>NC_056505.1:41622448-41627238 GCF_014905685.2 Nematolebias whitei | reverse complement strand
TGTGCCGATCGTTCACGAACCCTTTTGATAAAGAATTTCATAATACATTTTTGGCGACGAGGATGGGATGTTAATAATTAAATAAATAATTCTGAACGGCTGCACCATATTCAAACGAAGGAAAAAAAAAGTGTTGAGAGAAATGTTGATGCGAGTTGCATCTGGACAAAGAGTCCGTTGAAGTTGTGCCGGGTTGGAAGAGTTATCCAACCCTGGCTTTGTGTTTAAGTGGTGGAGGGGGACGCCCCGAGCCTTTGTGTGAGAGTTTAAAACAGAGAAAAAGTTGATTCAGATGCCTGAGGAGGCGTGAGCTGAACGGAGAGAAAAAGTTGATCCAGACGCCTGAGGAGGCGTGAGCTGAACGGAGGGAAAAGTTGATTCAGACGCCTGAGGAGGCGTGAGGGGAACAGAGAAAAAGTGGTACCGGGATGGGAAGAAGTCCCATCCCAGTTGTTTTTGTTGTTTTTGAAGAGGTGGGAAGAAGCCCATCTTAGTTGTTAGAACAATTTTTCTGCAAGCAGATAGTCCGAGTGATGTTTTGACCACTTTTGCAGGCAATAGAGGTCAGAAAGATGGCACCAGTGACAGGACTTCAGCATAAAGTCAGAAAATGCAATTACAGGCTCAACGGAGCAAACAAGAATGTGAGGACCGCCTGCTTGTTGAATGAACGGCTCGGTGCTCAGTTTGGGAGAATGAGCAGGGTAGTTGAAGGGGCGGTGGAGCAGGTGTCCCGGTTGCGAGGAAAATTCAAGAGAAAGAAAGCGATTGAAAAATGTGTGGAGGAAGTTCAGGAGAAAGATAAACAGTTTTTACAACAAAAACAGTTGTTATCTGATGCGCAGACAGAGTGCAAGACAGCACAGCTAGACCGCATGATTAAAGTAGCTGAGGGCGCGGTCGGTCAGATATGCAGGCTTAAAAGGAGGAAGAAAGAGCGTGATGTTTCGCCGGAGCGAGTCGGAGCTTATGTTGCAAGGTTGGCTGACGGATGGAATCCGTCGAGTTTAATATCACAACCCACAGATGCTCGAGTATCGAGGCTGTTGGATAAAGGTGGAGGTCAGGTAATGAATTCAGCGCATCGAGTCAGAGCTTTGCAAGACTCGAGACCGTTGTTTGAAGTTTGTATAGAAACAGCCCGACAGATAGCATCGGATTGGTCTGATTTACAGGGTCATTGGGTGACCCTAGGGGAGTGCGAGCAGAGATGTGCTGAGGAATGCGCTCGCTGTGCGTTGCGTTGTAGATTCAGAGTGTTGGAACTGGGTGCACTCGGAGATTGGAGCACAGAGAGGAACACAGAGCTGAAAACTGTGAAAAAATCATTTGGCCAACCCATGGGTCGTGGGCCGAGAAGGGACGGCCGGAAAAACATGCAGGAACCTACCCGTTCTGCTTTCTGGAGGGCACTAATACAGACAGGAGTGCATGCAGCTGAGATGAATGATGTGTCAGCAGAAGAGCTGAGGGCTGGAAGCCATTATTTGGATTAAAGGAGCAAAAGTAGGCCCAAAAGCTGACATCAACACTCTGAAAAGCAGATATTGTCAAACATTGAACATCAAAGGTCCAGAATTAGAGAGCCCAGATTTTGACGTTAAATTAAAAAGCCCCAAAACTTGAAGGTGATATTGATTTTAAAATGCCTAAAGTCAAGATGGTTTAAGGGGAAAAGGATGGATTTGAAATGTCTAGAAATAAATATGTTGTTTGGATGTGTTAAGCTGGTTGCTTTGAAGAAAGTGCATCGTATGTTGTTTGGAAGGAAGTGCAACATATGTTGTTTATAAATGGTTTTCCTGCAGCTATAGTTTTGACAGCATCTAAAAACAACTCTAGAAGTATCCAAAAATATCTGAGATAAAAAGAATTTCACCATCTTGTTTTGCAGATGTTTCACATTTAAAGTGAAAGTTCAGCTCTTTCAAGAGGGGTTCTGTGGAAAAAGTTAACATCTCAGTTTGAAAAAACTGATGAGATTTCTTTTTAATAAATAAAAGTTAATTGTTGACACTTTTTGCATGAAGTGGTTATGTATGAAGAATTGTTTGATTAGTTGTAGAACAAGACAGATGATGAAACTGCAAATACAACGATGTGAAGCATGCAGCATTAGAAGAGAGAGAGTCACAATAGTAAATGCAGGGGCAAATAGGGGAAAAGGGGCCATATCAGATCTGGCAAACGGATTTCATTGGCCCTTTGCCATGTCACAGGGGTGTAGATATGTATGTACGGCTGTAGATACATATTCAGGTGTGTTGGTGACTCATCTTTGTAAATATGCAAATCAGACATCTACTTTAAAATGTCTTAGTATGATGAAATAATTTTATGAGGGTCCCCTTCAGATACAAACAGATAATGGGACCCATTTTACTGGAAAACAGGTGAAAGACTGGTCAGCTGAAAAACATGTTGAATGGATTTATCATATTTCCTTATCACCCACAAAGCTGCTGGGCTGATTGAAAGAATGAATGGACTGTTGAAAGAAATGTTGAAAAAACTAAGTGTGAAACATGACTTAACAAATTGGAAAATGAATTTGACACAGGCTGTTTTTAAAATAAACAACAGGCCAATTGCCCCTGGAGTTACTCCAATGAACAGAATGGTCCAGGTGCCAGTCACACCTGACAAAGAATCAATTAGAATGTGGAAAATTGATGACAGAGCAGAACTTCCAGTCAGAGCAACGCCTGGCTCTGCAGGACTGGATTTAAGAGTAATGGAAACTATCACCCTAGTCCCAAGTCAAATTCAAGTTATAAAATTGGTCTGGGTCTGCAATATCCCAGAGGCAGGAGAAGGAAAAATGGGTAAATGTACCAATTCATAAGTGTTATTAAAGAGAAAACTAATTATTCTCTCTTTTTGTTGAAAGTAGTCTTTTTGCCTCTACAGCTTGATGTTTCATTGATCTTTGCGGACTGGATGGGACCGCCCAGAGGACAACATGAGAAGCTGGTGACAAGGTGCCAGTCAGATGGGAGTGCAGGCTGTTTGGGCATCACGTGCCTTGTTGCAGATGGACAACGCCTCATCAGCAACACCAGGACGTATCTTGGAGGAGGATCAGGTGTTCACTTTGGTTGAAAAAAAAAAATGCAAGCAAGATCTGAGTGCAAAGTGACTTTTGGCATGCTACCACAGGAAAACCATCCCAGTGGTACCTAAAGGATGTCAGATTAGAATTGTGTGGAAACCCCACTGTGTAACATGTATAAGAACTGTACATGCTAAACCAGATGAAAGAGAAAAAAAAAGGGAGAACGAAGTTTGATTTTTACTGCCAATTAAGGAGAAGGAGGAGACGTGCTTCGTTGGCAGTTACCCAAGAAAGGTTCTGGATACCATCAGTTGTCATGACTCAAGAAGAAACGGTCAAAATACTGATAAAAGAAATAAACTTGCAGCCAAAGATGTGGGGGAGCACAGAAGAAGTGCTCTCCAACATAATTGAAGCTTTGAACTTGTTTTCCTGTGTACCTTGCAATCTTTCCATGCACAGTTGCAGGAGGAGCGCTGCCAGAGGGTGGTCACTACATCGAATCATCATAAGTGGAGGAGAGTATGGAACATTTAAAACCTGAATTGACAAAATGTAACGAGGCAACCACAGTTATGCAAATATCACATTTTGCCTTTAATAACTGTACAAGGACACTGGTTTTAAAAAAATAAAATAAAAGTACAGGGTGAGTGGTTTGAGCCACAGACAAATCTCACATATAACATGTAATTATGTGAGACAGCTGATAAAAGATGGATGTTGAAACTAATCATGTTAACCCATGTTTAACCAGAGACAAGGTATTGTGTGATTGGACTCATGAACTAGGCTAGAGATCTAGTTTGATAGCAACAATAAAAGTCATATGGTGTACATCTGTGGACTTGGAACAACCAGACTTATCAATTAACTAATTATAGTTCCACCACTCGCACGTACCCTGGCGAGTCTCCCTAGACCATTTCAAAATGCGCATTGAAATGGGTCTACAGAGCTGAAACGAATGATTGAATCTCATAAGTCTAAACGTGTCTGATCTAACAGTGTCCACCTGCATGGCTCAAAGAAAGGTTTTTACATATGGCTAAAACTAATAGTGTAGGCGTCGGCTCACCATTGGTGGGATATATTCGCAGGAATATTATCTACGGCGCAAAATATATGCAGTACCCCTTTTGTTTGTTTAGTGAAAAGAAGAATAACTAGTTTGATCTATGTATCTCTGTATTAACTTTGTGTATTTTGGGAACTTGTTTTTATATTAGGAGGGTTTAAAAAAAGAATTAATCAGGAAATTTATAATACAGCTGGTACATGGTTTGGTAGGGAAAAAACTATAATCTGAACACCTACCAGGTGTTTTGATTTACAATGATCGTGTCAGTGGGAACATAATAACTCAAACGTTCCAGGGGTTTGAAACTCGTCTGGATTTTCTTAACTGTGTGAGTGAGTTTATTTAAGATAAAGTCCCAGAACAATCTGGATTTTCTTAACTGTGTGAGTGAGTTTATTTAGGATAAAGTCCCAGAACAATCTGGATTTCCTTAACTGTGTGAGTGAGTTTATTTAGGATAAAGTCCCAGAATAATTTCAATTTCAGGAGAACTCGACCATTCAGAGGTCGGAGATCGTTTAGAGTTCAACTTAAAGGGATGGCATTTTCAAAACTAAAAAGTTGTATTGTGGAATTATGTTTTACATGCCATAAAGGCAAAAGGGTGGAATGATATAAAAATATGTTTTATAAGGTGTTAAGTTGCCTTTATGC
>NC_056505.1:41616950-41622348 GCF_014905685.2 Nematolebias whitei | reverse complement strand
CCAAGCAGAAGATAACTAATGGATAATAAACTTAACCATAGTTTAAACTCACAGGACCTACCCTTGATAAAACGGGACAGCGTGACTGAAATCTGGCAACCAGGGTGAGGAGAAGCTGTGAAACGATGTTTCTAGATGCTTAGTCACTACTCTTGTCGGTGTTGAAACGTTGTTTAGTTGATTTTGGTTGTTTCTGAGGTAAGAATGAATTTTGTTGTGTAGTAAGTTAGAGACTAAGAAGCCTTTGACCATGCCAACATGCAGTTCATTCACTAAATTGCAATCTTTGCGGAGTCAATGTATATTATTGCTACTTTGAGTACCATAATCTACATTGATCTCACAACGCTTAAGCCGAACCTACTCGAACAATTCTATTCGGGGGGATAGCTAATTCTTTTTGATAAGTCTCGCCATAGACTTCCAAAACATTTATGGGAAAACCAAACACCCAATCTCAAGTCGTTCGTCTAAAGGACAACAGACAATTACACCAAACTATACTTCACCATGTAAAGCTAACTTAAACCAAGTTAGAAATGGAAAAATAGTTTGGAACACTTTTTCTATAGGCATAAACCCCTGTAGTACCCCTTTTCAGCATTCTCCACCCCTTAACTGGTAGTTGTAGCTGTTCCCAACCATAATAGCTTACACACCAGATGCATATAGTTTAAGGCCTTATGTAAAATCCCCTTCATAAGCCCACCTTAAACCACATAATTGCATGACACATTGAACCAGAACGGCACAGGCTGGACGTCGCTGGAGACAACCTTCGCTGGAGGCGACCTGCAATCCTGACGTTGGTCTCAACTCTTCATCCAGTGGCCGCTTCTTCAGTTCAATCCAAGGGTACCCCTCTGTATGCTGATTAATCAACACTTCCAATCGCTGTGGATTTACCGTTGTGGATTATATGACTTTTTCAATGGATTACAGACTCTGTTTCCAAGGGGTTAAAGCATTGCTACAATGGAATTATCGAGACGATATGGGATTATAATCAACACAATGGAATACCAAGAACATTGTGGAATTACCTTGACTTTGTTTCCTTGCTGGATTACTTCTGACTTTGGTCTTCCTTGCTGGATTACTTCTGACTTTGGTCTTCCTTGCTGGATTACATCAAGCTCAAGGACATTTGAAGGTCTAAGTTCACGGTTGGAATTCATCCCCATGGACAGGTGATGATTTCCAAAGGGGGGACTGTAGTGAACCAGATGACCTGATGATCTGACCCTCATCTGACCCTGATGACCTCAAATCTACCAGATGGACAGAGACTGTTATTTTCATTGATCTGAATAAGTCTGAGCCATCTGATGACTTTCTTTCTTGAACTAATCAAGCAGAAAAGACAATCCTCTATAATCATTACTGTCTTACAAATGTTTTGATAATCAAATTGTGTTAGTTTCACTCAATACTTACAGGTTGAAAGGAACTACTCATTTTTATTTTACATAAACAGTAAGTAATGATTTTTATTCCTCATTCAAAGAAGAAATCACCTGAATATGCATTTCTTGATTTTCTGTCTGAAATGAGCCAAGTCGTAAGTGTGTGAAAGTTGAAGCTTCGGTCAACTAAATGTTTACTGAAGAAGAAATGTCATGTTTAAACTTTTTCAGAAGATTACCAAGAGTTGGCTCCACGAAGTCTGCTTTTTGCAATAATCTCTCTGTCAGTTGTTAAACAAATTTCATTCTCTGACCTCGACTTTTGATAAACACCTTACGTCAAAACCACTCCTCTTTCTGGTCCATCCACGAATCAGAAAGCTCTAAAGTAAACCCGGAAGTAAACTCATTTAAAATGTGAGAACTTCCCGGTTCTGTGAGAGAGTTGGAATGGTGAAGAGTGCAGTAGATTCCATGGAGTGCAGTCGGTTCCAAGAGATTCCAGAGTTAGAGTTATGGAGAGTTTTGGAGTTGGAGTCTGAGAAGATCTGAAAGAGTCTGAGAGCTGCTGACAATGAAGAGTCAGAGTTGCCGAGAATCCAGAGACGTTTGGGATTATAATTCTGTTTTGAGCTAACCACGCACGACTCTCCAAGGATTTTAGCTGTTCTCAACGGAGACGCTGATATCAGTCTGAAGGTTCTTACTGAGGTGATCTATCGTCAACAAGGTAACGGGTTCTTCTTCGACTAAAGTGTACCTGGGATAAGCTGAGATACCTGATGGGAGCGTGCAATTTCTGGTCAAACAGATTAAATTCCCTCACATATTCCTCTGTAAGATAAATCTCAATTTCCTCTTAAACTCACCTCTCTCTCATAAATCAGTACAGATATTTTTAGAAATATCTGAAGCAAAGTCCTCAAATCACCGCCGAGTGATTTGAAGTTCATTATTTGTGAAACTGTCTGTTATTATTTTCATATTTTGCCAAATTAATGTAAATGTTTGATGTTAAACTTTGATTCTGAAAATAAATGACTCCATTCATTTGATGGGTCAAAGGTAATAACGTCTCTCGTTCGCATTTCTGTTAAAATTCAATGCACGACATTACAGTCAGAAAAATGAAGAACTCGTGAAAAGTATGCATAAATATATACCACATATATTTGTCATACAACAAGTGACACGTACCCACGTGACTCACTACACTGATAACAACATCTCACACTGTAATGCATGCAGACAGATGTGAATTAAACGGAGTTCCATGAAACAACAATATTCATTCTGTAAAACACTAAGGAGAGAATGTGTCATGGAACGGGCCGTCACATCACGTAGATAAAGTGAATGAATGAGCAGGGTGTTGACCACGCGGCCGCAGTGCAAATACCCTGCATTGTCATACCATTATGCAAAGCAGTTGAAGACACAACACCCCTGATTGAGTGTGCCCTGAGGTTGCCAGGAGGCTCTAAATCCAATGCTCTGTAGGCTTCAGAAAAGGCCTCACACAGCCAGTGTGACAGGTGCTGGGTGAATAACGGGCGACCTGCAGATGCCTCTCTATAGGGCACAACAAATGTTGAATTTGACGCATTGCAGCTGTGCGTGCTATGTAACACGTCAACGCCCGCACCGGACAGAGAAGATGGAAAAACGCTTCTTCTTCTGATTTGTAGGGGGAAGGGAAAGCCCCTCCAACGATATCACCCTTGATTTAAAAGAGCTCGTGATGTTTTAGGCATAAAGCTGGATTTGGTCTCATATCAGCTGAGCTGCCGTCAGCCTGATTCTGAGACATGACGGAGCGACAGAGAGGGCAGATAATCACTCACCCTCTTAGCGGATGTTAAAGCCAACAGCAGGGCTGTTTAAGTGGAACCTGATCCAGAGGCTCAAAAGGAGCTTTGATCAGGGCTCGCAGGACCAGCATTAAAAACCCACTGTCGAGCAAGTGGGTGTGAAACAGGCCTGCGTCTTTGTACACCTTTTAGAAAACGCTTCTTCAGCGGATGATTGAAAGCTGTTCTGTCTCCAAGCCCTTCGTGGCAGGAAGAGATGGATGTAGCGTACATTTTAATCGTGCTGAACGCCAACTGTCCATCAGCTGTTGCAGAAAGGACAGCATGCCGCCTAGTGGACATGAGGTGGCCTCTACACCTTTCTCTGTACACCAGTGCTGAAAAGCTGTTCACTTTGATGTGTGCAGCGCTGTGGTAGATGCAGCACGTGAATCCTGGATTGTGCGCACTACATCCTGTGGGAGACCCATCCTCTCAAAGCGGATCCGCTCAGCGGCCAGACCACAGGTGCTGGCCTATTTCTGGGTAACGATCGCTCCTCCTGCCTGGAGGAGAGCATCCTCCCTCCACGGCAGTTCCCACAGGCGCCCCGACAGCAGGTGTTGCAGGACTGGGAACCATGGTGCGTTCCCGCGCTCGGGGGGCCACCAGGAGAGCTGTCAATCCCTCCTCCTGAACTTGGTTCAGGAACCGTAAACTCAGAGGAGGTGGAGGAAACGCATACAGAAGCGTTTTGGGCCATGGGCTGTGGGCAAACGCATCCACCCCCAGCGGTGGTTCGTCTCACGGGCTCAGAGAAAACCATAGTTGACACTGAGCGTTTTCTCGTGTCACAAATAGGTCCACAGCTGCTTTGCCAAATTTCTGCCACGTCTGAGTCATCAGGTCTGGATGGAGAGTCCAGTCCCCGTGACGTGGACCGCCCCTGGACATCACATCTGCCCTTTTGTTCAGAACACCGGGTATGTAAACTGCTCTGATGAAGAGCAGATTTTGGTGAGCCCAACACAGTAGCTTTCGCGCAATGTGTAACATCTGGGCTGAGCGCACACCCCCCTGCTGGTTTATGTACGCAGCAGTCACCTTGTTGTCTGTGTGAATCAAAACGTGTTGATTCTGTAGCACTAGAGCAAAGTGTTGAATCACGTTCAGCACCGTGCGACACTCCAAAACATTTATGTGGGCAGATGTGTGATGGGGCCACAGCACCCCTACTGCTTGAGATAGCCATGTCCCCCACCCCCAGCCTGACAGTGACGCGTCCGTGAAGACTGGCACGTGTGACGTGGGTCTGCTGACGGGGGCTCCCTCTGACAGAACCAGGGTATTTCCCCAGTGTCGGAGGTCTGCCCTCACGGAGGAGGAACAGTGATCATCCGTCTCTTTTGTTTTACTGGGTCCACACGCAGACGCGCAAACCACCTCTGGAGGCGTCTCATGTGTAATAAACCCAGCGGGACAACTGTGTGAGCTGATGACATCATTCCTAACAGCTTCATGATGGAAACAGCTGTTACCACTCTGCCAGTTCTTACGTGACGGAGCTGGTCTTTAAAGGAGTGATTCTCGTTTGTGATAAATGAGCCCTCATGGTGGTTGAGTTTAGCTCCACTCCCAGATAAACAATTGTCTGGGCCGGGAAAATCGAGCTTTTCTTCCAATTTATGGCAAATCCCAGATTTAACAGGTGTGATGGCAACACCTGAGCCTGCATCACTGCTTCCTGTCTGGAGCATGACAATAGCAGCAGGTCGTCCAGGTAAAACAAGACTCTCATCCCTGCTCTGTGTAACGGATGCAGGGCTGTCTCCACACACTTTGAGAACGTACGAGGCGCGAGGGAATAACCGAACAGCAGTCTGTTGTACTGATACTTCATCCCTTGAAAGGAGAAACGCAGGAATTTTCTGTGTTTTGGGATGATCGGTATGTGAAAATAAGCATCTTTCAGGTCGACGGAAAACAGACCAGTCATTTCTCTGGATGTTGTCCAACAGCTGTCTGGTTGTCAACATGTGAAACGGTCTGTCCATGATCGCCTTGTTGAAAAACTGACAGATCCAAAAAAGGGTCTCGTTCCTCCGGTCCGTTTGGGAACCATGAAGTAACGTGAGTAAAACCCTGTGTTTTCCTCTCCATTGGGAACTCTGGAGATTACTTCTTTTTTTTTTTTTTTTTTTT
>NC_056505.1:41606337-41616850 GCF_014905685.2 Nematolebias whitei | reverse complement strand
TTTTCTGTGTTCTGAAGAAAAAGTAAAACATCGTCAGCATAAAGACTAATTTTATGTTCTATATTTTTACACAGTATACCTTTAATATCAGCAGTTTGTCTTATTGCTGCTGCTAAAGGTTCAATAAAGATAGCAAATAGTGCAGGTGAAAGTGGACATCCCTGCCTGGTCCCCCTCTGTAAACAGAAGCTTGAAGATATTTGATTATTTGTCCTGACACATGCTCTTGGTGAGTTATATAATATTTTTAACCAATTAATGAAATGGTCCCCAAAACCAAACTTACTCAATGTAGAAAATAAAAATTTCCAGTTTACCCTATCAAATGCTTTTTCTGCGTCCAAAGACAAAATAGCTGTTTCAATATTTTTACTATATGAATACTCTATTAAATTATATAATCTGCGTGTGTTTGTGGTCGAGTGTCTTCCTTTTATGAATCCAGTTTGGTCAGGATGAATAATGAGAGGAATTATTTTCTCTAATCTTTTAGAGAGGACTTTACTAATTATTTTAACATCCACATTAATAAGAGAGATGGGGCGATAACTGGTAGGTAGTACTGGGTCTTTGCCTGGTTTTAATAGTAAACTAATGTTGGCTGAATTCATATGTGTTGGAAATCTGCCATTTTCTTCTGACTCATGTAGCATTCTGTGAAATATTGGTTCCAGGATGTTCCAGAACTCTTTATAAAATTCTGCTGGATATCCATCTGGGCCTGGAGATTTCTTATTAGGCATGTTTTTAATGGCTTCACGGAGCTCATCTGATGTTAATGGTGAGTCTAGTTCTGAAGATTGTCTACTGTCTAGTTTTGGAAGTATTACTCTCTCCAAGAATTGATTAATATCTACATCTGTCGGATTTATTTGTGGAGTGTATAGAGTTTTATAGAAATCTCTAAAAACACTATTTACTTTTTCCTCGTCATAAGTTATGTTACCATTTGTGTCTTTAATACCATATATAGACGTTTTTTCTTTATTTAATTTGAGTTGATTAGCTAAAAAGCTACCTGATTTATTACTGTGTTCAAAATGTTCCAAGCGAAGTCTTTGTACTAAGAATTTGTTTTTTTTGTCAATACATTCATTTAGTTCTAATTTTATCTTGCGTAGTTTTTTCTGTGTTTCCTCTCCTTGTAAACTTTCTAATAATTTGATAGATTTCTCTAAATCCTCAATACGTTTATTTTCTTTTTTCTTTTTGTTTGTTGCGTAGGATATTATTTTCCCTCTCATAACTGTTTTCCCAGCCTCCCAGAGTGTACACGCTGATGTACCTGGCAAGTCATTAAACTCTAAATACGATGTCCATTCATTTTTAAAGTATTGTATAAATTCTTCATCCATAAGCAGTGAGGTATTTAATCTCCAGTTTATACTTTTTGGGATTTCTTTCTTATTATCTAAATTTAAAGTAACTGGTGCATGATCGCTGACAGCAATAGGGTGTATCTTAGTGTCTGAAATGTTGGTCAGCAATGAGTTGCTGATTATAAAATAATCCAGACGAGAGTAAGAGTGATGCACATGTGAAAAGAAAGAATACTCTTTACTATTAGGGTGAAGAGACCGCCATGCATCGCAGAGTCCATAATCACTCATGTACTGTTTAACTACATTTATGGATTGCCAACTGCGTTGAGCTCCTACTGCATTCAGCCTGTCTATTTTGTTATCTAGACCAAAGTTAAGATCACCTCCCAGTACCAGCGAGCAATCCATGTGATTTGATAGAGTAGAGAAGAGATCATGAAAAAAAGCAGCATCGTCCACATTTGGCCCATATAAGCTAACAATACAATATTTTTGACTGAGTATGGATAATTTTAATATTATATATCTACCTTGCGGGTCTATAACTGTGTCTAATATTGTGAAGTTCACATTTTTATGTATTAATATTGCTACTCCTCTCTGTCTTGAGTTATAGCAGGCTGAAAATACATGAGGAAACTCAGGAGATTTTAGCTCATCCACAGTTGACGTTAATTTATGAATTTCTTGGAGTAATACAACATCTGCCTTTAATCTTTTAATCTGGCTAAAGATTCTATTTTTTTTATGTTGGCTACCGGCTCCATTAATATTCCATGTGACAAACCTTAAGATACCCATATTTGTGCTTGTGAAAATATAATTAAACCACACCCATTATCACAAATATCAAAAATAGTAAAACACCCAGACAATAACATAATCCTTAATGATTGATTATTTATGATTTATAGATAAACTAAGTGCTGTTTTTGAAGGTAAATCATGGATGTATTCCTTTATGAGGTAATTGTATGTATGTATATGGATATATATAAGCCTTTGTGCCTGTGTGCTAATAATTGTTGAGTCAGAAAAATAGAGACAAAAAAAAGAAAGTGAAATGATAATAAACACGTAAAGATAAAAGAAGAGAAAATAAAAAAAGAACCCCCTTACCACATTAAGTGTCATGCCACCGTGTACCACCACCATCTGTGTAACCCACCAACCGAGCTGTGCTGAAAAATTACATAAATATCTGGTAAGTAATATGAATATATATGCTTGCTAATACATTTTAAGTAGAATTAGCAACTGAAAATCATACTTACCTTATTTATATTACTAATAGAGCCAGGGAGTAACCTCTGGATCTCTAAACAGCTGACCATTGATGTAGAGTTTGTCCACAGCCAGTTTGTCTGGAGATTACTTCTTTTATCAGAAGCTCTTGGACTTCTGCATTTAGGGATGAGATTTGGTCTGGTGATGACAGGACCGTCTCTAAAATTCCTCCGAACGGAGGGGGTCGGGTTGCAACCTGTAACTTGTAATCTTTGCATAACACCCTGGCCATCCATCTGTCTGGCGAGCATGTTTTTAGCCACTCCATGTAACGTTCGTGGAGTGGACGTGCGTTTAAGTGATGCGTCATGTTTTGTACGGATGTCATCCAGTCAGCCACCTCGACCGCCGTCATGTGTTGCGGGAATGTTTTCCGCGTGACCCAAGGCGAGGCTTCCTCGAAAAGGCTCTGAACACGCCCGTGTGCTGCGCTCGAACCACGGACCAACCTTCATGTCTAGGTGGGCCGTGTGTGTTGAGGCGAAGCGTGTGACAGCTGATGACGCCGTGGGGCCACGCGTTTGACGTCACTGTGGTGAAACGTGTGTCACTCCTGCCGCATGCGGTGTCCTGCGCTGGGTTTGCTTTGAGATCTCGCATCTATGCCGCCATGAGCGGGCGAGCGCTGCGAAGCGGTGAGTGCGACTTCATCTTTGCCGTGCTGTTTAAGTGAAGGCTGTGAGCCCCGCGGGAGCACACGTTTTCTCTGGTGGGACGCGCGCCGCTCTCGCGGGAAGCGAGGTTCGTCACTGGGTTCGCTCATCTGTCTCACGCTTATGCTGCCGTGAGCGGCCAAGCGCTGAGATGCGGTGGATGAAGGCTGCCCGCGTGGCAGTGGCACGCGTTTGCTTCGATGCGGCGTGTGTCGCTCTCACTGAGAGCAAGGTCCTCCACCGACCCGACCTGCGGTCCCACATTTATGCCGATGTGGGCCGGTGAACGCCGGGGAGCTATGTGTGCACCATCATCAACGCAACGCCGTTTGGGTGAAGGCTGTTTGCGTCACGTGAGTGTGCGTTTGACACCGCTTGGGTGAGGATCGTGCAGCTCGGTTTGACAATGAGTTATTTTGCTTACCATTGTGACGTGTGAGCGTCTCGTCATGTCTTGAAACAACGGTGAGTTTAAAAAACCCTCATTAAAGACACCGTCTTGTTATGTGTCTTCAACAACGTCATTAAGACGTTGTTGAAGCACTGGATGCTAAGGATTATTGTGCTGCACTTTTCTTAGACCTGTCTAAAGCTTTTGACACTGTGGATCATAACATCTTGTGTCATAAACTCTCAGAAATTGATTTCTCAGAACACACCATTGGTTGGTTCTCTAACTATCTTTCAGACCGGAGGCAATGTGTCCAACATAATGGTACTTCCTCCAGTTATTTAACAGTCAACAATGGTGTACCGCAAGGCTCAGTCTTAGGACCCACCCTCTTTACAATCTACATACATAATGTAGGTAAAAACATCCCTAATGCATCCATACATTTCTATGCTGATGACACAGTTGTTTATTGTCGAGCTAAAACTGTTGTTAAGGCTTTCCAGCTTTTGAATTCTGCATTCAACAACATCCAGACAGATTTGTTCCGCCTCAAACTTGTCCTAAATGCGGACAAAACCAAAGGGATGCTTTTTTCAAATAGGAAGTTGGTCCCAGCAGTTCTTCCTCCGATTTTATCCTCAAATGGTGTCCCCATTGAGTTTGTTGATTCCTTTAAATATTTGGGTATCTTGGTCGACTCACATCTCTCTTTTAGGCTCCATGTGGAAAACTTGGTAAAGAAACTGAAAGTTAAACTGGGTTTCTTTTTCAGAACAAATCCTGTCTAACCCTGAATGCTAGAAAACGCCTTGTATCTGTGACTTTCCTTCCCTCAATTGATTATGGTGACATTATTTACATGAACGCTCCTCCAAGAACCCTGCAGATGTTTGATGCTGTCTATCATGGTGCACTAAGATTCATAACTGGCTGTGATTATCGTACCCACCACTGCACCCTGTATTCACTGGTTAACTGGACATCATTAACTTCACGCAGACTCTCCCACTGGTACATTTTCATCTTTAAATCACTTCTTGGTCTGCTGCCTTCATACATCTCCTACATGTCTCTGCGTGAGTGCAGCTACAGTGTGCGCTCTCAGGACATTATTACCTGCAGTGTTCCCTCAATGAGGACTGAACTAGGCAAAAGGGCCTTCTCCTACTCCGCTCCTGTTTCCTGGAATATCTTACAAAAAGATTTGAAGCTCTCGACCTTGACCTCTCTAAGTGGCTTTAAGAATCTGTTGGACTCCTGGCAGGGACCAATGCAGACATGTTCCTGTTTTTAGTTTTCTACATTCGCCTTAGAATCTAGCTGTTTTTTTTGTTACCTTTTCCTTTTAGCCATCCTATTTGTAAAAAAAAAAAAAAAAAAAATCCTGTATTATGACTTTTTATAATTGTTTATTGTTGTTGCTGTTGTCCATTGTTGTCATCTTTCTTTGTTGAAATCAGGTCTCTCTTGTAAATGAGTCGACGAGGCTCAATGGGATTTACCTGTCTAAATAAAGGTTGATTGATGTGTGTGGAGGGTGTGTGCACAGCCGCTGTGAGTCCATCCGAGCTTACAGACTGGCTAGAAGCAGACACTTGATCATTGAATGATGTTTTATTCAACATTTGTGTCATATTTACACACACCCTCCGCAGACCATCATTCTGAATCTTTTCCCCCATGAGCTCTGGGATTCGTTGGCCCAGGGCGCCGTTTGCTGGGGATCTCTGGGAAAAACGTTGGACACTTGCCGGGATGAAGAGGGCCAGTCTCTGACAGACGGGCTGAGGCTCAGTGAGATGGCCATGTAACCGTCTTGCCACCGTCTCATTTTGTGTGGAGGATGTGAGAAAGAGCCACTGTCAGATCATCTGAGCTGACAGACAGGTTGAAAAATAGACACTTTCATCATTAAATGATGTTTTACTCCAAACTCTTGTCATCTACACACATTCTCTGCCAAAACCGTCATTTGCTCTGCCATTTGTTGTCCTAGAGCGCCATCTGTTGGCGGTCTCAGGGAAACGCTGAAAAACTCCGTCCTCCGGCTGCGATACGGGCCGGCAGACAGCAAAGAGGCGCACCGGTTGGGGATGATGTCAGCTACCCTGCAGACGGAGCGTTGTCCGCCTCTGAACATGTATGCCAACAGCATAACGTTTTGTTCGCTGCGACCGTCTGGAACGCATGCTGGTGAGCTCAGTCGATGATCGGTGTCACCGTCTGAGTTACGCTAACCGGAGGCGCGGGACACTGGTCCACCTGGACATCTTGCTCCGATGAAGCCTCCGTCAGGCTCGGCTCCAGGGGGCACTGAGGGAAAAAAACGCTCGGTGAAACCCCTCTGCTCTGGTGATGGGCGCGGGCTGTGGAGACCGGCCCCCCAATCTACCAGGAAAGCCGGCTGTGGCCTTGTCCCGTAGGACGTGCTGTTGGGAAAAACGAGACCAGATGGGGTCAGGATGGTGAGCCGGAAAAGGAGCCTAGAAAAAGAACCCTCCCGCCGGATCATCCGAACTGGCGGGAAAAGGCGCGGGACGTAAAAAAGGTCCCTTCATGTCAGCCACTCCTGGGTTACGCGGGCAACCCCAGAGGGTGCCGTCGGCCGGGAGCGGTGTGATCGCCGATGCAAAACGAGGTGGGATGAGGTGAGCATTCGCTCAGCCCCCCTCCACCGACACTACGCTCTCCAGGAGGGAATGAGCAGCGGGGGGGCGCTGCTGACGCTGCCTGTCCCGGAGGAACCATCCGATTCGCTCCGAGGGTCGGCGATAAGAGGAAAATTACAAGATGGCGTTGTCCAGCGTGTAGCGACTTGTCACTGGGAAATACTCCTCAGCGCTTACCTTGAAACAAGACTGCTCGTCAGCTTCTCCTCGGGGAGGAGAGCTCACCGGGACGACCGGAGGTCGATGTGACGGGCCAAGCATTCTTAACAAAGGTTGGTCATCTACACAACTTTCCTTCTTCGTTCTTCTGACAGTGCTATTAGCTCGCTGAAGAAAATAGGGAGCCGATTACCCGCTCTTAACATAATTTATACGGACCGGGTGGGGCCCACACAGCAGGTGGGCGTGGACTCAATTTTTCAGTGTAATGCTTCGCATAACGGGATAAACCCATCAGCGACAGCCTTAAAGGGCGAAGCTTATACGAAATAGAACAGTCAGACATTTTCTGCCTTTCTCTCAGTATCAGGTTCAATGTTTATCTTTGAAACAACACTGTCCTGAGTCATCTTGAGCTTGTGATGGAAATCATGTTGAGCTTCCCTCGATGTTGATTGCAGTAGGTGCAGCCTGCCTTGGACCTTCTGGTATGGACCCTCACGCCTTGTGTCGTGTCATTTCCTTTTGGAAACCCTTGGCATCCACTCATCTCCTTTCTCAGGACCTGTAATGAAAACATGCTTCCCTTCTCCTTTTCTTTTGTAACATCCTGATTCGTGCTTAAAGAAATAGCTTAGTGAAATAGGTTAGTAAAAAGCTGTTAACTGCGTAATATAAAAGCTGTGGTGTTAAGTATTCAAATTTAAGCTGTAGCTACTCAAATTTTGATTGTCATCCACCTCCCTGTAATCATTTCAATATCATTCACCTCCCTGTTATAGTTTCAATATCATTCACCTCCCTGTTATCATTTCAATGCGGTGATTGCATGACTGTGCATGTTCATGCAGTTCATGTGCATAAATTTGTTAAGGTTAGTAGTGGTAAGGATTTGCTAACTTTTAGATTTCATGCTTATATTAAATCATTCAATTGAATCAACCATTTGGGCATTTTCTTCTTTATCCAACAGATGCTTATCTGCTTCTGCAGCATCTTTGTTCTGTCAAACATGGCTTGCAGTCATTTCCGGCTTAAAATATATGTAAAAAGAACAAGAGAATACAATACAATACATTCATTCTATCAAATTATTATTGTTTTAGCATTAATAATTCTCCACCCCTTTGTTTGTTTTCAGAAACACTTTTAGTTCATTTGATTCAACAGCCATGATTTTCAGTGTATTAATGTGTGTTTGTGTGTTTGATACTTTGAGTAGAAATCTCAGGAAAGAGCAGCTTTATTGATCCTTTTTGTACTCAGGAGCTGAAACAATAACCCTTATTGCTAACTGACCCTATCTTTTTCATCTTTTCATTCAACAGTTTTTTCACATGCGCAGGGAAAAATTCCTTTGGCTATATCACAATAATTCATCATACAGTCAAAGACATCAGTGTAATAAACATTTAATCAGCTTTTGAAATGGAACAAAAATATATGTTAGACAATAGATTAGACAGTTAGACAATAGGTTAGACAGGTAATATAGTTCACTTGAGTCGTCGATCTTCCAACCTGTCTTGTAGAAAAAAAATAGATATAGTGAGAAATGAAAAGTCAACATTAACATACTCTTTGTACATTATGTTTTTCTTTTTAACAATCACATCAAATTAAAGAAAATTATTTTAGCTTGTTGCAACATTTTGTCATCTGCAGAGAATAATTTTAGTTGTTTTAGTTAATTTTAGTTTATAAGTTGATCTTTTTGTGGTGGGTGAGATAAATTAAATCTCTTCTCAGTGCACTGACAACCGCTTGGTACCATTAGAATATTCAACGTATAGTTATGATTTCATGATTAGTTTAAAGTCCCTTTTTAAATCATGCATTAAATTAGACATGGCTTTTCCTTTGTAAAAATGATCATTAATTGTTTAATTCGTTTAATTTAATGTCAAAGAAGTTTCTTAAATATAAATGTTTTGGTTTATGATTTAAAAAAGTTTTCTACACTTCACTAATTCCTCATTTGGTGATGTAAACATCTGCAAAGCTTCATAATAATATTTTGATTGAACAAGTCTCACTACGGAACAGTGACCTTTCTCCCTCACTGACCAAACACTCAAACATCTGTTTGAAAGGCGCTTTATAAGTACAGTCCATTTAACATAAGTTGTTTCAGTAATAATTTAGTTAAAGTGTCTAGTATGTTTTTATTTAGATAATGCTTGTGGTTTTTAGCTTTAATTAACCTTTAAAATTTGTTTATTTTAGAATTTTGTTTACTTTTAAAATTAATTTCAGTAAAACACCTGATCAACACCTTGTTAAAATCTTCATTAGAACTCTTAATTATCAAATGCTCATGGTGAACAATTCTTCTCACCGTGCGTGTACATCTGTCAATCATTTTTCTTTACTTTTTCAGCAGTGTTCATGGTTGCTTGTTTGTTTTCAGTTCAGTTTTTTTTGTTCAATGTGTCCAGTGTCCATTCCATTTTACAGATGTCTTTTCCTTGTATTTGCCCCCAAAGACATTTTCAGCTTTTTGCAAGTGTCCATTTCAGCCCCTCTGTGTTTTGCTGATTATGGTAGATGTTCTGGTTTCCACAGCTTCTTCCAGCTCTGTGCCATTTTTTTTTTCAGTTCAGCCACTCTGCATTTTGTCATTGCCTCCATGTGTCCCCTCCTGACGTATCATGACAGCTCGTTCAGCATTAATGGTTGTCAAAGACACACTTCAACAAGAATCAATGCCACCATAGCACAATAAAAAATTATGTAACTCTATCATTAATTATTTAACTTAATCATGGTGTATACTGAAACTCATTATAATTCTTCAATAGTTTCAAAGCAAAGTTTTAAACTTTTTAATTTGTTTTAATTTTTTCTTTCTAATATCTAATAGCTCTGTATTTTCAGGTCAGAAAGATCTAATGAAGGTAAAAAAAAGTTATTCTGTCACAGAAGACACAAAGCTGTAAAAAACGATTTTCAGTGTTGTCAACTTACTTTAAAATCTATTTATTATTGTTGTTTTATTTTATTTGTTTTATTTATTTTACTAAAAGCCTCTCTGTATGCATATATGTGTGTGTGTGTGGATGTGTGTGCGTGTGTGTGCTCCCCCCGACTCAAAGTCCTCATCTACATCCAGGGTTATGTGAGGTACAGATTCTGGGACGTTCTTGTTCCAGATCTGCTCAATTCATAAGTCTATTTTTAGCTCTGTGTGTGTGTGTGTTTTTTTTTTTCTTTCACATGGCCTGTGTGCGTGCGTCTGTGTGCGCGTGTGCGTCTGTGCGCGTGCATGTGCATGCGCGTGGGTGTGTGTGGGTATGTGTGTATGTGTGTGTGTGTATGTGTGTATGTGTGCTTAAACTCTGTTGGCTTCAGCCCAGCTTGGAATGCAAATCTTTTACTGGAAACAACTGTTAGAAATCTGGAATTTTTTATTTTTTATTTTCATCCTTATTATTATTATTTTTTTTTAGAAGCTATGCAATTCAACATTTTGCACGTCACCCCAAAAGTTTACGTAAAACTGTCTGTGTGCCTCATTTGCTAATGCACCAGGGTTTGACGATCGCCTCTCTTTTTTTTTTTTATGTGAGGTGGTTGTGTATTGAAATATGATCTTAAGGGCAGCACTTGTTCCTGTCAACACATTGTCTGAGAGAGCAGAATCAGCGTCATCCGATAGAGAGAAAAAAACATATTTTAGCTGGATTTGTTGAGTATTAACATTTTTAAAGCCTTTTTTATTTTTTGTTTATTTGTTGGCTTTAAAGCATGTTTAAAGCATAAATTTATGAATTGTTAGAATTTGGTTATACTTTTCCTTTTTTTTTCTTTTTCCTCAGAACATCACAACAACAAAGTCTCTGTCTTAAAGCGACCCACAATAGACGAAAACAAAATTTTCCCTCCTGCCTTTTTTCCTCCTCACACAGCATAACAATCCTTCAGTCCGCAGCCGACAAACTACATGCTGTTTTCATAAAAATAAACTGTGTCTCACTTTTCAATTGTATGATATATATATATATATATATATATATATATATATATATA
>NC_056505.1:41596547-41606237 GCF_014905685.2 Nematolebias whitei | reverse complement strand
GCTCCTCGTTTTCTTGTCCCTCTCTGGCTCCTCGTTTTCTTGTCCCTTTTCTCTGGCTCCTCGTTTTCTGGTTCCTCGTGTCCTCGTTCTCTGGTCCCTGGTGTTTTGTTTTCTCTGATCCTCGGTCCCTCCACCCTTGCAGTGCCACCCTCCACCCGCCCTAGTCCTTCGGGAGGGGGGTTTTTTGGGGACGCCTGGAGGCGTCTTTGGGGGGGGGGGGGTACTGTAAGGACGGTACTTTTCTGTGGCCCGGTTTGTGTCTGTTTCCCTCGTGCTTCCTCATTAGTTTCCATTGTTGCCACCTGTGTCTCGTCCCAGCTGTTTGTCATCATGTCTCGTCTTCTCCCAGTATTTAAGCTGTCCTATTCTGTCTTGTTCTTGTCGGGTCGTCTTCGTTGGTACTCTCCCTTGGGTCTCCTGAGTCTTGTCCTGAGTCTTTCCCTGAGTCTTCCTGGTCCCTCGAGTTCCCCGTGTCTCTCTTGTCGCCTGAGTTCCCCGTTCCTTATTCATGTAAGTTTTGCTGCCCCGTCAGCTTGTTTATTTTGTACTTTTATTTACCATTAAAACATATTTTTTGTATATCTGCCGAGTTGAGTCCCTGTTCTGCACTCTGGGTTCGCTGCTAACCGCAAACTACGACACACTCTCCTTTTCCTGGCGTTGAGATCAGGTCAGGTTGACATTAACACTCTGGTTGTTAAAAACAGTTCTGATGGAAAACAGTCTTATACAAGCAGTTGATCTTACGCCCAGAAATTCCTGGTACTTTTAAACAAGTAAAGGTCAGCTCAAGTACATCGCAGAATCTGTTAAAAGGAAGTTCTGTTGAACACAGTTGTTATAAGTTAAACTTGGGCCTTATTAAACAGATTATCCAATTAATAAAGTTTCTTAGATTCTACAATGCCACTCCGTTTTTTGTTTTTATTTCCAAAAGAAGAAAAAGAAGTGTCTTCTTCATAGGTTTTTGTGTCGTTTCTTTCAGTAGTTCTTGGTGCAGTTCCACCACAGGCGAGTGGGGGAACAGGTTGGTTCGAACAGGTTGGCTCGACTGCACAGTGCAGCATTAATGCAAACGCACCAGCTCAAATGTAAACAAAATGTTATGAATATTGGTCGCCAACTGAACCGAGTCTACCGGACTATCAGGTGTGAAAACAACCTAATACTCCTGTCTCTACAGATCTGAGTGGCCCACGGACCCAGACCTCTACCAGAGATCCAACTTTAATAATAATACTTTTAAACTATTCCTGTTTTCTGGTGAATCCTAAACCAAGTTCTTGTCACTAAACTCTGCATTTTAGCCAGGTTCTAGAAAAACTGATAAACTCTCAAATCAAAAAGTATTTGGATTCATTTAACATCTTACCTCCCCTCCAATCTGGTTTCAGGAATAAACATAGCACAAAGACTGCTTCACTGAAGTCCAAAAAAGTTCAATCTGGTCCTCTGGACATTCAAAAAAACAAAAAACAAAACAAAGCAAAAAAATGTAGATACGTTTCGTCTCTCATCCGAAAGACTTCCTCAGTCTGAGGTGCTGTATTCAGCTCAGTCTCTTAAATAGCACTTTCTCAGAGTGGATCAACCAATTTGCTGCTGACAACCAAAACCAGCTGCTCACATGGTCAAGAAGGACCATCAGCCTAACAATGGATCATTAGCACACTGATGGCTGTTTACTATTCACTGGGGGTTGAGTGATACTAGCAATAACAGCTTTGTAAGAGGGGGACAGTTGAACCCGGAGGCCTCCACCCCTGTTTAATGATGGACGAATTATTTTCACAAAGATAGCCTCCTTTACTCCTCTCTCAAACCATCATTCCTCTCTGTCCAGGATGTGAACATCTTCATCCCTGAAAGAGTAACCACTGGCCTGGAGATGAGTGTAGACTGCAGAATCCTGGTCTGATGATGTTGCTCTTCTGTGCTGGGCCATCCTTTTGGCCAGTGGCTGTTTAGTTTCCCTGATGTAAGACTGATCACAGACCTCCTGACACTGAACAGCATACACAATATTACTTTGTTTGTGCGGGGGGACTGGATCTTTGGGATGAACCAGTCTTTGCTGTAATGTATTTTGGGGTTTAACTCTAGAACTCCCAAACCTTTGCCATTTGGCAGTTATACCTTTAAATCCCAAGGAACTGCCATTTGGCAGGTTTGAACTTGACTTTAGAAAGAATTCAAATTTAAATTCATTCAAATCCAGCCCGCTTGCCTCCATTGTTATGTAAATGAAGCCATTACATTTGCAAGAAGTAACTCTAAAGACACTCTACTTAGCAACAAGTTGGTCTCCAAAGGAACTTCAATGTAACTCCTGTAATTATTATGGTTTGAAGAACACCCCCCCAAAAAATAAAAAAAATTAAAAATTAACGTTACCAGAAATTTAGATTCAAAATTTAAAGCTTTATTGTTATATGCACATTAAAGACACGTTACCCTGTTTCCCTGTACAATGAAATTCTTTGCTTCCCACAGCGGATGTCCAAAATATTTTATATAAATCTAAGTACGCAAGTAATAAAATATAAAATAAAATAGGCATGCAACAATATGATAACAAAAGCCATAATCTTGCTGATGGAGGGCACTTCCAGTGTTGCAGACCATATGTCATGCACCGCTGGAAGGCGAACAATCCCTCGCAGTATGAGGATTGCAATGAATGCCATTAGTTCAGGGAGGGCTATGAACCAGTTTTCATGCTGTGACTGGCATGCATGCTGGACAGTCCACTCCTGTATGGTCCAAAGCATTTCTAGAGAGATGAAACAGAGGAAACTCTGTAAGCGACTCGACACGTTTCTTCTAGCTAAAGCAGTTGGTTCTCCATCCGTGGGATGACATTCAATTGGGCTGTGATGCAGAGGTCTTCTGATCTGTTCTTCACGCCACACTGTGCCGTCTTTTGCCGTCTCTGTGAGCCACTCGTGTGTCTCCATGCGTCCTCTCTTTTCTGGAGGTGGTGAATTCTCCTCATCTACAGGACCATATGTTTGAGATTTGATTAGTGAAAGGTTGAAATAATGTGAAACTGCCACAAACATAATATTTGAATTGTAATTCCAAAACATCTCAACTATGCCTCCTTTGTTCTAATGTAGGATTTTTTTCGCACTGCAAAAATATTTTTTTATTATTTTTTTGTTTTGTTACGTGGAGATTAAATTTTTTGGGTTGATTTGATGGTGTGACGGGGCAGATACAAATTTTTTTTTTCTTTCTGCTGCCTTTCATTTATTTTCTTTCTTCAGTTGTATATATTTTTCTTGTACATAAATTTGCTTTGTTTTTAATGAAAATTAATGAATAAACCAAATGAATGAAAAAGTGGCATATTGTTTAGTCAAAATAGCTCTGATTTTTTAAACCTTTTTAAAGTAATTTTGTCTTTTAAAAATTTGCCAGTAGTGTAGTGAACTTGACCTGATGTCAAAACTAAGCCTAAGGTCAAAACCCTTGACCTTAAGAACCTTGTGGGACAGAAACTGTCATTTCATTGATTTGAATCCAGAAATACAGGTTCACCCATCCTGAGACTTTCTTTCTTGAAAATTCAAGTGAAAGAACACTCTCTTTTCTATTATCATTACTATTTTACAAATGTTGATAATCAAAGTGTCTTAGTTCAAACCATTTTAGATGTTGCAGTGAACTAATCAATTTTATTAACTGTGAAACAGTGTAATGATTTTTTAAT
This sequence comes from Nematolebias whitei, assembly GCF_014905685.2. Classification (NCBI taxonomy): domain Eukaryota; kingdom Metazoa; phylum Chordata; class Actinopteri; order Cyprinodontiformes; family Rivulidae; genus Nematolebias; species Nematolebias whitei. The sequence goes on along the minus strand of NC_056505.1, from coordinate 41,602,522 downwards.
CCTCATGCAAAGTTAGAATTCATGTTAAGGCCTGTTACAGAGTAATCATGTATTTTCTGATTTGCTGTCTTTGAATGAGCAAGTGTAAGTTTTGTCCAAGGTCGGAGTCGAAGCAGACATGTGTTGGAACAACTGTCTTGTTTTAAAATCCTCTCAGACGTAAACAGAGGAGTTGGCACCTGTTTCTCCAAACTCGCCAAAACATTTCTCTCGCCTGTCTGGGAACATTTTCAATCTGTTCCAATAACATTCTTGCTGTTTTCTGACTTCTAGTAACCTCTTACATCACAAAACACACCCTGTCTGGTTGATATTGACCAATCAGGAACGCTCAAATATACCGGAAATAGAGCCCTTTAAATGCCGGTACTTCCTAGTTCTCTCAGTTCTGAGATGTTCGCAGTTCTGTGAAGTCGTTTGGGAGAACAGATGTCCAGCCATGATAAGGCTCTTCCGAGTTTGGATTATAACATCTTCCACCTCTGAGTGGAACTTCTGAAGGACTCCACTCATGTGAAGTCCACTTGCTGAGGTGAGCTTGTGTCGGACGGAATCTCGTCACTACTTCGGACGAGTCACAGCCATCCTATGGAGACGCTGGACAGGTAGCGTTAACTGGAACTCCGTATCTGCTGATTCATCTTCAGAGAGGTAATGAGTCAAGTTTACTACTGAGCGTACCGAGGAAAAGCTGGGTTCGAATGGAGAGTGTCGGTTCTGGTCAACACTCCCCCTCACACACCATCTTTTACTCCCTTTAAACTTCATTTTCATCTTTAAATTCTTCTATCAAGTAGAAATCCTTCCAGATAATTTAGAAATGTCTGTGTAAAGTGCTCATCCACCGCCGTGTGGATAATTGATCATAATTGTACAGCCCGCTGATTAATTATGTTGTTATTCTCATATTTTGCCAAATTAATGTAAATGTTTGATGTTAACTTTGATTCTGTAAATAAATGGCCACATTCATTTTGATGGGTCAAAGATGAATAACGTCTCACGTTACATTTCATTAAATTCAATGCACGTTTTATTCAGTCCAGAAAAATGAAGAATCCGTTTTAATTGATGAATATATCTCAGCATCTGTTCATCTACAGTAGCTATAGATATTTTACATAAATTTATACAAAAAACCCTCAGCTACTTGAAAAAAATACATTTTTAACTAAAACATTCATAAAACCCTAAGTAAAAACATCTTATCAAGCCATTTGTCTTGTTTTAGGTCAAAATACATATTCTTGAGCAATTTTAACTTATCAAGATGGTACTTTTTGCAGTGCGTCTCTTCCAAAACCACAATAGGCATAACCGGCAAACAAATATAGGAAATTAGGAACTTTAGGAAATCTTACCAGAAGAAATTTCAGAGTCAGAACTCAGCTCAAGAGTTATTTCTTCTCCCTCGGAGTCACAGGAGTTGACATCAGAATCAGAATCAGTTTATTATTGCCATGTCAATGAACGAGGTTCACAAACTAGGAATTTGCTTCGACATAAGGTGTGAATAGTAATAAAGTAAAAATGAAAACATTACATAAGACATAAGACCTGTGTACACCCACAAATAAAGTAAAAATGAAAACATAACATAAACATGTGTACACCCATACAATAGAAAACAATAAAAAAGCTTAGAACATGGTTCAGAATCATATCCAAAGCCTGCTGTGCAAAGTAAACCTTTGCCATCTTTGCTTCTCAGCCAACAGAGTAAGTGAAATATATGTTGTGACGTGGCTTTTTATCCACTTGGAGGTGGATACAATCAAGGGTTTTTTTCTTCTCCATCTGAGTATCAACATCGTTCACACTATCACCCATCCCCCCCATTTAGCATTTACCTGGGAGAGCATTACCTGTACACAACAAACGGTGGTCTAATGGGATGCAAATTACTCCAACTGCCATTTGGCAGTCTCTGGTAGAAGAAGGAGTCATTTGAAAATGCTGGGAGTCCTAGTGTTAAAAGCCACTGGGATGTTATGTTTAGAAAATAAAGGTGTCAGTTTCTCTGATACTCCCTCAACATACGGAGTGACCACTGGTCTGGATTCCTCCTTTTCACCTGATGGCTGACTAGAGTCTTGTTTGGGTTTCTTCTGTGCTTTCAGGAAAGCCCAGTTAGGATATCCACATTGCTCTAGAGCCTGTCTTGTGTGGGATTTCTCCTTTCTCCTCCCGATTCAAGAACTCACTCAGTTCAACTTTTTCGTAAAAGTAAAAAAAATAAGATTAGCTTAAAAAAAGCATTCCAATTCAATTCTGTTATTCTTATTTCATTTATTTATTTATATAGCTCTAAGCCACACAAAAATTTGTTTCAGGGCACTTAACAGAAACCTTCACCTAAATGGCAAAACCAATTAGTAAAGTTCTCCATCTCAGGTTACACATAGACTAATAAAGTTCAAACTCAGTGCTCTGACAGCCAATTCTATTTTCGGGAACATCTGTCAGCCTCTGCCTCCAGCCGGGTCATACTGCACTCTGGCCAGCACAAGGATCCTAGCAGCACCTCATACAATGAAAGTAAAAACGCACTATGAACACTAAACTCAGAATCTAAGGCAAAAATATACCACACATGTCAAACTCAAGGCCTGCGGGCCAGAGGTGGCCCACGAGAGCTTAAACGGTCTGATTGTCATAATAAGTGAAAAGGGTGCACTGACACAATCTACTAGTATATTTCCCATAGTGCATGCCAAGCACAGTGCTAAGTATGCTAACATGAGACTTCAAATCTAATCTTATTATCTTGAATTTATTAAATGTCTTATTATATTATGTTAAATTTGCAGCAATGTATTTGGGATTGCAGGTTTACGTGTTTATGAGAGTAATTTTTTTTTAATGCTAATTCCATCTCTCATTAGTTAGATGTAAGACCCTTGCCAGGCTGTGTGCAGCCATTTGTTTTTTGTATAATGCTACACCTGTCCCATGTTCTTATCAGCTCACAATTGTTGGGTGGACTGTTCTTCCCCTCCTCACTACGTCAAAGTTTTGAACAAAGTTAATGTCATAACTTGTCATTTTCCTTATTCAATTGGAAATCTGGGGCAATAATTACAAAACTACACTACAGGCATTAACAATACTACAAAAAAGAGCAATAAGAATAATCCATAAGGTGGGATATTTAGAAAGCACTAATATACTATTTGTAAAATCTAAATTATTAAAGTTCATTGACATAGTGAAACTACAGACAGCTCTAATTCTTTACAAAGCAAAAAAATAAACAATTACCAGAAAACATTCAAAACCTGTTTAAAATTAAGGAGCAAATTTATGTTATGGGGGGAATCACAGTTTAAATATGCAAATTCAGAACTACTAGAAAATTTTTTTGTGTATCAGTAAGTGGAGTCAAACTGTGGAATAATTTGAATATTGAACTTAAACAATGTCCAAACATAAAACTGTTCAAATTATCATATAAACATATGATTATTGCTGGATATAATATATAATAATATTATTCATTTATTGTTGTTGTTGTTGTTGTTGTTGTTGTTGTTGTTGTTGTTGTTATTGTTGTTGTTTTTTTTTGTTATTGATGCTTTTGTTTTTGGTGAAGTTAAAGGAATAATAATTGTAAATCTACTATAGTTAACTTAAATAGCTACTATATTGATAGATAAATATGGGTTTAGTTGTTATACTGTATGTATGGATTATACATGTAATGAATGTAAGATTATGTAAGTGGCTAAGGAGTGGGAATTTTGATAAGTTTATACTTCTACCCACTCCCTTGAATATGTAAAACAAAAAAATTTGACATGATGTTTCATGCTATATTTTTTTTTTCTTTTCTTTTTACATATTCAAAAAATAATAAACTAAACTAAACTAAACTAGGTCACAAATTCCACAACATGTTCAATTAGTCCCATTTGTTATTCTCTGTTGTGCTGTCAACAAAAACTTCACTATACTGTAACAAATATTCCCCACAACTAGATATTTTACTCACTCATTAAGCGTTATCTTTTCCACACATATTTAACAAACACTCCCTTTGTGGGCCTCTCAAAAATTCCACCCATTCTTGTTACTTCCTCTCACTTCCTGTACAATCCTCGCACCTTGTGTCAATGAACACACACACACACACACACTCTTTGTTGTCAGGTGAAAAAATATGACCGTCGCGCTAGAGGCATAAGAATTATCTTATCTTGAGACCTGGCAACCCCGCTCCACTCACAGAACACAGCTGTTTTCACATGGAGCGGTCTCATAAAAACAAAACACGATCGCTCGTCCGGCATGCCTTAATTTTCTCTAGAGTTCAAAATCTCAATTTCAGCTTCTCACACGACTGTAAGTAAAACACTTAGTCCACATGGCGGTGGACGATCAGTTATGCTCTGACAGTCAAGCCAACAAAGCAAACAGACCTGAATCATGAACAACACATAAACACGAATCACCTTGTTGTCTGGACCACGCCACCAACTGACAAACAAGAGACTAGAATAGAACAAATAACACGGCCACTAATGTAAATTACCTCTTAATATAAGAGACAACGTTGTTTTAATCTTTAGTCCTCTCATCACCATGTATGGATCTCTGAGGGACTCAGCGCTTTCTCTTATTATTTCTCAGTGTAGCCAGCTTTTTTGTTATTATTTGTGATGAGTCACGTCACGGGGAAACTCAATCAAAACCCAGCAATCATCTCTCTCCACGTCCGGTAGAAAGTGGGGCATGCCAACCTCCCAACTCTACAGGTCCCAGACCTGTCTGCTGACTCACACAAACTATTTCTCTCAACACCGGTTTAAGAAATATCAACTTTTTAAAACAACCAAATCACTTCACCATAATCAAGGCTGTTAATTTTAGCAGACAAACTGATGCAGCACAGCCACACTGTGAGGAAAATTTCTCTTGTTTTTCGCCGGCGCGTGCAGGTGCGCAGAGTCTGTTTACCTGGATTCAATTCACATTTAACAATTACTCCTACTCTTCCATTCACACTGCCCGCATCCTCCACCAAATTGTTGAGGTCTTCAAACTATGACAAACAACCTTCAAACGCTTAGCTCAAAAACTGGCTCAACTCGAGATTGTTCAGTGGAAGGAAGACAGAGTCAAAAACACAGCCTGAGGAGTGGTTCTGAATTCAGACAAAGATTTATTTTACCTTCACAGTGCTGGAAAGGGAGACGGTCTCACATGCACCTTACATCCATCAAACACGTCTAAGTTACAAATGCCTTTGCTTCGTTTTAAATACAGCTTTATCAATTACATTGGGATTTCCTTATCGTGATGTTGTTCTCTGGGTCAGTCGATGCTCCTGGGTGTGGTCTGGCATGGTCTCGTTTTTTCGCCTACTGCCCCAGTCTGTTCCAGCAAGATAGCAACAGTCTCTGGTTCTCTTGTACAAGGAGTTACGCACATCATGAACTTCTATGACGTACATCATGATTTTGCAGTTTTTACCATACACAGAGAAATATTTCATGTCAGAGCATAGAAAAAAGATGACATTATACAACAATACACACACACACACACACATTCACAACAGGCCACGTTACAATGAAGCATACTAAAAGTGCTGAATAGCAACAGTTTTAGTGATTATAAGCAGTATTTATGTTTGTGTGGGAAATACTGAAGCTTTAAGCTACGTGACGCGCACAAAAAAATTATGTTATCCAAATTTAGATAAACATTGCATGCTGCTAAAAGTTGAAAAATAAATGAAACGGATTCATTTTACTTTTTCGGTTTATTCAACACCACTAATTAAAGTCACACAAACACTGATAATTCCATTAAAACCCACTTTTTGAAACGAAGATTACTGGAACCAGATTCAGCCCGGTTTTAGTCTTGAAATCTGGTCCCTCACTGTCTGTCTGCCTCTCTGACTCGACTAGAACCAACCCGCAGAGTGTGACATCAGCCCCTCATCATGGAAAAAAGACAAAAGATGTATA
>NC_056505.1:41588297-41596447 GCF_014905685.2 Nematolebias whitei | reverse complement strand
TATATATATATATAAGTTTAGACCAGACCGAGCTGGCTGCGATAAGACAGATGATTTTACAGAACAGAATCGTTCTTGACCTGCTGACTGCGTCACAAGGAGGTGTGTGTAAGATCATTGGTGAGACATGCTGTACCTATGTGCCTGACGAATCAGGTTCCATGACGCATTGCATGATCTTAGGTCGTTTTCACACCAGATAGTCCGGTAGACTCGGTTCGGGACCAATATTCATGAGCTTTTGTTTACATTTGAGCTGGTCCGTTTACATTCACACTGCACTGTGCAGTCGAGTCAACCTGTTGAACCAACTTATTCCCCCACTCGCCTGTGGGGGTGCTGCACCAAGAACTACTGAAAGAAATGACACAAAAACCTCTGAAGACACATCTTCTTCTTCTGTAAATAAAAATAAAAACGAAATGGCATCAAGTTTTAGCAGTTTTAGGAGTTATATTTTGTAATTTTTCAAAAATGGACAGCATGAGCAGAAGATGAGACAGAAGACCATGGAGAATATTGTTTTTCAATACAAGGCAGCTGACGGCTCATTATAAGGTCAGAGAAATGCGTGTTTGTTTACCCTGCGGAGTGGGGCCCGGTTTGTTTACATTCACACTGCACTCGAACCGCGCTGGAGTTCGCTTGTACCGGTCCGAGACCTAGGTTTTAGCCCGGGCCAGAGTTCGCCTTTTTGTTCCGTGACAGAGTTCGATGGCGCGTTCACACCTCCCTAAACGAACCGGATTTTCTAGGAAAACGAGCTAGAGTTCTATTAAAGCGGACTAAACAGGGCTAGTGTGAATGCACCCTTAGTGATCTGAAGAGATATGTAGAGAGTGGCACCAAAGGAGCTGAACCTTTTGACCCATGGTCTTGGTTGTTTTCAGGATCATGGTAGCATTTGCTGCTAAAAATATGCATTCCAGTGATTGTGATTCTAATTTTGTTCTGTCTCTTCCTTTCTTGCGCAGTCACATGCCTGAAAAACACGATGATGAAAAGTTTTACTGAAGTACTGGTCAATCTCTACCAGGCACGTGCCCAGGACGAGTACATTCCTGACAGTGACTACGTCCCATTGCGTCCAGTGAGACGTCCCGAATATGTCAACTGGCCGAGAAAAAATGCAGAGTGATTCCAGTACTGAAAGTATTTATACATAACTGGCACTGAGATGATGTTCCCGCTTTACTCAGCCATGGACTAGACGACGAAAACTCATTTTTACTGGATTTTATGTTTTGATTTTATGTTCCAACTTTGAAGTTACAGTTTTCTTTGTTTTTATGCTTTCTTATTTTTACATTTTGCTTTTTGCAGTTCATAAAGAACTTTTGCTCCTAAAGAGCTTATTTCATTAGTTTTGATTCTGTTTTGATTCTTTCTTGCTTTTTGTATTTTTCTCTTTGTTTGAGTTGTCTTTTAGAGGATGCTGAGTGAGCATGTATAAGGCCGTTGCCATTGGGGCCTAGAACAATGACGTGTTTTTCCTTCCACTAGTATAACATCTGCCCTGGGGGGGGATTTCCTCGTCATTCACACAGCATTCTTGGAAACTAAAAACTCAAAAAGAAGTATTTTGCTTATTTGATTCTCATGTTCATTGTTAAATCAGTTTTAAATAATAAACAGGGGGGGAAATGATAGGGATTTTTTAAGAATAATCATTTAAAACTTTTTTTTGTAATACTTTTCATTGTAATCAGCCAACTTGCTTCTACCAGATTCTGTGTGTGCGTCAACACCCAGTTATCTGTTACACAAGACTTGCAAACTGTCCTTGTTTTTCTCTTTGCCACGTCTGTGTAAAAAACCTTGTTATCAGCAAACTGTCACCAATAAAATACGAACGCACGCTTCAAGCAAGTTGAACTTAGATTCTGACCCTGTTAGAATCTCTGTTCCTCCTTGCAAGGACCCGTTCTGAATATTTACTCTTGTCTTTCTCATGTGGTTTATGTTTCTTTAAGGTGATGGTTCACAGAAACCCATCACTCGTACTTCTGCTCTTTGTGCAGATGGTGCTTGATCTAATGTTTCTGCTTTAAGCACCATATATCCTGTGTCTGTTTTCTCTACTATTGCCTATCCTACTCTCAAACCTTCCGTTTCATGTCTGTAACAACAGCCATCCGTAAAGATTTGTCTTACCTGCTCTCCCTCGAGGGGGGTGGCTTGCAGGTCCGGTCTTACTCTTTCCAGTGTGGTCACAAGCTCTTCACACTGGTGCGGTTCTCCTTTGGAGATGCAGTCCGCCATGTTTATTCCTTCATGTGTGAAGGTGATGTTGGGGGCTTCTAGTACTTTAGATAACATGTGTTGTCTTAAAGCAGTCATAGTAAAGCATTGTGAATTTACATATGCCACTACACTGTGTGTGGTCAGTACTTGTAAGGCATGTCCCTTGACAATATGTGCTGTTTTCTGAATTAATTTTGCAATCCCTGCTGCGTGTTGTGTGCATGGGGGGTGCCGTTTTTCCATATTATCCATCATTGTCGATAAATAGTGTAGTACCTTTCTTTCACCCCCTTTTTGCTATAACAAAACCCCATTTATGGCTAGTTTTGTTACAGAAACATCTAAAAAGAAGGGTAGGTTGTAATCAGGTAATGCCAGTTCTGCTGCAGATGACATGTGTTGTTTGAGTTGTATGAAAGCTTCTTCAGTTTCCTGTGTCCATATTAAAATGTTGTTCAAGTTTTTCATGCCTTGCTCTTTGACCAAATCCCTCAGGGATTGTGTCAAATCTGTGTATTCAGGAATATAGCCTTTGCTGTACCCTGTTAGGCACAAAAAGGAAAGCATGTCTTTTACACGTGTCGGTTTGGGGTGTGTCAAGATACTGTTTATGAGCTTTGGACATGCTAGTGGTTCCTGCAGAGATTATTCGTCCCAGGAAAGAGACCTGTTTTCTGCCAATCTGTAATTTATTTTTACTAACCTTAAAGCCATTTTTGTGTAGATGTTCCAACACCAACCTAGTTGCTTCTATGCAGGTGTCAGGCGTGGGCGTGGCTAGTAACAGGTTGGCCACGTACTGTATCAGTGTTGTATCTCTAGGAAGAGGACAAGACTGCAAGGCATCTTTCAAAACCTGATTGAAAATACCTGGAGATAGAGCAAAACCCTCGGGGAGTCGTGTGTAATGCCACTGTTGTCCATCCATCCATCTATCCATTATCTTTACCAGCTTATTCCATTTTGGGTCACGGGGGTTGCTGGTGCCCATGTCCAGCAATCACTGTGCGAGGGGCGGGGTACACCCTGGACAGGTCGCAAGTCCATCACAGGGCCACATAGAGACAAACGAGACAAACAACCATTCACACTTTCACTCACACCTAGGGACAATTTAGAGTTATCAATCAGCCTAACATGCATGTTTTTTGGTCTGTGGGAGGAAACCGGAGTACCCGGAGAAAACCCACGCATGCACAGAGAGAACATGCAAACTCCACCCAGAAGGGCCCCTGGACCGGGGTTTGAACCAAGGACCTGCTCGCTGAGAGGCAGCAGCTCTACCAGTTGCGCCACCGTGCTGCCGCCACTGTTGTCCTTTGTAGGTAAATGAAAATAGATTTCTACAACTTTCTGCTAGAGGTACACAGAAGAAGGTGTTAGCCAAGTCAATACAGGTGTACCATTGTTGGGTGGGGTCTAGGGATGAAATAGACACATAAGGATAAGGTACAGGTACTGTAGGTGTTCTCAATATCGTATTAATAGCACACAGATCATGTGCCATTCGATACTTATCGGTTCCTTTTTTCTCTACGGGCAAGATGGGTGTGTTCCACTCAGACCGCGAGGGTTCTAAAACTCCTGCAACAATCAATCCCTGAATTGTGTCTGTAATTCCTTCTTCTGCTTGTTGTTTATGTGGGTATTGTGGGACCCAAATGGGTGTATCTGTGTTTACCTGAAAGGTGATTGGGCCGCACTGTGTCTTCCCCACGTCCGTGGGGGAGGCAGCCCATAAGCCCTCAGGTATGGAGGCCAACATTGCTGCAGCAGAATGATGATCAGTCTTCTCTCTCCCGTGGTCACAAGCCAACAACTCGTGTTCCAGCATCACCTGTTCTTATGTGTGAGAGGAGATTTTGTATGTGTCACAAGAATTTGAAAAGCACAGACCTGGTACTGAGGTGGTGTTCCATGAAATTATCTTAAACAAAGTACAGGTTCGGGTGAATGGTCGGAACAACGAATAAACACTCACAGACTGTTTCTGCTAGAATAATAATGTGTCATTTTATTAAACCGCCACAGATACAGTGAAGCAAAGCACAAGTACATTCAGTACAAATCAGATATTGATGTAAAAGCCCCTCACCGTGACACCAGACTGGGAAGCCGTTTCAGTCCGAGTAAAAAGGTAACATCAATTGGCTGGGCATCGGATCAAGATCCACAGCAGACTTCAACTCTAATTCTGAGTGCCACACTTTAATACTCTCTGCATTACATGGGAACATCTCCCAGTAAACAGAACATGCCCACCTGGACTTAAAGTCTGTGAAAAACCCTTGAGATAGCGTGAGAGCGTGAGAAGCTTAAAAACCTCTAGATAACAAGAGAGCGTGAGAAGCTAGGGTGAGAAACCTCAAGATAGCGTGCGGGGAGGGCAGGCCAAGCCTCCCCCCTCAGGCCTCTCAGGTGGCTCACAACAGCATGCACCAAAAACTCTTCATATCACAGGTTAAATAGTCAGAAAAACAACATTTTATTCAACTCTCAACTCATTCCACCCTTTGGTTTTCTGACTAATTTTGCCCTTACCAAAAACACTTCATATCACAGGTTAAATAGTCAGAGAAACAACATTTTAAACACTTTTATATCGCAAGTTAAATAGTCAGAAAAACAACATTTTATTGAATTCTTTATTCAGGTGGGAACCCAGTCCGTAGCTGCCAGGGAACGTTTAACCATTCCTCCCAGCTCCTTTGCTTCGTGCTCGACATGAAGAGAGAGACATATGTGAGGCACGGCTTCATCACTCATTTGATACCACAGTAATTGTTCATGAGTTAACTCAACCGCCGCTGCCACCCCAGCCGGGGCCACATAAATGTTTTGTGTGTGAATTGTCCAAATCTTACCCTCCAATTGAGTTGTGAACTCCTCTTGATACCAGTCTGCATGGCTCCTGTCATAGAAGAGTGTGACATGCGGGGGGTTGGGAGGAGAGACATAGGCGCGTAGACACAGGATCCAAGGCTTCCATTGTTCGAACAGCTTCAGCAGTGGACTAGACCCTTCAACAGTCATGCAGTCCCAGTAGATATCAGCATGTTCAGGAGCCACTGGTTGCATCAAGTACTGTCCATATGTGCACAGTTCACTACATCGCAAATAGGAGCCATCTGGGAATTGAACTCTCAGCCTTGTGCCCCGCAGAGTACAGTTGCCCCAAACTTTATCAGTAAGTCTCTTCCCATCAAGTTGACTGGTGTTACAGGTGAACAGACAAACGGATGTTGCAATTTTTGCATTCCTATCTGAAATGGCAGTGGTACAATCAAGGGCAGACGTTGCTCTGTCCCTGAGAACCCCATTAATGACACAGTCTTTGTGGATAGGTAGTTGACAGGAACTGTGATGATTGTTGAGTAGGTGGCTCCTGTGTCCACCAAGAAGTTAATTTCTTGTCCTCCCACTCTCGCGGGTAGCATAGGGTCTGCTGTGCTCATGCAACCCTGTTAGTTCTCAGGGGTGTGGCAGTAAGTACCATGAGTGGGAAAGTCTTCCCACTGTGGATACTGCCCTCCTGTGTTCAGAGTGGGTATTGCTGCTGGGTTGTGTGGCACCATACCTGGTTGTCCACTGGGTGGCGCTCGTCCTTGTGGTAGAGCCCGGCAATCTCTGGCCCAATGGCCTGGTCTTTCACAGTTGTAACAGATGTCAGGAGTGGCTCCTCCATATCCACCTCTTCCCCTTTGTCCCCGCCCCATGCCCCTCCGTCCTCGGCCACCACCAGCACGCCAGCCCCCACCGCGACCGAAGCCAACAGACCTGTATTGATTTTGATAGAGAGGAGGAGGAGAAGGGAGAGGGTTTGTAGGATAGGGAAAAGGACAAGTGGCTACTCCTCCAGGATATTGATTAGCATAGTGTGCCCCAGCCGGAGAAGGCATCGGCTGTGGAGCCACTGCAACCATCACATTCTCTGTCCTCTCCTTCTTCTTTGTTGCTTTTTGTCTAGCTTCCTGCAGCTGTAATTTAAGCAATTGATTTTCTAATTCAGCTTTCTCATTATTTTTCTTTTTTTGTTCTTCTCGTATTGTTTGCAGGTGGTGTATTAGATGTCTTTCCCACTTATCGTAGTCGCACCCAGGGAGATCTGGATTCTGTCTCATCAGTTCTGCCACAGATGTGGGCACTCCCTTCAGGACTGCCTCTCTAAATAATTCAGTTAAATTAGAGGTGTTCCTTTAGGATTTACTGTTGTGTGTCTCATCCATTTTTCAGCTGCCAAGGTAATATAATCTTTAGGGTGGACTTGAGGTTCCCACTGAAACTTGGGGATAGCTGCGGGAGTGGACAATGGGTACTGCTCTCTGATTGCACGTCCTAACTCTGTTATTACTCAACTCAGTGGGACCTCGTTGCCCAGTTTACTGCTGCGTGCTACTGTTTCTAATTCTCTGGCCACCAGGGGCATCACACACCGTCCCAGGATTGCTCTAAAGTCTCCAAGGGCCAGGGACATTCCACTGGTGAGACCACTTAGTTCAGAAAGCCACAATCTGCCTCCTGCAGAGATGATTGGGAGTTTGTCAACCAGAGCATCTCTATCTCCCACTGGGAAGGGCATATATTTCTGGCGACCCCCGGATGATTGTAGTAACGGAAACATGTACTCAGCCTCATCGAGTATTTTAATCTAATCCTCTTGTTGTCATAGGCCCTTTTCACATGACGTCCTTTTTGACTCGATGCTGTGGATCATTACTTCCGGGTCTATTCTCCCTCGGGAGACCTGTCTGGAAACTTAACGGAATTTCATTCATTCAACCTTTATTTATAGTGGTTATATTACAAAATATAGCGCAAGATAAGGTTAATAAAAACAGTATTTATGTGTTTGTTAGCTGTGGTAACGTTATCCAGCATTGCAGCAACTTTAGCCACAGTAGCTAAAATATACAACACGGGCTGTCAGTGCTCTAACATTTAAAGGTTTACTAGCTATATTAATGTTAATAAAAATAGTATTTGTGTTAGTTAGCTGTGGTAACCTTATCCATCATTATCAATTTACCATTCTGTAACTGTGTATGGAAACAGCCTCCAATTGTAAAGTAAGCTAGCTAGCAGCTAACAGGTAGCTAAAATATACACTGCTGCTGCCTGTCAGTGCTGTAACATTAAAATGTTTACTTTATCTATTAATGTAAAATCTCCGACATCTTCCAACACCATTGTTTAGAATAGCATTTTAAATATTGAATTAAAAACTATATGTCAAACCATTTCCATGTTCTGATGATTAATAATTTCTCTTTTTACTTTCTTCTTGTGTCCATCTTTCTCAGCAGCAGCAACTCAGCACAGAGGACACATTGAAGACCCTGAAGACCCAGGCTCATCTGAGGATTATAGTAGAGAGTGCCATGTGAATGGTGAAGGAGTACCAATCAGTCAGGAGGTTCAGTCAATCAGCTGTGGGTCATCTGCTGCTGCCTAATATCAAATTTGTGAGAGTAGCTCTGGTTGCAGCTCCCAAGATGGCCACTAATGATCTACACCTGGCGGTCATCTCCCTGATGAGCATCGACCTCTACTTAAGGCTGCAGTCAAGTCTACTCGATGCTGGAGCATTGATTCCCTCCCGGTACTAGTGCTCTCAGCCTTTTTGTGTTCTGAAGTATTTTAGATACTTACCTTGTGCTTCTTGTGTCAGCAGTTCCTTGTTTTGCCGTGCCGTTCCAGTCCTGTTCTCTCGGTTCCTGTCTGGTTTCATGAAACCCTGTCCTTGTGGATCTTGGACGTCCGTGCTCTGCTGCTGGGACTCATGCCTCTTGGAACTCCTGAACTCACTCCAGTACCAAGGAAGCTGTAAGATAAGAAACGACAATATCAATTCCTATACTCTGTTGTGGAATAATATTTTGTTCCTTTTTGAATCTGACTCCCAATTC
>NC_056505.1:41575904-41588287 GCF_014905685.2 Nematolebias whitei | reverse complement strand
ATGCATCCAGTTTTTAATATGTTAAAATAACGACTGCATTTAACTAAGCCACTGTTTATACTTGTGAATCTATGACTTCTGAGTTTCTTTACTTATTAAATATTCATAAACTTGAAGGTGCGTTTGTCGTATCTGATGTGCATGATGTGGCTGACCCCTGCAGGATTGAAGCGGTAACTACAGACTCGGGTGGAAAACAAGATAAAACACAACAACTCCTGTGTCACTTACCTGATCCCGACCTAAAAGACTATTCCACCTCTTCCAGGAGTTCCAGTCCCAGGGCCTGTACATAGTGTATATACTTTTATCCACTGTAAATAAATATCACTTTGTTTATAGCCTGAGTCTTGTGTCGTTCTGGGTCTCGTTACAACTGGGTTGCCCGCACATACAACAAAATTATCATGGTCGTCTTGATCAAAAAGGAGACAAACTAGTCTACAGGTCCTTCTCAAAAAAATAGCATATTGTGATAAAGGTCATTATTTTCCATAATGTAATGATAAAAATGAAACTTTCATATATTTCAGATTCATTGCACACCAACTGAAATATTTCAGGTCTTTAATTGTTTTAATACTGATGATTATGGCATACAGCTCATGAAAACCCAAAATGCCTGTCCCAAAAAATTAGCATATCATGAAAAGGTTCTCTAAACAAGCTATTAACCTAACCATCTGAATCAACGACGTAACTCTAAACACCTGCAAAAGATTCCTGAGGCTTTTAAAAACTCCCAGCCTTGTTCATTACTCAAAACCGCAATCATGGGACCTGACTGCTGTCCAGAAGGCCATCATTGACACCCTCAAGCAAGAGGGTAAGACACGGAAAGAAATTGCTGAACGAATAGGCTGTTTCCAGAGTGCTGTATCAAGGCACCTCAGTGGGAAGTCTGTGGGAAGGGAAAAGTGTGGCAGAAAACGCTGCACAACGAGAAGAGGTGACCGGACCCTGAGGAGGATTGTGGAAAAGGGCCAATTCCAGACCTTGGGGGACCTGCGGAAGCAGTGGACTGAGTCTGGAGTAGAACCATTCAGAGCCACCGTGCACAGGCATGTGCAGGAAATGGGCTACAGGTGCCGCATTCCCCAGGTCAAGCCACTTTTGAACAAGAGACTGCGTCAGAAGAATCTCGCCTGGGACTGCTGCTGAGTGGTCCAAAGTTATGTTCTCTGATTACAGTAAATTTTGCATTTACTTTGAAAATCAAGGTCCCAGAGTCTGGAGGAAGAGAGGAGACACAGAATTCACATTGCTTGAGGTCCAGTGTCAAGTTTCCACAGTCACTGGGGTGTCATGTCATCTGCTGGTGTTGGTCCACTGTGTTTTATCAAGGGCAGGGTCAATGCAGCTAGCTATCAGGAGATTTTGGAGCACTTCATGCTTCCATCTGCTGAAAAGCTTTATGGAGATGAAGATTTCATTTTTCAGCACGACCTGGCACCTGCTCACAGTGCCAAAACCACTGGTAAATGGTTTACTGACCATGGTATTACTGTGCTCAATTGGCCTGCCAACTCTCCTGACCTGAACCCCATAGAGAACCTGTGGGATATTGTGAAGAGAAAGTTGAGAGACGCAAGACCCAACACTCTGGATGAGCTTAAGGCCGCTATCGAAGCATCCTGGGCCTCCATAACACTTTAGCAGTGCCACAGGCTGATTGTCTCCATGCCACGCCGCAATGAAGCAGTCATTCATGCAAAAGGATTCCTGACCAAGTATTGAGTGCATAACTGAACATGATTATTTGAAGATTGGCATTTTTTGTATTAAAAACACTTGTCTTTCATTGGTGGGATGAAATATGCTAATTTTTTGGGACAGGCATTTTGGGTTTTCATGAGCTGTATGCCATAATCATCAGTATTAAAACAATTAAAGACCTGAAATATTTCAGTTGGTGTGCAATGAATCTGAAATATATGAAAGTTTCATTTTTATCATTACATTATGGAAAATAATGACCTTTATCACAATATGCTAATTTTTTTAGAAGGACCTGTAGAGCCTCCCTGCTCCTTCAAGTCACACTTCTTGGATGAACATTCATTACTGCAAGCAGCTGTGTTGGAAATCTCTCCGTATATTTATCTATTTTTTTATCAACTAATGAGTGAATTGATGTTGAGAAGAATTCTGTCAAAACTTTTTAAATAGCTTGTCTTCAGTAATCTGCATATGAACATCTTTTACATTTAAATTGCATCTGTTTGTATATTTTACACATCTGGTAATGTAGTACATGGAGGAGGGGAGGAAATGCTCAAATTAAAGCTTCTGTTGTGTAACAATTAAACAAGGTTTGTGGCAGCTTCTTGCAAAAATTAATTTAATAATTTTGTTGAACACTGTACATGGAGCAATGTTGGTAAAGAAACTTATATATTTATATATATTATATACACACACAGGTGGACACTTCTTAATTGTCAGCTGCTGGATTTCCATTTCTAGGGACAAAACTTGTCTCTGCAACTCTTGAATTCTCCGTGCAGCATCATCCAGTTGACCTAAGAGAAAAGAAAATATAAATCTTAATAGACATCACTTATTCACCCATCAATTTCCTGTTCAATTATCAAATATCTTTTGTATTACAGCATTTCACCTATTACTTACTCAATACTGCCTTGACAGTTCTGAGGTGAAGATATATGTAATTTTTTTTAAGGGGAAAACGCAAAATATGCAATATTTTCCATAAAGTATAAAGCTGCTCTTCCTCATTAAAATCATTTCATGTATTTACTGACAGTCTTTCAACCATTAGCAAGTCCAAAATGTTCTGAATACAACCACAAGATGGTTACAGTGTTATTCACTGCCATATATTTTTTCTACAAGACATTTTCTGCAATACCAACCCAGAGAAGGATGGCAGGCAGAGTCGTGATCTTTTGCCACTGCACCTGCAGGTAATGTCTCCTCTGTACAGTTCCCGGGGTCAGGCATCTCCTAGGAATCATCCTGGCCAGCAGCACGAGACACTTTCTTGCTCACAGGTAAACTGACTCACAAGCTTGTGAGCGTCTCCCTAAGTGGGAAATCAGACACTTCATGGTCATGACACATTTTTGTTTATTTTTTAAAATGTTCAGCACTGTCCACCCTCTATTTACCCCAATCATTCCAGTGAAATCTAGATGGCACCGCTCCTTGTCTGATCTGGGTTCTTCCACTGGCTGATGAATTTAGATCTTCTGGGGGAAAGTGCAGACTGCATGGGTGCTCCCACGAAGGATTTTAAAAGTTGGCCCTTCATCTCTCCTGATCGCTCTCACCCAACGGGAACGTATTTCTTTGTCCACGAGAAAATTGTGGAAACTCAAATACAGTGTTTTTTGTTAATTTTTGGAACAACATGGCACACTGCAATAACAACATCTCGATGACTGTGTCATGCTGGTTAGATGAGCTGCTGCTGAGAAAGATGGACACAAGAAGAAAATAAAAAGAGAAATTATTAATCATCAGAACATGGAAATGGTTTGACATATAGTTTTTAATTCAATATTTAAAATGCTATTCTAAACAACAGTGTTGGAAGATGTCAGATATTTTACATTAATAGATAAAGTAAACATTTTAATGTTACAGCACTGACAGGCAGCAGCAGTGTATATTTTAGCTACCTGTTAGCTGCTAGCTAGCTTACTTTACAATTGGAGGCTGTTTCCATACACAGTAACAGAATGGTAAATTGATAATGATGGATAAGGTTACCACAGCTAACTAACACAAATACTATTTTTATTAACATTAATATAGCTAGTAAACCTTTAAATGTTAGAGCACTGACAGCCCGTGTTGTATATTTTAGCTACTGTGGCTAAAGTTGCTGCAATGATGGATAACGTTACCACAGTTAACAAGCATATAAATACTGTTTTTATTAACCTTATCTTGCACTATATCTTGTAATATAACCTCTGTAAATAAAGGTTGAAGGAATGAAATTCCGTGAAGTTTCCAGACAGGTCTCCCGAGGGAGAATAGACCCGGAAGTAATGATCCACAGCATCGAGTCAAAAAGGAAGTTGTCTGACGTCATGTGAAAAGGGCCTATGACAACAAGAGGATTAGATTAAAATACTCGATGAGGCTGAGTACATGTTTCCGCGATTGGATGTTGGAGTAGCTGTGGACGTGGTGTTCTGAGGTTTACCCATCACTATATTTTCAAAGCACTCGTCCAGGTAGCTCTCAAGAGTGTTCAACGTCTCCTCGTCCAGTTTGTTTTATTGAAACAAAAAAGCACAGGTTAGTAATAACAAAAATTTTATAATAAATATTAATGTATTTGATTGATTGTTTTACCTGAGTTTAATTTGTTTTAATTTAATTTGTTTGGTTTACCTGAATTTTGTCATTTACTTACGCTGCACAGCTCCTACGTGATCTCAGCCGCTCATCACCAGGTGACACCAATCAGCTCATTAAGCTTCCAGACAGGTCTCCCGAGGGAGAATAGACCCGGAAGTAATGATCCACAGCATTGAGTCAAAAAGGAAGTTGACTGACATCATTGTGAAAAGGGCCTATTGTGTGGGTTCTACCAGAGGGATGGGCTGTTTGTGAGGACAAATGACCTAATGTGGTTCTTATTTTGTCAATTTCGTGATCTATTTCTTCCTCTGTTATTAATCGGAAATTCTCCTGCTCTTCCTGTTCTGGTATCAAATGTCCTCTAGTGGTCATTGATACTCTGACAGGTTGTTTTCCTTGTGTATCCTGCAGCTCATGCTCTAATCTCTCCATGCTGTGCTCTCTTTCTGTCGAATGTCCGCTCGTTGGACAACAAGGTGGATTTACTTCGTCTGAGAGCGGGCGCCTCAGAAGAGATGAAGAAGTGTGCAGTGCTTTGCCTCACAGAAACGTGGATTACAAGTGAAACGCCGGACTCAGTCTTCCAGCTGGATGACAGACTTTTTTTTCGAGCGGACCGCTGCAGCGAGCTAACGGGGAAATCACGGGGGGGCGGAGTGTGCATTTACGTGAGTAAGAGTTGGTCCACGAACTGTACTGTTGTAAATAGCTCATGCTCGAAGGCTTTGGAGCAAATAACAGTGAAATGTCGGCCACATTATCTACCCCGAGAGTTCACAGTGACTTTTATCACAGTTGTTTACATTCCTCCGGACGCTAATGCTAATGAATCACTACAGGAGCTACATGATATCATCAGCTCGCTGCAGAACAAACACCCCGAGGCTCTTTACGTGGTAGCCGGAGACTTTAACCACGTGAATCTAAAGGACTGTCTCCCAAGCTTTAATCAGCATGTGACGATTCCGACACGTGGAGACCGCACGCTGGACCGTGTTTACACGAACGTAAAAGATGCATACAAAGCCGAACCCCGCCCCCACCTAGGACTGTCAGACCACATCTCAATCTTCCTGGCTCCTGCTTACATGCCCCCGCTGAGACGCTCCAGACCGGTTCAAAAGAAAGTCAAATGTTGGATCCAGGACAGTGGCCCCATACTGAGAGATTGTTTTGATCGAACAGACTGGCAAGTTTTCAGAGAAGCTGCTGAAAATGGAGGTTCGCTTGATCTTGACCAATACACATCCTCAGTACTGGGTTACATTAGTACATGTACTGACACAGTCTCCTCTATCAGAAATGTTAAAAGCTACCCAAACAGAAAACCTTGGCTGAATGCAGAGGTGCGTACCCTGCTGGAAGCCAGGAACACTGCCTTCAGGTCTGGAAACTCAGAGGAGCTGAGTAGGACAAGAAAAGAGCTGGTTGCTGGTATTAAGAGGGCCAAGGCCACATATGCAAAGAGGATCGAGGGTCAATTCATCTCACAAGACCCTCGGAGCATGTGGAGGGGCATTAAGTGCATAACAGATTATAAAGGAAGGAGTGAACAATGCCCCAAAGACCCATCTCTGCCTGATGCCCTCAACAAGTTCTATGCACGCTTTGAAGACCCGAACAGACCACCCAGCACCAGACTCACCTCACCACCGGATGAAGAGCATCTCAGCGTGACCTCAGCCGAAGTAAGGAGTACTTTCAGGAGGATTAATCCGCACAAAGCAACCGGCCCAGACAACATCCCCGGAAAAGTGTTGAAGGAATGTGCTGATCAGCTCTGTGAGGTGCTGGCAGACATCTTTAACACCTCACTTACCCTGGAGACAGTTCCCACCTGCCTGAAGACTGCCACCATCATCCCAGTCCCAAAAAGCTCTACAGTGACTGGTCTGAATGACTATCGGCCAGTGGCCCTCACCCCGATAGTCGCTAAATGCTTCGAAAAACTGATCATGACTCACATCAAAACAACCATCAACATCAACGAGGACCCTCATCAGTACGCATACCGTGAGAACCGATCAACAGAGGATGCAATCTCCTCTGTGGTCCACACTGCACTCAACCACCTGGAGCAGAAAAACTCTTACGTCCGTATGCTCTTTGTGGACTTCACATCCGCCTTCAACACCATGATCCCCCAAACCCTGATGGACAAACTATCCACACTAGGACTAAGCCCCTCCATCTGCAACTGGGTACTAGACTTTTTAACAAACAGACCACAGTTAGTGAGGATCCACAACCTCTCCTCCTCCACCATAACCCTCAGCACTGGCTCTCCTCAGGGATGTGTGTTGAGCCCCCTTCTGTTTACTCTGCTCACATATGATTGTGCAGCTACCCATCCAGGCTGTCACATTGTAAAGTTTGCAGATGATACAGCGGTGGTGGGATGCATCACAAACAATGATGAGTCCAGCTACAGGCAAGAGGTGGAACACCTGGAGAGCTGGTGCAGAGAGAATAACCTTCACATCAATGTGAAGAAGACAAAGGAGATGATTGTGGACTTCAGAAGGAACAAAAACATCTACACCCCCCTGAACATAAGAGGATCTGCGGTGGAAGTGGTCTCCAGCTACAAGTACTTGGGTGTACACATGAATGACAACCTCAGCTGGAGCAACAACACCACCAGCCTGATCAAGAAAGCTCATCAGAGACTCTACTTCCTCAGACGGCTGAGGCGAGCTGGTCTGGGAAGCTCAGTCCTCACCTCCTTCTACAGGTGTGCAGTGGAGAGCATCCTGTGCTCGAGCATCAATGTGTGGCATGGAGGCTGCACAGCTGCAGAAAGAAAAGCTTTGCAGAGAGTGGTGAAGGCTGCACAGAAATCTGTTGGAATCAGCCTCCCCACCATCACAGACATCTACACCTCCAGATGCAGGAAGAGGGCCACCTGCATCATGAAGGACCCCACCCACCCAGCACACACACTTTTTGCCCCACTCCCCTCAGGAAGGAGGTTGAGGAGCATTAAGTGTAGAACCACTAGACTGAGGAACAGCTTCTACCCTGAGGCTGTTAGACTCATGAATCTCTAACTAGAATAATCACTGTGAAAAACCATATCATGTTGCTGCTGATCTGTTTCATGTTGCTGCTGATCTGTTTCAATGTTGATGTGTTCATGCGTGCACATCTGCTCACAGACTCATGTTCATGTTTGTGCTGATGTTCAATGTTTTATGTTATGAGTGCTTAGTGTATATTTAGTTGATGTTTTTCTTAGTTCATATCTTAGATGTTATTACTGTTTTTCTTAGACATTTTATTGTTGGATGTAACTGGGACCCTGTGTACATAATTTCGCTCCACCACATGTACCACATGAGGTGCGAATGACAATAAAGAAACTCTGACTCTGACTCTGACTCTGACTCTAACTCTGACATTGTTCAATCATTTCTTTGCTGTGAGCCACCGTTTTTTCTAAATTTTCTTTTATATGTTCTTCTATTTTATTCGCCTCTTCGTTCTTTCCTGAGCCCATGCTGTAATTTAGGCTGGACTGACTGCCACCCCCTGTTCATCTTTGTTTATGAGTGGAAGAAGTGCAAAAACATTTGTTTTGAGCCACGGAGGTGCTGAACAGGTCAGGCTTTTCAGGCTGTTTTTCCAACAGTCCACATGATGGTGCTGCTGCTTGTCAAAATGGGTTGGTGTTGATATTTTCTAAAACTAGCGTCCCCTGTGTTAGTTCAATGGATGGGTACAGCCCCCTAGGGGGGGTTTCCTCCCTGTTAACGGAGGTCCCTCCTTTTTGGGCTGTCTGTTCCGGCCCGGACACAGGTGTAGTGAACTCGGCCTCCGGTCAAAACCTGCCTCTGAAGACCTTCATGGGACAGGAACTGTTATTTCATTGATTTGAATCCAGAAATACAAATTAGCTCATCCAGAGACTTTCTAATTGTATCCTGAACTAATCAATTGAAAGAACACTCTCTTTTTCATATTATCATTACTATTTTACAATATCTTGATAATCAAAAGTGTGTTTAGTTCATACCATTTTAAATGTTGAAATGAACCACTCATTTTAAATCAACTGTGAAACAGCATTAATGATTTTTTTTAATACTCATTCAAAGTAGAAATCAAGTTAAATGTCTGTTACAAAGTAAATATGCATTTTTGATCTTCTGTCTGAAATGAGAGAGTGATGTCGGTCAAAAGTCGGAGACAGTCCGAAGCAAGTTATTGGAACGAACTGTCATGTTTTTAAACCTCTCAGACAGAAACAAGAAAACTGGCACCTGTAAGTCTGTCATTTCTCCAAAACATTTCTCTGTCTATTCCTAAACATCTCCGCTGTTTTTCTGACTTGTAATGACCCTCTGACGTCACTAAAACCACACCCCTGTTGGTTCTTTCAACCAATCAGGACTTCCCAAAAGTGACCGGAAGCAGAACTCTTTAAAAGTTGACACTTCCTAGTTCCAGTGAGAACAGAAGTTCCAAAAGTTCAGAACAGAGAGTTCTGCTGAGAAGGAAGACAGTATGACTTTGCAAGGGTGAAGTCCACGGTGGTCATTTTCTGAAAGATGACACCTGTCTGGAGCGTTGGTTCAGGTCATCACGCCAAAGACCTATTCAACATCTCAGGAGTTCAGCACGTTTGCTGAAATTCCACTTAACTTAATCCTATCTTTCGGGGGAGTTTATTTTGGAAGCTGGGTCAGGCAGCCTCGTGGTCCAAAGTTGATGAGAAGCGGATATAAATCCCTGGAGATAAAAGACTCAGCCTTGCTGGACGCCAGGAGAAGGCCTCTCTGAAACCCCACCAAGGTAAAGAGTCGACGCTCGGGTACCATCTAGCTGAAATCACCGGGAAACGTGCTATCTGGTTTCAAACAAGATAACTCCCCATCTTTTCTTTATTATCTTAGTTAACCCTAAGTATCCACTTTTCCTTCTTAAAGTTTACTCCATCTCTATATTTCCCTGCCAGTAAAGATAAGCTAAAAGCCTGCAGACATTAATTCAAGATCTAAGGATATGTCTGTTGTTTCAAGCTGCAAGTGAGGAATCATGGCCGTATGATTTCTCATTGTAAAGCTCATTAATTAAGCTGTGTTATTGTAATCAATTATGCCAATCAATGTGTAAAATGTGTGATGTGTTTAAATCGTTTTGATAAATAAAAGACCGCACTGTTGTTGGTGGGTCAGAAATTTAAACACGTCTTTGTCCACATTTAATCTTCTAGGCACGATATTACTTAGTCCAGAAAAATGAAAGAATCCGTTTAAATTAAGTATAATATTATGTACTTGAATTAGTCCAGATATTATAAAATGTAAGAGAGCACCCCTGAGCTAAATCCATCTCTCGGTGTCTCCCATTACACAGGGGCAGAGACAACTTCACTTGCTGTGTGGCTGCTCTATCATTCATTTCCGGTGTTGCCTGCTCTAAAGTGTGTTTAATCCTTTGCCATGACAATTAATTTTTCACACTTTCTCAACTATTTCTCCGCTTCTTCTCTGTCCTTTTTACATTTTCTTTTTCCTAGCTCGCTCGCTTGTTCTTTCTGCATATTTTTTTGTTACTTCCTGTCTCAGTGTTCGCAGTTGTTTTAATAAAAATCCTCCTAAAGGTTTGCATGAACTCAGTGGGACTTCCTGTTTCACTACTGCTTGAGTTATTTTCTCTTTTATTTTTTCTGATTTTTTCTTTGTCAAGTCGTCATGGTCCGTCAGGTACGTTACTAATTTGTCAATCTGAGTTTCGAGAGGGAGCCAGGGTCCCTGACCCCAGCCTGAAGCGTCAATGTCTGCATCAAATTCACCGTTCATTTTGTCACGTTTTGTCTGTATTGTTAGGATTTGTGGTCGGAGCGAACCCAGAGTGCAGAACAGGGACTCAACTCGGCAGATATACAAAAATAGGTTTTTAATGATAAATGAAAAGTACAAAATAAAAAGCTGACGGGGCAGCAAAACTTACATAAACAAGGAGGGAGGCACGGGGAACTCAGGAGACACGGGGAACTCGAGGAACCAGGAAGACAAGAAGAGACTCAGGAGACTCAAAGAAGCGTACCCAACGAAGACGACCCGACAAAGGACAAGACAGAATAGGGTGACTTAAATACAAGGAGAAGACGAGACATGATAGCAAACAGCTGGGACGAGACACAGGTGGCACTAATGGAACTAATGAGGGAGCACGAGGGAAACAGACAAACCGGGCCACAGAAAACTAACATCCTTACAGTACCCCCCCCCCAAAGACGCCTCCAGGCGTCCCCAAACCCCCCCCCTCACGAAGGACTAGGGTGGGTGGAGGGTGGCACTGCAAGGGTGGAGGGCCCGAGGAAAACACGAGGACCAGAGAAAAGACACGAGGGACCAGAGAGAAATAAAGGACACGAGGAGCCAGAAAAAACGACGACACGAGGAACCACAGGGAAATAAAGGACACGAGGAACCACAGAGAACGAGGACACGAGGAACCAGAAAACGAGGAGAAAAAGGACACGAGGAGCCAGAAAACGAGGACACAAGGAGAAAAAGGACACGAGGAACCACAGAGAAGGGACACGAGGAACCAGAAAAGGGACACGAGGAACCAGAAAAGGGACACGAGGAGCCACAGAGAACGAGGACACGAGGAACCAGAAAACGAGGAGCCAGAGAAAAGGACACGAGGAGACACGGAGAAAAAGGGACAAGAGGAATTCCAAAGAACGGGACACGAGGAGACACGGAGAAAAAGGGACAAGAGGAATTCCAAAGAACGAGACACGAGGAGCCAAAGAGAACGAGGAACCAGAAAACTAGGACACGAGGAGCAAAAGGACACGAGGAGCAAAAAGGACACGAGGAGCAAAAGGACACGAGGAGCAAAAGGACACGAGGAGAAAAACAAGACACGAGGAGAAAAACAAGACACGAGGAGCCAAGGAGAAAAACAAGACACGAGGAGCCAAGGAGAAAAACAAGACACGAGGAGCCAAGGAGAAAAACAAGACACGAGGAGCCAAGGAGAAAAACAAAACACGAGGAGCCAGAGAAAAACAAAACACTAGGAGCCAGAGAAAAAACAAAACACTAGGAGCTAGAGAAAACAAAACACTAGGAGCTAGAGAAAACAAAACACTAGGAGCCAGAGAAAAACAAAACACTAGGAGCCAGAGAAAAACAAAAACACTAGGAGCCAGAGAAGACAAAACACGAGGAGCCAGAGAAAAGGGAGCCAGGGAAAACACGAGGAGCCAGAGAAAACAAAACACGAGGAGCTAGAGAAGACAAAACACGAGGAGCCAGAGAAAACAAAACACGAGGAGCCAGAGAAAACAAGGAGACACGAGGGATCACAAGGAATATGGACGGTCAAGGGACCGTCCCTAAGAGACACTGTTCCGGCGGGCGGCCGGGAGGCTGTCCATCAGACCAGGCCAGGTCAGGGGGGCGGCCGGGAGGCCGTCCAAAACACAGGGCCCAAGGGAACACTGCTTGCGGCGTGGAAGCCTGGAGAGCTGCAGCGGACGGCGTGGAAGCCTGGAGAGCTGCAGCAGACGGCGTGGGAGCCTGGAGGGCTGCAGCAGACGGCGTGGGAGCCTGGAGGGCTGCAGCAGACGGCATGGGAGCCTGGAGGGCTGCAGCAGACGGTGTGGGAGCCTGGATGGCTGCAGCAGACGGCGTGGGAGCCTGGAGGGCTGCAGCAGACGGCGTGGGAGCCTGGAGGGCTGCAGCAGATGGCGTGAGAGCCTGGAGGGCTGCAGCAGACGGCATGGGAACTTTGGGAACTGCAGCAGGAGACGAGGGAACCTTGGAAACTGCAGCAGGAGACGAGGGAATCTTGGAGACTGCAGCAGGAGACGAGGGAACTTTGGAGGATGCAGCAGGAGATGAGGGAACCTTGGAGGATGCAGCAGGAGACGAGGGAACCTTGGAGGATGCAGCAGGAGACGAGGGAACCTTGGAGGATGCAGCAGGAGACGGAGAGGCCTGGGGAGATGCTGCTGCTGTCGGAGAGGCCTGGGGAGATGCTGCTGCTGTCGGAGAGGCCTGGGGAGATGCTGCTGCTGGAGG
>NC_056505.1:41574477-41575804 GCF_014905685.2 Nematolebias whitei | reverse complement strand
GATTAGGCAAATGAATGGGATTAAAAAACAATATGGATTACCAGTTTTACATGAAAGTGAGAGAACACCAATATCAGACCAGGAAAAAGCAGAAATGTTAGGAACAAACTTTAGCAAGATTCATAGTTCAGAAAACATTACTAAAGAAAGGCAGCTAAGGAGACAAATGACTTTAATTGAAAATGAACACTTATTAACCCAACATGATGAAACTTCAGATTTACTAAATGTTGCATTTTCAAAGTCAGAACTGAATCGAGCAATAAATAAATTCAGAGAATCCGCTCCAGGCAAGGATCAGATCCGTTATTCAATGATATATCATCTTAATGATTCATCCAAAAACATACTGCTTGAACTCTATAACAAAGTATGGGAGAAAGGGGAAATACCACAAAGTTGGAAGGAAGCCATAATAATCCCAATATGCAAACCAGGGAAAGATTGTACTAACCCAGGTAGTTACAGACCCATTTCATTAACATCCAACATCTGTAAAATCATGGAGAAAATGATAAATAATAGACTGACATATCATATAGAGATGAAAGGTTACTTAGCTGGATACCAAAGTGGTTTTAGGAAAGGAAGGAATACAATGGATCCATCTATATGTTTAGAACATGAAATAAGGAGGGCTCAAGTAAATAAAGAAAGTGTTGCAGCGGTCTTCTTTGACATTGAAAAGGCATATGACATGATGTGGAAGGAGGGTTTGTTAATTAAGCTGTGTAAATTGGGTATTTCAGGTCGTATGTTTAGATGGATCAAGGATTTTTTGTTGGGCAGAACTATCCAAGTTAAAGTAGGAAAGAGCTATTCTCAAAAATATTTTGTTGAGAATGGGACACCTCAAGGAAGTATAATGAGTCCTCTACTATTTTCGATAATGATCAATGATATGTTTTATGAAATTGGAAATGAGATGGGAGTTTCTCTTTTTGCGGACGATGGAGCAATTTGGAAAAGAGGAAAGAACTTGGAATTTATTGTTAAAAAAATGCAGGAAGCTATTACAAAGGTAGAAGAATGGTCATATAAATGGGGAGTAAAATTTTCAACTGATAAAACGAAAGTAATGTTTTTCACAAGAAAAAGAAATGAATGCAAATTAAAACTGAAACTCTATAACCAGGAATTAGAGAAAGTAAAATATATAAAATTTTTGGGAATATGGTTAGATGAAAAACTAACATGGAAGATACACATTCAAAACATTCTAGATAAATGTAAGAAAGTTCTAAATATAATGAGATGCTTAACAGGAAGTGGATGGGGTGTGTAAGAGTACCACTGCCTGCAGCTCCTCCTCCAAGATGGCCGCTAA
>NC_056505.1:41569426-41574467 GCF_014905685.2 Nematolebias whitei | reverse complement strand
CTCGTTCCGGGTCTCATACAAATCTGGGTTCCCCTCGGTTACGACAGGGTGCAGACAGAATTGCATTAAAAACTATTTATACTGGATTGATAAGGTCAGTATTAGATTATGGATGTGTGGTATTTGGATCAGCAGCAGATTCGGTTCTTAAAAACCTTGATCGCATTCAACATCAAGCATTAAGACTTTGTATAGGAGCTGTTAGAACAACTTCAGTGGCAGCTTTACAGGTAGAAATGGGGGAAATGCCATTAGAGTTAAGAAGATCCCAGTTATCAGTAACCTACTGGGCAAGTTTGCAGGGCCATAATCACTTTCATCCAACACATAACACCCTAAAACCCTGCTGGGAGAAGGAGAGGAAAAAAAATAAAAAGCTTTGGATGGTCAGTAGAACAGAAAGCTGCAGAACTAGGAGTGGCTCAACTTGTTATTAGTCCAACTGTCCCATTACCTGTAATACATCCATGGATTCTCCCTGAAGTTAAAACTGACTTTTCAATACTTGAAAAGAAGAAAGATAAGAAATACAATTTAAATCACCATAGTATACAAAGTTATATTAATAGCTATTATGACTACGTTCAAATCTACACAGACGCATCCAAGGATTCACATGATAAGACGGGAATAGCATTTGTTATTCCAGAATTTTATGTCTCAACTAATAAAAGGATTAACGATAGACTCTTGGTGTATACAGGGGAACTGCTTGCAATACTTTTAGCAGTACAATGGATAGAGGACATTAGACCACTGAAAACAATAATATGTTCGGATTCAAGCTCATCATTGCAAAGTTTAAACAACAATAACTCAGAAAGTAGACCAGATATTCTTCTAGAAATTCAGCAGACACTATACAGAATACAAAAAATGGGACTCATAGTAGAATTTTTGTGGATACCGGCACATATCGGAATAAATGGAAATGAGATGGCAGATAAAGCAGCAAAAGAAGCCACAAAACATATTACTATCGATATGGAAATTAATTTCAGTAGATTAGAAACTAAGAACATCATCAAACAAAAATTGAAGGAAAAATGGCAGAAACAATGGGAAGAAGAACGAAAAGGAAGATGATTTTATAAAATACAAAGGAAGGTAGGAGAAATTAGAAGTGGGAGGAAAAACAGGAGAGAAGATATAATAATATCAAGACTCAGAACTGGACACACTGGGTTGAACAGCACACTGTTTAAAATGGGGAAAAATAATACAGGAAATTGTGGCTTTTGTGGCCAGGAAGAAACAGTAGAGCATGTTATGTTAAACTGTAATAAATATAATAAGGAACGATATATTCTTACCCGAAATCTTGAAGAGATTCAAACAAGATACAAGTTATCAGAAGTGTTGAGGGAAGAAAAATGTTATCCATTGCTATTTCAGTTTCTTCGAAATACTGGTTTATTTGGAAGGATTTAATTAACGATTAAAGTATTTTCTAGGATTTGTCTTTTTTATTTTATTTATTTTTATTTATTTATATATTTTTTTTCAGCCCCCCCCCCCCCCCCCAGTATAATTAGTCTAGATATTAGAATCCTGATCCACACTCCTTACCAGTTGGTGGCGGTAATGCACCATTAAGTTGTTTGCCAACCGCCAAAAAACACCACAAGAAGAAGAAGAAGAAGGACTTCGCTGAAGCAACGCTTATGTTTGGTAAAAGCAGCTCAGCCTGAACTTAGTCTTGGTTATCTGTGCCTGTTAATGTTTGTTTGTTTATTTACCTGCCTCCAGAGTGGAACGCCCTGAGCCTCCTGAGAAACACTCGCCTGAAATCTGAGAGCAACTCACCTGAGACCATCTGCACGCTGCCTGTCTGCCTCCTCCACAAACCTGTAAATATTCACCTGCACCTGTAAATACACCTGGAATATGGAAACTCGCCTTCAGAGCTGAAGACTCTGCACCCACCTGTAAGAAGACATTACTCTCCAACTTACCTGACGAATCTGCTCCACAGAACTAATCCTTGTTCTTACCACTTTCAGATCCCGACCCCATCCTCCCCTGGTTTAAATAAACATATTATTATGAACTTTTCTGAGCCTGCTGTTCTGGGTTTACCCACATTGACCTCGTTTAAAACCTGATATGTATACCATATGTATATTTTATGTAATACATTAATAATGTTCCATTTTAATTAACAATGCTGCAGATAATTCATGTTTTTATTTTACTCTGTGACACAGTTCACACTTGGACTTGTGATTCTGTGCGTCAGAATTTCAGGGATGACATGCAGAGTTAAATGTCATTAAGCAAAATAAGAGAGGAATGATTTTACCTTTGAAAGTTTTTATTTAACACAAAGCAAAACCAATGTGTCATTTTAACGGCAGTAAATATATTTAAGTAAAAGTTGTCTGTCTGAACAAAAGGGCATTAGACACAAATAACAAAGGAACATCTGATCAGTTCAACTCCAGGTTGTCATCAGCTTTAGTTAAAATACTGTCTATTCAACCTTGTAATGGGTCAATATTGAACAATATTTGAACTTCCTGACACCATTTTTAAAACTTGGACCTGAGTGTCGAGTCATTTGGAGACCTTTCTTGTCTCCTGTCCTAACATCATGAACTGACACATTTTAATATTGCAGCAAGAATTTCTTGTTCAAGTTCAGAATAAGTTGGTTTTCAAAGATTTTGGAGTCCAATCTGGCTCTTTTTGGAGAGAGAATCTGTCCTGTTGTACTGAGCAGTCTTTCAATAAGGCCATGGGTGACATGTATCTTTTGTCTGACTCTCTTGTGGTGGAATACATTTTTGGTGTGTTGTGGGTGCACCCATCTCAGTGACATACTAGAATATATGTCACTGGCCCAGCTCTTCTTGAAGGCGGGCCTAACTTTACCTGCTCACTTTACAGTGATTCACTGGACCAACTCCCCTCTCACCATTGATTACTTTAAAAGTAACAAACAAATCAAAAAGCTGCAACATGAATGTAACTTGTAATGCAACACATTATATAAATGTAGTGTAGTAGAAAGTAGATACTTGATGTAAAATGTAGTGGAGTAAAAGTATAAAGTACCCACATTTAACTCTAAAGTACAGATACACGAAAAATGTACTTAAGTACAGTAACGAAGTATTTCTACTTAGTTACATCCCACCACTGTCTGTGGCATTGCACTGAGTGATGGTGTTGTAAAAATGTTTTTGTCAGTAGAGATTGAGTGTAAAAGTTTTTTCTTTTGAAGTAATATATCGGTTGTAAGCTCGTAAGAATTAGAAAATACAAGTTGTGATTAAAAGAGGCAGGTCGGGGAACTGGCCTGGGGTCTGGGACCCCTGTGTGAGTCAACTAAGTCTGGGACTTCTGTCAGTTGGGAGTAGCTCCCCAAACTTCTTTCCGGACGCGGGGGAAGGTAGCCAGGTTGGACTGAGTTTTCCTGTGGAACGTGACTGCCCACAAATAAGAACAAGAGTTGACCACACGTGTGAGAACTGTCAGAGATACTTAAATGGTGATGACAGATTCTGATGATTATTTAAGAAAGGTATATTTTTTGTGAGAAACAAACTGAAAGCTGTCCAAAACGAGATCAGATGAGATAGAGTGACTGAGTGAAAGAGCTACGCAGCAAGAGTGTGTGTTTGAGGAGAAGCTCTTTGCAGTGTGATTTTGGTGGTTTAATTGCTTCACCGCCAAGCAAGCTTGAGTTTTCTCACCACCGAGTGAGAAAACGAGTCATTTTATGTAAAACATAACATTATACATGTAAGGATGTTAGTTTTCTGTGGCCCAGTTTGTCCGTTTCCCTCGTGCTCCCTCATTAGTTCCATTAGTGCCACCTGTGTCTCGTCCCAGCTGTTTGCTATCATGTCTCGTCTTCTCCTTGTATTTAAGTCACCCTATTCTGTCTTGTCCTTTGTCGGGTCGTCTTCGTTGGGTATGCTTCTTTGAGTCTCCTGAGTCTCTTCTTGTCTTCCTGGTTCCTCGAGTTCCCCGTTTCTCCTGAGTTCCCCGTGCCTCCCTCCTTGTTTATGTAAGTTTTGCTGCCCCGTCAGCTTGTTTATTTTGTACTTTTCATTTATCATTAAAAACCTATTTTTGTATATCTGCCGAGTTGAGTCCCTGTTCTGCACTCTGGGTTCGCTCCGACCACAAATCCTAACAGTACGACCCGACCAGAACAGAACCCAGCGGGCAGGGTTCTCACTCGGCAACACTCACCCATTTTTGTTTTTTCCCCTCCTCGTGCCGTGATGGACGAGCTCCTCTCCGTCTCCGTCCATCCACCGTCCCGCCGCCGCGGCGGCGGACGGTTCCGGAGGCAGTCTGCGGCGGCCGGTCCGGTCGCTGCCGAGCAGAACTTCAGAGCTGGTTCCGGTGTTTTCGTGGGAGCGGGGTTCGCCGCTTCACCTCCCAGGTTTCCGGTGGGGGCGAGATCCAGCGTCCCGCGGGAGCTCCGGTCCACTCCTGCTCGGTTCGGTAAGTCCGGTCCGGTTGACGTTACAGGGGCGGGTTCCGTCGCCTCACCTTCCAGGTTCCTGGTGGGGGCGGAATCCGGCCTCTCACCGCCACTCCGCGCTGCGGCTGTTTGACCCAGCCTGGCCGTACCTCCGGAGAGTTTTCTTTGTGACACCGTGGGGGCGTGTCCCACCGCCTCACCTCCCAGGTTTCCGGTGGGGGCGGCACCCGTCACCAAACCCACTCATACTGACCTTCCTTTTTTCCCCCCTGAGGATATTTTTTATATTAATCAGACAATTCTCCAACTATTTGGTTCAGCTAAAAGAAACCCGTCCTCCTTTGATTTAGTTTTGACCCAGATAGAGAATTTTTTGTTTTCTATCCCAGGCCTTTCTTTACTCCCAGAATATGATTTTTTGTTAACAGAAATAGAGACTCTAAAGACTCCTTTTTCAGCCATTCCTGAGGGGGGCCCGGCTGACGCTCCTCATCTCTCCTACTCCGAGGGGGTCCCGGCTGACGCTCCTCATCTCTCCTACTCCGAGGGGGTCCCGGCTGACGCTCCTCATCTCTCCTACTCCGAGGGGGTCCCGGCTGA
>NC_056505.1:41567840-41569326 GCF_014905685.2 Nematolebias whitei | reverse complement strand
TTAATCTTAAGCTGACCACCTCTACTGCATCATCAACAGGAATGCACGTAAAGAGTGATGTGACACCAAAAGAGACCATTGTTTCATCAGTCTTGTAAAGACGCTCTTTTCTGCTGTGCCGTATTGCTCGATGTATCACAACTGTATCTCGTCCTTTATCTGTATCTGCTTGGCTTTTGGATCCGCTTTTTTTTTTTTTTAAGTACAGAGTGAACTAAGTCAGAGAATGTATTTAAGTTTTTTGTGTACGGGACATGAACTAACAGGGAGCTGCTGGTGTGTATGTCCCACCTGATGACAAGATCACCAAGTAAACTGGAACGGCAAAAGAAAATATTAAAACAACTCCATAAAAGGACTTCCAGGAAATGAAGACATCAGTTTGAACTAGTTTAGACAAATAACTTAAGAATGTGTGACACATCTCTGGGTGGAGCTTTTGTGTTTAAATACAGGAGATACTGAAGCTCCAGTCATATGTGTCTTGAGATTTTTCTGTGTCTCTGTTGGTTTGGGGTAAGAGCGTCTCCTTTCAGCTGAAAGCTTTAATAAATGTTGGCAATACTTTTAACTTGAATCTCTCTGACTGATAATTGTGTCTTTTCTCCATGTATCTCTGAACCAATGAGAGGAACAAGTGAATAGGCTGAAAAGTCTGAGTTGTTGTGTTAATTTTCCTCGACAATTTTGGTTCTGAAAACTCGGGATACTGGAGAAGGACGATTGGTAACCTGAGAATTGGACATCAACACGGTTGTTCAGTGCGGTTCCACAGGCTGGCAAACAGGTAACAGGAACTATATTTATCCTCTCTGTGGCCAGTGGTGGAGAAAGTACTCAAACACTGTACTTAAGTAAAAGTACAAATAAACAGACAAAAATGTACTCTAGTAAAAGTAGAAGTACCACATTAACATTTTTGCTTACTGTAAGTAAAAGTAAATAAGTACTTGCTTTTAAAATATTTAAAGTATTAAAAGTACTTGCTGAATGTATTACCTAATGTAATGGTCTACATATCTTTAAGTCTGCGTAGTGCATTGAGGCATTTCAGCTGCTGCTGCTGCTGCTGCTGTGTTTTTTTTCTCCCTGATTGGTTGGCAGCACTAATCATACTCACCTGCTACAGATGACTCATCTGCTCACTGGCTTTATAAGGATTCACTGTGGATCAGGACTTCGCTGGGCCGAGATTAGGGGAAGGTTGGGAGGAGGCGGAAGCAACGAAAGCGTTCTGGCGGTCTGTTTAAAACTTTTCTATTTTTGTCGGTGGTTGGCAATAGCTGGTTTGTGACTGGATCAGGATGTTAGGACAAGATGTAGATGAGGATGAAGATATGAATTCAGATGAATGGATTTTAGCATCTAACAGAAAGCAGCACAAGATAAATAAAACACCACCTAACAAGAGCAGTAAAAGGGAATGGGGAGAAATAAGTTCAGATGAGGGAGAGAGGGGTGCTCGCAGAAAGATTGTGAAGGAGGA
>NC_056505.1:41557483-41567740 GCF_014905685.2 Nematolebias whitei | reverse complement strand
AACGTTTCTACATTTTTTTGTTGATTTGCTTTGTTTAGTTTTTTTTTTGAATGTCCAGAGGACCAGATTTAACTTTTTTAGATTTTTCTACCTGGATTATTGAGCATGCATCAGGATATAAGGACAGTATTTCTCAAGCCAAATCCAGCTACTTCACTGACATCATCAGTTCCAATGTAGGCAATTCAAAGACTTTGTTCTCTCTCCTTAACCGTTCAGTCTCATCTCCTAACTCATTACCCTCTCACATGGTTTCCACAGAATTTTGCAACTCTCTGATGTCTTATTTCAATGAAAAGATTCTTTCAATTCATAAACACCTTGGACATAATGCCACCCCCAGCATCTATGTTGAACTCCCCCCTCCCTCCCCTTCTCTGTCTTCTCCCTCCCCTCTGCTGATGACATTGCTGACATTGTCAGCAAGTCTAAGTCCTCATCCTGTCAGCTCTATCCATTTCCCACAGTTCTTGTTAAATCCTGTCTCCCGTCTCTGCTTCCCATCATCACTAACATCATCCTAGCCTCCCTAACCTCTGGCATTGTTCCCACAGCTTTCAAATCTGCGGCCATCACCCCCATCATCAAGAAACCAAGTCTTGACTTTACCAACTTCAGTAATCTTCGTCCGATCTCTAATCTGCCCTTTATTTCCAAAGTTCTTGAAAAAGCCGTTGCTCGTCAACTTCACTCTCACCTGTCCAGCAATAACATTTATGAAGAGTTTCAATCTGGTTTTCGCCCCCACCATAGCACCGAAACAGCTCTAATAAAAATAACTAATGACCTTCTTCTTTCTGCTGACTCTGCTCTTCTGTCTATCCTCATTTTACTGGATCTAAGTTCTGCCTTCGACACAATCTGTCATTCTATCCTCCTCAACAGACTAACCTCCATTGGCATCTCAGGTACTCCGTTAGACTGGTTCAAGTCATATCTCTCTGACCGCACTCAATTCATTCAGCTCAAATCCTTTCGTTCCCAGTCTTCCCCCGTCTCCACGGGTGTCCCCCAAGGCTCTGTCCTCAGACCCCTCCTCTTCATCATTTACCTCCTTCCTCTAGGTCACATCTTCCGTAAATTTGGTGTCCATTTTCACCGTTATGCTGATGACACACAGCTCTACCTGTCAACAAAACCAAACTCCACCCACCCACCCTCCATCCTCACTGACTGTCTCAATGAGCTAAATCACTGGTTTTCTAACAACTTCCTACAACTAAACTGTAACAAAACAGAAATCATTCTTGTTGGTACCAAAAACTCTCTTTCAAAATCAGAAAATCTTCTCATCCCCCTTAACAACTCTCTGCCATCCCCCTCGCCTCAGGTCAAGAGTCTTGGTGTCATCCTCGACACCACTCTCTCCTTCACTTCACACATCAACAATATCACTCGGTCTGCCTATTTCCATCTCCGAAATATTAACCATCTCCACCCTTCTCTCATACCCCGCTCCACAGCTATCCTTGTGCACAGTCTTGTGACTTCTCGGATTGACTACTGTAACTCCCTTCTTTATGGCCTCCCCAACAAATCTCTCCAGAAGCTACAATTGGTCCACAACTCAGCTGCCCGTGTCATCACAAACCTCCTCCTATAACCACATCACTCCAGTCCTACAGCAGCTCCACTGGCTCCCGGTTAAATCACGCATCGTCTTCAAAATTCTTCTTCTCACTTTCAAAGCTATCCACAACCTTGCCCCTCCGTACCTATCTGACCTCTTACACATCTCCATCCCCTCTCGCTCTCTCAGATCCTCCTCTTCACTACATCTCCATGTACCCTCTGCCCGCCTCTCCACCATGGGGAGCAAGGCCTTCACCTGCTCTGCCCCTCATCTCTGGAACTCTCTACCCCCTGACTCAAGAAACACCACCTCTCTTTCTATATTCAAGACTGCTCTGAAAATACATCTTTTTAGACTCGCTTATCTTTTGCGGTTGCTGCTCCAAAACTGTGGAACAGTTTACCTGAGAATTTAAAGACCGCTCAGACTGTTGAGACTTTTAAATCTTTGCTCAAGACTCATCTGTATTCCTTGGCATTTCATCCACGCAGAGTCTGAGAACAAGTTGAGCTGATTTTATTGTTGTTGTGTGTTGTTTTTACTGTTAACTTATGTTTTTGAGTGGCACTAGATGCATTTTTACTCTTTTTTTTAATTTTAATCTGTCTTAACTGTAAAGCACTTTGGTCAGCTTTTGTTGTTTTTATGTGCTATATAAATAAATTGACATTGACATTGACATTGACATTATCCTTAACTTTGCTGTATGTATTTTATATTCTTTATGCATTTTATATTCTGTATGTATTTTATATTCTTTATATATTTTATACTCTTTATGTAATTTATTCCTGTTGATCTTTGTTCTTACTGTAAAGTGTCCTTGGGTGTCATGAAAGGCGCTTTTTAAATAAAATGATTATTATTATTATTATTATTATTATAAACTGTCAGGGAGACGTGTGCTCAGTCCAATTGTTACGCATCACGAAACAGCTGTCGTGTTGGGCACACAAAAACCTGCTCCCCATCAGTGCAGTGTACATTCCCAGCGTCCTGAACAGGCGAGCAGATATCATGTCGAGGGGCAGCCCCCGCCACAGAGACTGGAGCCTCCATCTCGAGCTGATTTCTTGGATTTGGAGCAGGTTTTTGGCCGAGCAGCAGTGGATCTGTCCGCCACACGGGAGAATGCCCAGTGTCAATTATGACTCTCACTGAGCCCACGAGACGACCCACCGTTAGGAGTGGACGCCTTCGCTCACAGTCCGTGGCCAAAAATGCTCCTTTATACGTTCCCTCCAGTCTTGCCGATATCACGGACCCTGGACTGGGTCCGGGAGGAAAAACCGTCATCCTCATAGCTCCCAAACACATATGCGCTCCGTGGTTCCCGAAGCTGCAGCAACTGATATCGGGTCGGCCGTGGAAACTGCTGTGTGTGTGTGTGTGTGGGGGGGGGGGGGGGGGGTGCTCTCCTCCAGGCAGGAAGAGCAATCAGGAGTCACCCAGAAATAGGTCAGCATCTTTGGGTCTGTCTGCTGAACAGATCCGTTTAGAAAAGATGGGCCTCCCACAGGATGTGGTGCATACGTTCAGGGCGCACGAGCTGCTTCCACCACAACAATCGTAGGCTAATGTAACAGCCAATCCGCAGCCAAGTTAAACAGAGCTAATGGTTACTGAGCCAATCAGCGCCCAGGTTACTAAGCACAATGCTCTGTTTCTTAAAGAGAAATGTCCTCACATGATTCCATGCAAATCTTATTTTTGTAAAGTTTAATTTTCTTTAAAAAAAATTTCCATGTGACATGAATTAAATTTTACGTTTGAAAGGCTGGTTCATGTCATGTTTGTAGTACGTTTTGGCTCCAAGCGGCAGACAGGACAGAAAAACAGAAACAGAGTTATCAAAAATAATCTCTTTATTTACAGGAGCGGGGCTGTTGAGAGAGAAGAGGACAATGGTGAGTAATGGAATTGTAAAGTTGAAACCTTTTAAAGGAACTGATAGTAAATTCTCTCTCTTACTGAAAACAAGTCCTTGTTGTGGCTGAGTCCGTGAGGGGAGAAGAGTCCTTGGTTCTACTGGAGGTTCCCGGCTGAGAGGTGAGGATCGTTGGAGAGAGGATCAGGTTAGTAGAAGTTCCTTTTCCTGGTAGTAGTTTCAACAGTGGCTTCCTTGTAAAGACACAAATCCCGGTGAATGAGCATCCACGATACACGAAGGCCTAAGAAGGCTGAGTGGAGTCCAGGGCTAGGAAGTCACAGTGGCTTGGTAATGTTCTGGCGTCGAAGGAGTGTCTGGCTGAGGCTTTTAAGCTCCTCCAGCATTGTCCCTCAGAATCAGGTGCAGGTGTGTGGTGGTTGATTGTGGAAACTGCTGCTGCTGTGAAAGAGAGTGAGTGTGGCAGACAGAACCAGAAATCCTACAGACACCCCCCCCCACACACACAAGAATCGCCTCTTGGCGATTTAGTCCTTTTTTCAGGGTGGTCCCTATAGAAAAAAGAGATGAGACTTGGGTCCATGATCTGAGATCTTGGGACCCAGGAGCGTTCCTCTGGACCGTAACCCTCCCAATCCACTAGGTACTGTAATCCTCTCCCCCGTCGACGTACGTCCAGCAGGCATCTGACTATAAAGGCCGGCTCATTGTTGATCAGACGGGGAGGGAGAGGGGGATCGGCCGGAGGACTTGATGAGTTAGACACCACTGGTTTTATGAGGGAGACGTGGAACATAGGGTAAATCTTCATTGAGGCGGGGAGTTGTAATCGCACAGCGGAGGGGTTTATGATCCTTGTTAATGGGAAAAGGACCAATGTACCTGGGAGCAAGTTTCCTAGGTGTGTCCTTTAGATTAATGTCTTTTGTAGAAAGCCATACCTGCTGGCCCACCTTATACTTGGGCGCTGTGGCTCTACGTCTGTCGGCGATCTTCTTATTTTGGTCGCTCGTTCTCTGAAGAGCTGCCCTGGTTTGGCGCCAAATCTTGTGAGACCTCCTAATGTGATGTTGGACTGATGGTGTGGTTATGTCCGAATCCTGTGAGGGGAACAATGGTGGAGCATAACCTAGAGACACCTCAAAAGGAGACAGACCTGTGGCAGATGACGTCTGGGAATTATGGGCATATTCAATCCATGGAAGATGCTGACTCCAAGTGGAAGGATTGTTCTCGATTACGCACCTTAACGTAGTCTCCAACTCCTGGTTACACCTCTCCGTCTGGCCATTTTACTGTGGGTGATAACCTGAGGTTAGGCTGGTGGTCGCCCCCAGGGCTTGGCAGAAAGATCTCCAGACCTGAGATATAAATTGGGGACCTCTGTCTGATACAACATCTGTGGGGATGCCATGGAGGCAAAAAACGTGTCTAATCATGATCTGAGCAGTCTCGAAGGCAGATGGGAGTTTAGTGAGTGGAATGAAATGGGCGGCTTTGGAAAAATTATCAACTATGGTGCAGATAACGGAATTACCTTCAGACAGAGGCAAACCAGTGATAAAATCCAGAGCAATATGGGACCATGGACGACTGGAAGTGGGTAAAGGATGGAGCAGACCTGCAGGGGGTTTGTTGTTATTTTTGTTCCGAGCAAAAGTCGGGCATGCAGATACAAATTCTCTCACATCTTTAGCCATGTCTGGCCACCAGAAAAGCTTCTTTGTGAGGTTCAGCATGCATACAGTGCCAGGGTGGCAAGAGAACCTTGCTGTATGAAGCCAGCTCAGTACCTTGTTAACCATGGTGGAAGGCACGAATGTCCGTCCCGGTGGGCATGTTCCAGGATCTGGTTCTCTTTGCTGAGCATCTTTGATGTCCTTCTCAATCTCCCAGGTCACGATGCCCACCGTGCAGGATGTGGGCAGGATGTTTTCAGGTACGTCAGGGTCCTCAGTAGGAGCGAACTGACGAGAGAGAGCATCAGGTTTTACATTACGAGAACCAGGAATATAAGTTATGGAGCAGTTGAATTGTGTAATAAAACAGTGACCATCTAACTTGTCTGGCATTCAATCTCTTCGCTTTCTGGATATAAGCCAGATTCTTGTGGTCAGTCCAGATAATGAATGGTAGTTTGGCTCCCTCAAGCCAATGTCGCCATTCCTCAAGAGCTAATTTAATGGCCAAGAGCTCTCTATTTCCCACATTGTAATTGCGTTCAGAAATAGAAAGACGCCGGGAGAAAAAGGCACAAGGGTGTAATTTCCCATCCTCTGATGTTCTTTGGGATAAAACTGCCCCAACACCTGAGTCGGAAGCGTCTACTTCCACTATGAACTGCTTGTTAGAGTCAAGGTGGGAGAGGATGGG
Source organism: Nematolebias whitei (assembly GCF_014905685.2). Taxonomy (NCBI): domain Eukaryota; kingdom Metazoa; phylum Chordata; class Actinopteri; order Cyprinodontiformes; family Rivulidae; genus Nematolebias; species Nematolebias whitei. The sequence continues at coordinate 41,561,906 of NC_056505.1, read as the reverse complement.
AGCAGAAGAGAAAAAACATTTCAATTCCTGGAACGCCGCTTCGGCTTCTAAGGTCCAGGAAAACCATCTTAGGGTGGAGGTTAGCTGAGTGAGGGGTGCGGCAATCTTACTATAATTCCTTATGAATCATCTGTAAAAATTAGCAAAACCCAGAAAACGTTGCAGCTGTTTCCGGTTAACTGAAGTAGGCCGTTCAGTGACGGCTTTAGTTTTCTCCGGGTCTGAGCGAATCTGTCCTCTCTCAAATATGAATCCCAAAAACGTGACAGTAGTAACGTGAAACTCACATTCCTCAGCTTTGATGAATAATTGGTTTTCAAGTAGTCTTTGGAGAACTGCTTGCACGTGTTTAGGGTGTTGTTCTTTATTCTTTGAATAATGAGGATGTTGTCAAGATAGACGAACACAAACACGTTTAAAAAATCTCTCAGGACATCATTAACCAATGCCTGGAAAATGGCGAGTGCGTTAGTAAGGCCGAAAGGCATAACCAAGTATTCAAAATGGCCTAAAGGTGTTTTGAATGCGGTTTTCCATTCATCTCCATCCCTTATTCTTACTAGATGGTAAGCATTACGGAGGTCTAATTTGGTAAAAATAACTGCGTTTTGTAGCTGATCATACATAGAGTCCATGAGGGGTAGGGGGTATTTGTTCTTAACAGTTATTTGGTTTAGCCCTCTGAAATCAATACATGGTCTCAGTGTTTTGTCCTTCTTGGCCACAAAGAAAAAAACGGCTCCCACTGGGGACGTGGACGGGCGAATGTGTGGGAGTTCTGGTTTCCTTCCTGCCACTAACCATCTCCCACAGCTGCTGCACTGAGCTAATTGATGATCATCTTCACCTGCCGCCTGCTCTGGAGAATGGGTTCGGCTCCTTCCATAAAAGCTGCAGCCAGGCTCTTCTCCAGTGCTGGGACATTACCCTTTACATGGTAAAGTAATGGTCAGCCTGTTATTGTCTCCTGACAATATTTATCTAACAAGCTTCCACGCTTCGTTGTTTTTTCAGTTTTTTGACTTCCACGTCAAGATTCGTCTCGGGCTCTCCAAGGCTTCAACACCAAGGCAGGAGCCTCCTATGGAATGTCCCTTCAACCATTCATCTACCTCCAACCCGCTCCTGCACTCTCTGTTCCTCCAGTGAAGCTCCAACAAACCAGCAAAGGTACTCACCATCCTCTCTTCAAGACGTCCTCCGGAACCCAGAACCACACGGCGTGCTTCCCCTGCTCCTACATCAAGGCAGAACCTAGCTCCACTCCCTTTTCCCCTGTAAAGACAATAAAGAGGTTTATTTTTGCAACCCGGTTATCTGTCTGTGCTTCGGTTCTGCCATCTGGGGTCTATTCATTGATCGAATCATGTCAGAATGTCCCAGCCAAACAGACCCTTAAGGCAGAACTGAGGACGGACAGACACAGCAGTCTATAATAGCTCAAAGTAAACGTAGTGATGAGCATGATGTCATTTTTCAACAATTTCTCTCTCAACAACAGGAGATTCAAACTAATCTCCAACAGCTCGGTGGCATGGTTCACTCTGTCCAGCAGAGTTTGAAGGACCTGGTTCCCCCGCTTAGGATGACCCAGACTCCGGGTCCATCCGGACCCCTGGCACCCGCGGTCCCACAGCCCCTTCAAGAACCAGACATTCGTCCCTCCGAGTGTTTCGAAGGTAAAGCCGAAAAATGCGCCGGATTTCTCCTTCAATGTGAGTTGGCCTTCAATAGAGCTCCTATAACCTACTCATCTGATGCCTCCCGTATTACTTTCATTATTTCCGCCCTAAAGGGTGAAGCTCTTCGATGGGCGCGTTCCTACTTACGTAGACGCACCATCAATTCCCTAACCATCTCCACTTTTCTCAGAGACTTTCGACAAGTATTCGACCTACCTCTGTTGCAGGAAGAAGCGTCGCAAAAGATGTTCTCATTAAAACAAGGCAATAAAACTGTGGCTGAGTTTTCCATCCAGTTCCGCATTTTGGCGGAGGAATCTGACTGGGGTGAGACGGCTCTCCGAGGTGCGTTCATTCATGCACTAAACAAACCTATTAAGGATCAACTCGCCATCCGTGACACCCCATCCGACCTCAACCAGCTCATAACTTTAGCCACCAGAATCGATAATCGCTTCAGAGAGCACGTTTTAGAGGAGGACTACTTTTCCCGTGAGTATTTGGTTCCCAACATTAACTCACAGTCGACCTCTCCCGGCTCGGCGGGTCCCGAACCGATGCAGATCGGAAGGACTCGGCTGTCTCCGGAGGAGCGTCAGCGTCGTATTTCTCACAACGAATGCCTCTATTGTGGGAAGAAGGGGCATGAACTTCCTTCATGTAGGCATCGGCTAAAAGACAGAACCCATCAGTAGATCGGAGGATTCTGGTGGGTAAATACTATTCTTCTTCCGAGCATAATCTTTGTTTACCGGTGACCTTATGTGTCAATAATTCTAATTATTCTACACAGGCATTAATTGACTCCGGAGCTGAACAAAACTTAATCAGTCGGAGCCTGGCCGAAAAACTTCAGATTTCTACCACTGCCCTCTACCCCACGATGGCAGTAGCAGCTCTCACAGGACAGACCATCTCTTCCATCTCTTACAAAACTAATAAAATGGAAATTGTTGTGTCAGGTAATCACCGTGAGAGAGACAAATTGTTTATCTTTGATTCTCTTCAACCTCAAATTATCTTGGGTTTTCCGTGGTTGAAGAAACACAACCCCGTTATTAATTGGTCTGATGGTAGGGTCGAAAAAATGGGGAGAAAACTGTTCTGAGAGATGCTTGTCATCCGCCGTCTCCCCTGGTGTTAGTAGAGAGGCAACCCAGGAGGAGGTTGACCTTTCTCAGGTTCCCAAGATCTATCATAAGCTAGCACGAGTGTTTAGCAAACACCAGGCGCTTTCCTTACCTCCTCACAGACCGTACGATTGCGCCATAGACCTTCTTCCTGGGGCACCTCTACCTTCTAGCAGGTTATTTAACCTGTCGGGCCCTGAGAGAGAGGCTATGACCCAATACATTAATGACTCATTAAAATCCGGCATCATTCGGCCATCCACCTCCCCTCTCGGAGCCGGGTTCTTCTTTGTCTCTAAGAAGGACAAGACTCTTTGGCCTTGCATTGATTTTAGAGGTCTTAATCTTATAACAGTAAAAAACAAATATCCATTACCATTAATGGATTCCATGTATGAACAACTTAGTGACGCTGTTATTTTTACTAAATTAGACCTCCGCAACGCCTATCACTTGGTTCGCATACGCAAGTGTAGTGGACTAGGCCCATGTCAAAAACTAAGTCTAAGGTCAAAAATCTTGACCTTAAGAACCTTGTGGGACAGGAACTGTCATTTCATTGATTTGAATCCAGAAATACAGGTTCACCCATCCTGAGACTTTCTCTCTTGAAGATTCAAGTGAAAAGAACACTCTCTTTTTTATTATCATTACTATTTTACAAATGTTGATAATCAAAGTGTCTTAGTTCAAACCATTTTAGATGTTGCAGTGAACTAATCAATTTTATTAACTGTGTAATGATTTTTTCTCACGCAAAGTTAGAACTCATGTCAAAGCTGTTACAGAGTAATTATGCCTTTTCTGATTTCTGCTTTTGAATGAGCAAGTGTAAGTTGGTCCAAGGTTGGAGTCAAACGCAAAACAAGTTGTTGGCATGTTTTTAGAATCCTCTCAGACATAAATATAGAGGTTTTTGGCACCTGTTTCTGAAACGCGCCAAAACAAAACTCTCTCTGTCTGTGAGAACATTTCTGATCTTTCCATAACAATTCTTGCTGTCTTCTAACCTCTTACGTCACAAAACACACCCCGTCTGGTCGGTTCTGACCAATGGTAATACTCCCAAAAGTGAACCGGGAAACAGCTCTTTAAAATGTCAGTACTTCCTGGTTTACTCAGTTCTGGTACAGTTCTGCTCGAGATCTGTAAACTACACAGTTCTGTTAGAAGCTCTGGGATGGTGCTGGAACAGTTCTGGGACAGTTCTGTTCAGTTCTGATGGAGTGCTGTTGGAGTTCTGCTGGATACACAGTCCAACCAGTTCTGTGAGAGAAGCTCAGTTCTGATGGAGACGGGATGATCCTGACATGACAACAGAGCTCTTCCGAGTTCCATGGGATTATAACATTTTCACTCGCCACTACTTCTGACGATTCACAGCATCCTAAGGAGACGCTGGACAGGTAGCGTTAACGGAGCTCCATATCTGCTGAGTCACCTCAGAAAGGTAACGAGTCAAGTTTCCTACCAAGCGTACCGGGGAGAGCTGGGTTCTGACGGAGAGTGTCAATTCTGGTGAACACTTCCCCTCCCATACCATCTTTACTCCCTCTAAACTTCTTTCCCATCTTTAAACTTTCTATCAAGTAGATATACTTCCAGATATTT
>NC_056505.1:41553174-41557383 GCF_014905685.2 Nematolebias whitei | reverse complement strand
GGAGGAGGATCGGCCGGGGGGTTAAGTGGGCTAGAGGAGACTGGCTTAAGGAGGGACACGTGAAAAGTTGGGTGAATCCTCATGGATCGAGGCAGTAGTAGACGAACAGCCGAGGAGTTCACGATCTTCACAATGGGGAAAGGACCAATATACCTGGGAGCCAACTTGCGGGGGGTGTCTGGAAGGGAAATGTCTTTAGTGGACAACCATACCCGTTGACCCACCTGGTAGTGGGGCGTAGCAGAGCGACGTCTGTCGGCATACTTCTTGTTAAGGTCGGCGGTACAAAGAAGAGCTGCTCTTGTCTGTCGCCAAATCTTGCGACACCGTCGGACATGTAGTCGGACCGACGGAACCGGGACCTCAGTTTCCAGGCTAGGGAATAAGGAGGGAGAGTACCCAAGAGAAGCCTTAAAAGGGGACATACCGATGGCAGATGATACCTGAGTGTTGTGGGCGTATTCCACCCAAGGCAAATGGTCAGACCAGGTGGAAGGGTTGTCCTCAATAACGCATTGTAAGGCGACCTCCAGCTCCTGATTGCACCTCTCTGTTTGTCCGTTCGACTGAGGATGGTACCCAGAAGTAAGGCTCGTCGTGGCCCCCAGGCCCTGGCAAAAGGCTTTCCAGACCCGGGAGAGGAACTGGGGCCATCTATCGGAGACGATGTCCATAGGAATTCCATGCAGGCGAAAAACATGGTTAGTAACAAGTTTAGCAGTCTCAAAAGCAGATGGTAATTTAGCTAGGGGAATGAAATGCGCAGCCTTGGAAAAGCGGTCCACGATAGTGCAGATGGTGGTGTTATTGGAGGAAGGTGGCAAACCCGTGACAAAATCCAGGGCAATATGAGACCACGGACGATGGGGCTTAGGAAGAGGAAGCAAGAGTCCTGCAGGGGGTTTGTTGCTGTTCTTATTCCGTGCACATGTATGGCAGGCTGCAACAAACTCCCTCACGTCCCGGTTCATGTTGGGCCACCAAAAATATTCCTTGGCCAAATGTAACATGCGAGAGACACCTGGATGGCAAGAGAACTTAGCTGTGTGAAGCCAAGTAAGAACCCGACTCACCATCGAAGAGGGCACAAAAGTCTTGCCCGGTGGACCAGCACCCGGGTCTGGTTCGGTGAGTTGGGCGGTCCGTATATCCTGTTCGATAACCCAGGACAAGAGACCAACTGAGCATGTCGCCGGGAGTATGTCCTCCGGGGGATCGGAACCTTCAGAGGAGGAGAATTGACGAGAGAGTAATCGGGTTTGATGTTCTTAGAGCTAGGGATGTACGTGATGGTAAAGTTAAAGCGAGCGAAGAAGAGGGACCATCTGGCCTGACGTGAGTTGAGTCTCTTTGCCCCCTGGATGTAGGCCAAATTTTTATGATCAGTCCAGATGACAAAGGGCAGCTCGGAACCCTCCAGCCAATGTCTCCACTCCTCCAAAGCCAATTTAATGGCCAATAGCTCCCTATTACCAACATCATAGTTTCTCTCGGCTGGGGTGAGACGACGAGAAAAGAAGGCACAAGGGTGAACCTTGCTGTCAGGACCTCTCTGAGAGAGGACAGCCCCCACCCCAGAATCGGAGGCGTCAACCTCAACAATGAACTGTTTGTGAACATTTGGGTGGGCGAGGATGGGTGCCAAGGAAAACAATGATTTAAGCCTTTGGAAGGCAATCTCAGCATCTTGGTCCCATGTGAAGGAACGCAAGGTGGAGGTTAACCCAGTGAGAGGGGAGGCAATCTGACTATAATTTTTGATAAAGCGATGATAAAAATTGGCAAACCCGAGAAAGCGTTGTAATTGCTTTCTATCAGTGGGTCGAGGCCACTCAGCTACTGCTTTTATTTTATCCGGGTCGGACCGTACCTGACCTCTTTCAAAGATAAAACCGAGAAATGTTACCGAAGGGGCGTGGAAAGCACATTTTTCAGCTTTTACGAACAAGTTATTCTCCAGAAGCCTCTGGAGAACCGCCTGCACGTGTTTAGGGTGCTGTTTTTCGTCCCTGGAAAAGATCAAAATATCATCCAGATAGACGAAGACTAAGATGTTAAGAAAATCCCTCAAAACATCATTGACCAACGCCTGGAAGACTGCAGGGGCGTTTGTTAACCCTAAGGGCATTACCAAATATTCAAAATGACCTATGGGGGTCTTAAAGGCGGTTTTCCACTCATCCCCCTTGTGTAGATGAACAGATGCTCGGATATATTCATCATTTAACGCGGATTCCTCATTTTTCTGGACTGAATAAAACGTGCATTGAATTTAAGGAAATGCAAACGTGAGACGTCATTTATGTTTGACCCATCAAAATGAATGCGGTCATTTATTTACAGAATCAAAGTTTAACATCAAACATTTACATTAATTTGGCAAATTATGAAAATAACAACATAAGCAATCAATCAGGAAAAATCATACGGCCATGATTTTTCCGTTGCTTCACCACAGACATTTATGAAACTGTACAATTATGATCTTTTACCCACACGGATGTGGATGAGCATTTTACACAGACATTTCTAAATATCTGGAAGTATATCTACTTGATAGAAAGTTTAAAGATGGGAAAGAAGTTTAGAGGGAGTAAAGATGGTATGGGAGGGGAAGTGTTCACCAGAATTGACACTCTCCGTCAGAACCCAGCTCTCCCCGGTACGCTTGGTAGGAAACTTGACTCGTTACCTTTCTGAGGTGACTCAGCAGATATGGAGCTCCGTTAACGCTACCTGTCCAGCGTCTCCTTAGGATGCTGTGAATCGTCAGAAGTAGTGGCGAGTGAAAATGTTATAATCCCATGGAACTCGGAAGAGCTCTGTTGTCATGTCAGGATCATCCCGTCTCCATCAGAACTGAGCTTCTCTCACAGAACTGGTTGGACTGTGTATCCAGCAGAACTCCAACAGCACTCCATCAGAACTGAACAGAACTGTCCCAGAACTGTTCCAGCACCATCCCAGAGCTTCTAACAGAACTGTGTAGTTTACAGATCTCGAGCAGAACTGTACCAGAACTGAGTAAACCAGGAAGTACTGACATTTTAAAGAGCTGTTTCCCGGTTCACTTTTGGGAGTATTACCATTGGTCAGAACCGACCAGACGGGGTGTGTTTTGTGACGTAAGAGGTTAGAAGACAGCAAGAATTGTTATGGAAAGATCAGAAATGTTCTCACAGACAGAGAGAGTTTTGTTTTGGCGCGTTTCAGAAACAGGTGCCAAAAACCTCTATATTTATGTCTGAGAGGATTCTAAAAACATGCCAACAACTTGTTTTGCGTTTGACTCCAACCTTGGACCAACTTACACTTGCTCATTCAAAAGCAGAAATCAGAAAAGGCATAATTACTCTGTAACAGCTTTGACATGAGTTCTAACTTTGCGTGAGAAAAAATCATTACACAGTTAATAAAATTGATTAGTTCACTGCAACATCTAAAATGGTTTGAACTAAGACACTTTGATTATCAACATTTGTAAAATAGTAATGATAATAAAAAAGAGAGTGTTCTTTTCACTTGAATCTTCAAGAGAGAAAGTCTCAGGATGGGTGAACCTGTATTTCTGGATTCAAATCAATGAAATGACAGTTCCTGTCCCACAAGGTTCTTAAGGTCAAGATTTTTGACCTTAGACTTAGTTTTTGACATGGGCCTAGTCCACTACAGTCCCCCCTTTGGAAATCATCACCTGTCCATGGGGATGAATTCCAACTATGGACTTACGCCTTCGATTGTCCTTGAAGCTTGATGTAATCCAGCAAAGAAACCAGAGTCAAGAGTAATCCAGCAAGGAAAACAAAAGTCAAAAGTAATCCAGCAAGGAAAACAAAAGTCAAAAGTAATTCCACAATGTTCTTGGTAATTCCATTGTGTTGATTATAATCCCACATCGTCTCGATAATTCCATTGTAGCAATGCTTTAACCCCTTGGAAACAGAGTCTGTAATCCATTGGAAAAAGTCATATAATCCACAATGGTAAATCCACAACGATTGGAAGTGTTGATTAATCAGCATACAGAGGGGTACCCTTGGGTTGAACTGAAGAAGCGGCCACTGGATGAAGAGTGGAGACCAACGTCAGGATTGCAGGTCGCCTCCAGCGAAGGTTGTCTCCAGCGACGTCCAGCCTGTGTCGTTCTGGTTCAAATGTGTCATGCAATTATGTGGTTTAAGGTGGGCTTATGAAGGTGATTTTACATAA
>NC_056505.1:41549989-41553074 GCF_014905685.2 Nematolebias whitei | reverse complement strand
GCTGGAAGGTAGTGGAACACCCGGAAGGAGGTCAATGGCACAGTCATAAGGTCTATGAGGTGGTAATGATAAGGCTCGCCGTTTACTGAATACGGGAGCCAGAGAATGATATATTTCAGGTACTTTAGATAGGTCAATTATCTCCTGGGATTGGATATGGGAAGCACCAGGAGTAATGGCTGACCGTAAACAATTTACAGAGCATGAGTCCCCCCATCTCTCAATTTTATTCTCAGTACAATTAATGAGTGGGTTATATTGTGACAACCATGGGTAACCCAAAATTAGCTGAGACTTAGAAGAGTTGAAAACAAAAAATTCACCCACCTCACGATGGTTCCCAGAAACTACAAATTCAACTTTATTAGTCTTACGGCAGATGGAGGAAATTTTTTGCCCAGTAAGTGCAGCCACCGAGATTGCAGGAGACAACTCTGTTGTGGGGATCTGTAGCTCTTCCACCAAGTCTCGGCTGATTAAGTTCTGTTCTGCCCCAGAGTCAATCAGTGCCTAAATGGGAAAATTAGTGGTTTTAATACACAAGGTAGTTGGTAAACAAAGATTTCTTTTAGGAGAGAATGAAGAGCTACACACCAGTATCTCCTGTTCTACTGGTGGGCTTTCCCTTTTAAATGTAGCCAGCATGCTGCTAGAATGTGACCTCTCACCACAATACAAGCATTCGTTGTGGTTTATACGGCGCTGACGCTCCTCCGGAGTGAGCCGAGTCCTGCCGATCTGCATGGGCTCAGGTTCGGGTTGCCTGGGTGACGACACAGGCCAATTACTTCCTGGTTCCGAGTGCTCATTGGAAATGTAGTCCTCTTCAGTGGCGAGCTCTCGAAAACGATTGTCGATCTTAATTGCGAGGTGATAAGTTGATCCAGGTCTGTGGGAGTCTCGCAGGTAGCAAGTCGATTCTTGATGTCTTTATTTAATGCGTTGATGAATGCTCCTTTGAGAGCTCTCTTTCCCCAGTCCGCTCGCTCCGCCCAAATGCGGAACTGAATGGCGAAGTCAGACACCCTCTTGTTACCTTGCCGCAATGAAAACATCTTCTGGGTTGCTTCTTCTTGTTGCAATGGTCTATCGAAACACTGTTGGAAATCCTCGAGGAAAGTGGAGTAACTCATGGAGTTAATCTGGCGTTTCTGCAGGTAAGCTTGTGCCCACTGGAGAGCTTCACCTTTTAAAGCACTCACAACAAAAGTTATACGGGAGGCATCTGAGGCGTGGGTTACTGGAGCTCGATTAAAAGCAAGCTCACATTGTAGTAAAAAACCACCGCATTTGCTGGCGTTACCTTCAAAACATTCAGATGGTTTGATGTCAGGTTCTCGGGGAGTTGTCGGACCAAAATGGAACGGTACCGGTGGGGGTGGCTGGCTTGGCGTAATGAGCGTTGGTAGGAAGGTTGAAAGGTTCTGTTCAATTGACTGGATCATTCCTCCGAGCTGTTGGAGGTTATTCTGTACAGTTTGTTGTTGAGACATAACAGTATGGAGGGTTAAATCATGTTGATCAATACTTCTGTTTTGGGCTAGGATAGACTGCTGAAACTGTCCCTGTTCGGTCTTGCCTTGGGAGTCAGTTTGGCCGGAACATTCTGTCATGTGTGTAGTACGTTTTGACCCCAAGCGGCAGACCGGACAGAAAAACAGAAACAGAGTTATTAAAAATAATCTCTTTATTTACAGGAGCGGGGCTGTTGAGGGAGAAGAAGACAATGGTGAGTAATGAAATTGTAAAGTTGAAACCTTTTAAAGGAAATGATAGTAAATTTTCTCTCTTACTATCGTGATGCATGCTCAATAATCCAGGTAGAAAAATCTAAAAAAGTTAAATCTGGTCCTCTGGACATTCAAAAAAACAAAACAAAGCAAAACAACAAAAAAATGTAGAAACGTTTCGTCTCTCATCCGAGAGACTTCCTCAGTCTGAGGTGCTGTATTCAGCGCAGTCTCTTAAATAGCACCTTCTCAGAGTGGCTCAACCAGTTTTGCTGCTGACAACCAAAACCAGCTGATCACATGCTCAAGAAGGACCATCAGCCTAACAATGGATCATTAGCACACTGATGGCTGTTTACTATTCACAGAGGGCTGAGCGATACTAGCAATCACAGCATTGTAAGAGGGGGACAATTGAGCACATAGGCCTCCACCCCTGTTTAACGATGGACAATTTCTTTTCACAAAGATGGCCTCCTTTACTCCTCTCTCAAACCATCGTTCCTCTCTATCCAGGATGTGAACATCTTCATCCCTGAAAGAGTGGCCGCTGGCCTGGATATGAGTGTAGACCTCAGAGTCCTGGCCTGATGATGTTGATCTTTTGTGCTGGGCCATCCTTTTGGCCAGTGGCTGTTTTGTTTCCCCGATGTAAGACTGATCACAGCCCTCCTGACACTGAACAGCATACACAGCATTACTCTGTTTGTGCCGGGGGACTGGATCTTTGGGATGAACCAGTCTTTGCCGTAATGTATTTTGGGGTTTAAAAGCCACTGGGACGTTATGTTTAGAAAATAAACGTCCCAGTTTCTCTGATACTCCCTCAACATATGGAATGACCACTGGTCTGGGTCTGGGTTCCTCCTTTTCACCTGTTGGCTGACTGGAGTCCTGTTTGGGTTTCTTCTCTGCTTTCAGGAAGGCCCAGTTAGGATATCCACATTGCTCTAGAGCCTGTCTTGTGTGGGATTTCTCCTTCTGCCTGGCTCCTGAGCTAGTGGGGACACTGTCTGCTCTGTGATACAGAGTCCTGATGACTCCTAACTTGTGCTCCAAAGGGTGATGGGAGTCAAACTGCAAATACTGGTCTGTGTGGGTGGGTTTGCGGTACACCTCAGTTTGCAAATGTCCTCTATCAGTGACTGAGACCTCACAGTCCAAGAAAGCCAACTTGCCATTTTTTCATCTTCTCGTGTGAACTGCAAATGTATTTATCCACAGAGTTGACATGGTCAGTAAAATGTTGGACTTCCTGAGATTTAATTTTAACCCAGGTGTCGTCAACATACCTGAACCAATGACTTGGTGGTGTCCCTGAAAAGGACGTCAAGGCTCTCTTTTCTACCTCCTCC
>NC_056505.1:41530724-41549889 GCF_014905685.2 Nematolebias whitei | reverse complement strand
ATACATATACTCCCCGGCAACAGTCACACCTTTGTGGAATCAATGTCACCAGTTAGGTAGTAACACTTATTGTGAATCAGTTTCAGCTGCTGCTGTGCAAATGGAACGCACAACAGGTGGAATGAGAGGCAATAGACAACCCCTATAAAAGAGTGATTCTGCAGGTGGTGACCACAGGTCATTTCTCTGTTCTCGTCCTTTCTGGTTAAACTTTTAGTTACTTTTTCATTTTGTCAGTGCTGTCACGCATAGAGGCATCATAAGGTGTTTTTTACAGCCCACTGAAGTTGATCACGTAATCAATGCAAGTGGTGCAAGAAGATTTGCTGTGTCTCAGCACAGTGTCCAAAGCATGGAATAGGTACCAGGAGACAGACCAGTACACCAGGAGACATGGAGGGGGCCATAGGAGGGTTACAACCCAGCAGCAGGACCACTACCTTGTCATTTGTGCAAGAAGGAACAGGAGGTCCACTGCCAGGGCCCTACAAAATGACCTCCGGCAGGCCACTAATGTGCATGTTTCCACTCAAATTGTCAGAAACAGACTCCATGAGGGTGGCATGAGGGCCCGACATCCACATATAGGGCCTGTGCTTACAGCCCAACACCATGCAGAACGATGACGTTTGCTAGGGAACACCAAAATTGACAGATTCGCCATTAGCGCTGTGCGCTCTTCACGGATGAAAGCAGGTTCACACTGATCACGTGACAGACATGACAGAGTCTGGAGACACCGCGGAGAACGTTATGCTGCCTGCAACATCCTCCAGCATGACCGGTTTGGTGGAGGGTCAGTCATGGTGTGGGGAGGCATTTCTTTGGATGGCTGTACTGCCCTCCATGTGCTAGCCAGAGGTGCCCTGACTGCCATATGGTACCGGGATGAGATCCTCAGACCCACTATGAGACCATATGCTGGTGCAGTGGGCCCTGGATTCCTTCTTATGCATAACAATGCTAGGCCTCATGTGGTTGAAGTGTGTCAGCAGTTCCTGCTTGATGAGGACATTGATGTTATGGACTGTCCTGCCCGTTCCCCAGACCTGAATCCAATTGAGCACATCTGGGACTCATGTTTCTGTCAGTCTACCAAGGCCACATCACACCACAGACTGTTCAGGAGCTAACTGATGCTCTAATCCAGGTCTGAGAAGAGATCCCTCAGGAGAACATCCACCTTCTCTTCAGGAGCATGTCCAGGTGTTGTTGGGAGGTTCTACAGGCACGTGGAGGCCACACACAGTACTGAGCCTCATTTAGACTTGCCTTGAGGAATATTCACTGACGTTGAATCAGCCTGTCATGTTATTTTCCACTTTCATATTGAGTATAAATCCAAATCCAGATCTCCATGGTGTTATAATTTTGATTTACATTGATAATTTTTGTTATTTTCTTCTCAGTCAATTCCACTGTGCTAATAATAAAGTTTGTCAATGAGAATATTTAATTAATTGAGGTCTTGGATGTGTTATTTTAGTGTTCCCTTTAATTTTTTTGAGCAGTGTATGTGTATATATTTATATATATGTGTGTGTGTATATATACGTTTATGTAAATTCATTGGCATACTGCTTGTTAATTCATTAGTACAATATATTCATTAGTACAGGCTTTACTTTAGTTAGGAAACTAGCACCTGGAACAAAAACAGCCATTTCTCATTATTGTTGATGAGTCCATGCTTAAGGACATAAGTTAGAGGAAAGACTGTGACATCATAGTTTTAAAATTGTTTTATTTAGGCTGTACACATGAAAACACAATGATGACTTAAGATTTTTTGTAATTCTGGAACACAGTTAAAAAAAAAAAAAAAACTTTTAGGGGATCCTAAAACAATTTCTGGCTGAAACAATAAAAAAACAATTTATGTCTCCACAAAAACTGGTCCCATGTGGACAGGGCCAATTGTCTTAGGTTGGCTGCCTTTTATATCATCCATTTCTCCTTAAAACTTCAACCTTTTGTAGTAAAATTTACGATTTTTTTTACAATAACATGGATGATTTATTGTTAAAAAAAAAAAGAAGCTTAGTGTGTATTGCATTAGTTAGAAAATTAGAAAGAGTTATTTGTTTTGTTCTGTTACTTGAAGATTATTATCATTGAACAAATTGTTTGAAAAAAGGGTCAGATATAATAAGATTTTTTCTTCTTTCTGCTGCCTTTCATTTTAAATTTCTTGTATTTTTTAAAGTTTATGGAATTGTTTTGTTTTTTAAAATGAATAAACTTTATACCATACCATTTTCTTTAACTGCTGTGCTTGCACCTTTTATCTACATACAAGACTTTGGAACAGTCAGTTTGTAGATTTAATACTTTTGCGAAATAATAATTTAGGTTAATAATCATGTCTATTATTGCTTATGTATTGCACATATGTAAAAAGAAAAAGGATAGCAATAGAAAAGCTGCTGTTTTTTACTTCATCTGGTTTGCTAGGATCTTTAAATTTTCAATTTGAATAATTAAAAATGATCAACTTGTTTTGGTAGAAACTTCAGCCATGTTCCTTCTTTGTGTTGTGATGTGTCACTAATATTGAATATTTTGACACTTGGTGGCACAGCATGCATACATTTTTATTAGAATTTCTGCTTCTTGTCTCAAAGGATACTGTCGCCAAACTTGTTTTCCCAAAAGTTACTGTTAATCTGAGTTAACATTTCAAAGGAGAAGACTTTAAAAATAATAAGAAAAAAATTCTGTTACATACAAAAAGTTAAAAAATAAAAATTCCTGATGCATGCTCAATAGTCCAGGTAGAAAAATCTAACAAAGTTAAGTGACGTCCTCTGGACAAATTCAACAAAAAACACACAAACAAACAAAATTTGTTAAACGTTTCTTTTATCCTAAAGACTTCCTCAGTCGGAGGAGCTGCAACAAAATCAGTCTTATAAATAGCACCTTCTCATAGTGGATCAACCAGTTTGATGGTGACGGACAAAATTAGCTATTCACGATAAAGGAGGACAATCAGCCTAACAACTGATCGTTGGTGCCCTGATGGCTGCTTGCTATTCACAGAGGGTTGAGTGATACTAGCAATCACTATCACTCAGTATCACTCTGAATAGCAAGCAGCCATCAGGGCACTAATGGTCAGTTGTTAGGGTGATTGTCCTCCTTTATCATGAATAGCTAATTTTGTCCGTCACCATCAAACTGGTTGATCCACTAAGAGAAGGTGCTTTTTATAAGACTGATTTTGTTGCAGCTCCTCCGACTGAGGAAGTCTTTAGGATAAAAGAAACGTTTAACAAATTTTGTTTGTTTGTTTGATTTTGTTTTGTTTTTAATCTGTCCAGAGGACCTGACTTAACTTTGTTAGATTAAAAAAAAAATCACTTGTGAACCAAGGAAAGCTTGTCTTTTCTCATGAATAAATCTACTAGTACACCAACAAGTTACAGCCTCTTTATAATCGTGTTTACATGCCTGAAAATGTACTAAACTCTACAGAAGAAAAGTAGTATTTTGGTATAGTGCGTAACCAATCATCTCATTTGTACTATGGGAGAAACCAACACTACATGCATTACAGTAGAAATTAGTTTAGCTCTGAAGAGCTTTTATTGAGTTGTGTCATTACTAACTACATTTATCCAAAGCTGAACTCCAGACATTCCAAAGTATATCAGTAAATATACAAAGATATATTGCTATACAACAACAAAAGGAAACCAAGTTTTGGCTTTACTTGTGCAAGTTCATATGACAAATTCAACTAAATGTAGGGTTCTAGGTTGACCTATTTGAAAACTTTTTCATGTCCAGGACATTTGTAGGTCTTTAGTTTTTTGATGGTCTTTTTGAACACTGTGCTGGACTTGTCCCACTTATGGATGCCAGTGAGGAGGAACTGGTTGTCTACCTTGCGGCCCATGATCAGGTACTGGTTTCTCAAATTATCAAGCTGCTGGCAGGGGCAATCTGCACCATTCCTCAAGTGTAATACAAGCTTTGCTAAGTCCTCTTTCCTCAGGGTTCCTTGTTTAATCATCTTCTTCCTCTTCTGCAGAATCACCTTGCGGTCCGTGTGTTCTGTCGTCACCTCCTTGATTTTAGCCTTCAAAACTGTGAAAGAGAGAAAACATAAAGAAGGTGACTTTTAGCTTCAAAATGATGTTTTTTGTGTGTGTGTGTGTGTGTGTGTGAAAACATCAATTTCACAGAAAGTTGTTTTATCTTATGTGCTGTGACGATTTAATTTAACATATACAGCAATTTTTGAGCACAAAGGTTAAAATTATTTTCAGTGTGGAGCTACTTTGGGGCAACTTTCTAAAACAGTGCAACGTGTTGTCATCATTGTATGTTTCTTATACAATGACAAAATTAGTTCTCTGCATTTAACCCATCACATCTGAGATACACCCAGGCAGGGGTGGGCTGGAAATAGGGAGGTTTGAGAGGATTCCTGAATGTCTGGTCAGTTCCAGGCCGAACCGGCCTGTGGTGATCGGAACTTTTTTCTTTTTAAAATGCTGTGTCCTCACGCAGCAGCACTCGTGGCTGCAACATCAGTCAAATGTCAAATGTGAGCAACCTCTCCCAATTTGAAAAAGAAAAAAAGGAGAGTGGGTAGCAAACATGCTAAAAAGAAAGGAGAAAAAAAGACAGGGGTGGAGCAGAAAAACAAAGGAGGGTGTTTTGATAAGCTGCTTTTTTAATAAACTTTATAAACTGATTTGCAGTTTTTATTTGTATCAATGAATACATACAAATAAAAACAGTAGTATTGATTGTTGAAAAACAACAGTGTTTTTATTCATTCATTCATTCAACCTTTATTTCTACAGGCTAGTCTCATAGAGTCTCGAGGACTCATTTACAAGAGAGACCTGTTTTGAACAAAGGACAGAAGAAGCACAAACAATATTAGACGATCATATAAAAAGCATTTAAAATGAAAAGTAAATAGATGAAATAAATAAAAACAAAAAATGCTGCAAATAAAGTATTCGTGTTAAAATTATGGTTCCACGTGCATCCATCATGCGATCGGATAAAAGGTCTCTCCAAAGTCACTTCACTTCCGGCAAGTTGATTGATGGCAGCTCCCTTCGGCTTCTCTGCAGTCTTATCATCAAACTGACCCGTTTTTCGAACCGGACTAAAGTTGGTCCCCCTTCCAACTGAATTTGGTGTTCAGTGACTCAGAGAGCCAGATGGGACCGTCCAAAAAATATATTTTGGTCCAGGACGGCCACTCCCACCCCACCGGTCACTCTGAGTGCACCCTGCTGGCCAGGTGACCCCTCGAGCTGGGGAGTCGTCGCACGAAGGTCCGGTGTTTTTTCTCTCTTTCTCTGGACCCAAACGAACTTCTCATCTGGACCTTTGTGGTTCTACCTGGTTCCGACGAGACTCGCCGGGTGGCATTTCGCTGGTTTTCTGATGGACTGGCCTCGTGGTGTCTTCATTGGTGTGGGGGAAGTTTACCTGTGTCCCCCGAACAGGACCAGAACTGGACCAAGTTGGCTGTGGGGGACTTCGTCTTTAACAGAGCCGGTCTCAACCTCAGTGAGCAGCCCATTACTTTTAACAAAAGACTGTCCACCTCCGTGGAATCGCTGTGTTTGCCTGGAGGAGACGCTCTGATACTTTGAAGCTCCGCCGGAACCGGACCGGAGCAGAACCGGGCCAGGGACAACTTCAGCCTCTTTGTCTCTCGTGATGTGGAGCACCGGAGATGGACTGGAGCAGAACCGGACCGGACCAGTGACAACTTCAGCCTCAGCCTCTCCGGTCAGTCTTGTAGTTTTCACTGGGGGTGCCTCTCGTGCTGTCGGGTGCGGAGGTGATGTGCAGAGAAGCGGAGGAGCAGCGCTGTGTGGTGCTCGAGAAAAGTTCGGAGTTTGCATCGGAGTTGCTGCAGGCCTCCATCCAAACTCACCTGGATAATAATTCATGTTATTCCGGATCACGCTGTTGTCCCCTGTTGACCTGAAACGAGCTAGGACTATGGTATGGTATATGGTATATAGTTTATTCATTTTAAAAAAGTACAAAACAATTCCATAACAATATAAAAAAAGGATACAAAAGATTTAAAATGAAAGGCAGCAGAAAGAAGAAAAAATCTTATTATATCTGCCCCTTTTTTCAAACAATTATTTCAGACATAATAATCTTCAAGTAACAGAACAAAATGAATAACTCTTTCTAATTTTTCTAATTCTAATACAAAACACACACTAAGCTACTTCATATATATTTTTTTAACAATTCAGTTTTGATCTTTTTCTTAAATGTACACATTGACTTGGCATTTTTCACATCACTCTCTAGACCATTCCACAATCCAACTCCTTGGATTGAGGTAGACCTTCCCTTCAGACTAGTTCTGAATTTTGGTTTGACAAATATTTCTATCCCCTTAAGATTGTAACAACTTTGTCTTTTAATAAAATTTCTTTGGATATTTAATAGTAATGTGTTATTTTGAGCCCTATACATAACTGATAAAATACTGTAATCTACTAAATCATGGAACTTCAATAACTTCAGTTGATAAAATAATGTGCTTGATGGGTGACAGTAATGCTTTCTGGTGATGATTCTTACAGCTCTTTTCTGTAAAATAAAAATAGGTTTTGTAAATGTTTTACACGCTTTTCCCCCAAACATCAATGCAATAGATTAAATGTGGAACAATGATTGTGTTATACAACATGTACAGAGCTTTATCATTTAATAATTCCCTGACTTTGTATAGTACTGCAATAGATTTAGATATTTTTGTTCTTACAGAATTTATGTGATTTTTCCATGTTAGCTGTTCATCAATGATTACACCCAAAAATTTCATCTCATTAACTATACAAATCTCAACACCCTCAATTTTAAATGGATCGTCAACAGTTCTCTTTTTGTTACTAAATATCATGTATTTAGTTTTATCTAAATTTAATGATAATTTATTCATTTTAAACCAAGTTTGTATTTTATCAAATTCTGTCTTCATCAATTCCAACATCCGTTTTACATCTTTACCCAAACAAAAAAATGTGGTGTCATCTGCAAAAAGGACACATTTGAGGAGTCCTAATACATTCACTAAGTCATTCACATATAAAATAAATAACTTTGGTCCAAGTACAGAGCCTTGAGGAACTCCACAAGTGATATTGCACAGGTCAGATCTTACACCATTTATTTGTACAAACTGTTTCCTATCTTTTAAATAGCTAGATACCCAGTGTAATGCTGGTCCTCTTATACCATATTTATTTAATTTTTCAAGGAGAATATTGTGGTCAATAGTATCAAATGCTTTTTTAAATCAACAAAAATACTAACACAATACTGTTTTTGATCGACAGCAGTAGTTATTTGTTCTATTATTTCCATGAGAGCCATTGATGTAGAGCTTTTTGCTCTAAACCCATACTGACTGCTACTTAGAATGTTTTGTTTAGTAATAAATTTATCTAATCTGGTCACAAATAGTTTTTCTAGAATTTTTGAGAACTGTGGTAATAAGGATATTGGTCTATAATTATTGAACACACATTTATCACCATTCTTAAAGAGAGGAACTACCTTAGCTACTTTCATACTGTCTGGAAATATTCCTTTTGAAAATGATAAATTACAAATATATGTAAACGGCTCGATAACATAACTCATTATGTCCTTTACAAACATCATATCCATGTCCACCCAGTCTTTTGATCTCTTATCTGTAAGATTTTTTACAACATTCATTATTTCTTCTTTGTCAGTTCCATTAAGAAAAACACTGTTGTCACAACTTATAACTGAATGGTTCACATTTTTGTCTACTTTTGGTATTTTAGCAGCAAGGCTTGATCCAACGTTCACAAAGTGATGATTAAATCCATTTACAATTTCATTTTCATCATGGATTTCATCGTCATCCTTCAAAAAATATTGTGAAATACCTGTTTTTGCTTTATGACTTTTCAGAACACTATTTATTACTCGCCATGTAGCTTTCATATCACCATTGCTTTTATTTAATAAATCACTATAATATTCCTTCTTGTGTTTCCTTATAATCGCTACTAATTTATT
Source organism: Nematolebias whitei (assembly GCF_014905685.2). Lineage (NCBI taxonomy): Eukaryota > Metazoa > Chordata > Actinopteri > Cyprinodontiformes > Rivulidae > Nematolebias > Nematolebias whitei. The sequence goes on along the minus strand of NC_056505.1, from coordinate 41,541,831 downwards.
TTTATACTTCTTATATTTCTTTTCGGCCTCTTGTGTTCTCAATTTCAAGAAACATGTATACAAATAATTCTTTTTTTTTTACAAGCATTTCTCAACCCTTTCGTCATCCATGGTTGGTCAACAACATTTCTCTTTGTACAATTATTTTGCACACAATTTTTTTCATACAGAGCTCCTAAAATATTCATAAACTCATCATATGATCTGTTCACATCATCAACATACACGTCTTTCCAGCTTTGTTTATGTAAATCATCTTTTAATTTGTCCATTGCTTTTTTTGAAGTGTTTGTTGTTTTTTCCTTAATTGTAATTTTTTTTGTAATGCTTTGATCATATTTATAAATCATGAAAACTGGTAAATGATCACTCAAATCACTCGTTAAAATACCTCCCATCACATCCCCATTTATTACATTTGTGTAGTTGTAATTCTTGTTGGTTTTGATATTAACGGATAAAGATTAAAACTACACAATGAATTTGTAAATGTACTGATGTTATTTGAATCTGTTTTATTTCCCAGGTCAATATTAAAGTCTCCACACAAAAAAAATGCTTTTATTAAAACTCTTGTCCAATAGTTGTACGATTTTATCAGTGAATATTTCTATATTTGATCCTGGAGATCGATATACACAACTTATCAATATGTTTTTATCATTCTTGTTTATTATTTCTATTGTTATTATTTCCATGATATTATCAACAATTATTGACATTTCATTAATTAATTTACATTTTATTTCATTTTTAACAAATAGAGCCACTCCACCACCTCTTTTGTTGCTTCTGTTCACATGATATAATTCATACCCTTCCATGTGAACATTAGTTGTGTTTTCATCGTTGAGCCACGTCTCCGACAGTGCTATTATTGTAAAGGTTCTGTTTAGCTGTTTTAAATAATCTGTTATTTTGGATATATTTGCATTTAAACTTCTACTGTTAAAGTGAATAATAGAGAGACCTCCATTTGTTATATTGATGTCATTAAACTGTTCTTCATTGTAATATTCACAGTCTTTTATTTCAGGGAAAAAATTTGCATCAATCGCATCTTCAACATTGTATATTTTAAACTCTAAGTCTTCGTATGTTGCCAAGTTTAATGTATTTGTTTGTTTTATATTTTGTTAATTTCTTGTTTGTGAAGTTATGTCAATGATTTATCATCTGTCATCTCCTGAGCTCATTTTAGTTTTTCCAGATCTTTCAGGTCTTTTATTATTTTAGCCTGAGATCCTTCCTGTATTTTGATCCAGATGTTTCCATTTCTTGTTCAAGTTGATGCTATTTTTTTCTGTTTTTTTAACAACCTTGCTTCACGTGCAATATTTCCATTTTTTTTAGTTAGGTGTTCGTTTATGTAAACATTTGTTCCCTTCAGTTTTTTTGCTTGCATTATTACCCTGTTTCTTGATTTCCTGCTAATGAACTTGATGACTATGGATGGTTTGGCTTTATCTGATTTGTTGGGCAGTGTGTGACAGATTGAAATGTCCTCATGTTCGATGTCAATGTCTTTGTTTTGTAAAAAATTCACTACTTGCTCCTCCAGAGTCTGTAGTTCTTCCTGTGGTGCATCTTCTGCTGTGTTAGTACCAGAAACAACTCTTGCATAAGTTCGGTTCCTAACTTCCAGTCCAGTGATCACCAAGTTGTCTATTTTTGTGTATTGTTCCAAGTCTTCTACTTTTTGTTCCAGTTCAGCTATTTTTCTGTCTTTATTAGTCATCAGTTCTTTCAATTGTTTCACTTCTTCAGACAGTCCTGTCAGTAAATCACATTTAGCTGATACTTTAGTCACATCAGCACTCAATTTAGTCACTTCAGCACTCAATTTAGTCAGTTCAGCACTCAGAAAGTTCAAAGATTTTTTAACTTCCTCCATATCTTCAGAATTATTTTCCGACATTTGTCTCTTATCTCTGTGTTTGCTCGGCATTACTCACGATACTTCTGGATTATTGGTCTCAACTCTCAGAAGCACAGGATCCAGCCACGAGGTTCTCAGGCTATTGTTGTTAGCCACGAGGTTCACAGGCTTATGATGTTAGCTTATGTTGTTAGCCGAGGCCTAGCCAGGTCTAGCCGAGGACTAGCGGCAACAACCTCCAGGTCCCACGCGGTCCCACGATTCACTCGGTCCAGCAGCCCCAATGGTGACAGACTAGGTCCCGGTTGCAACAGCTCCCAAATCCCACAGCTGTAGCTTAGCTTCCTCGGTTTCCGCGGCTCGCAGGTCCAACAGCGGCGGACCGGGTCACCGACGTAAACAGCTCGGTTCAGCGGCTCGCAGGTCCAACAGCGGCGGACTGGGTCTCCGACGTAAACAGCTCGGTTCAGCGGCTCGCAGGTCCAACAGCGGCGGACTGGGTCTCCGCCGCAGACCGCTCAGTTCCAGTGGCTCGCAGGCCCAACAGCGGCGGACCGGGTCTCCTCCGTAAACAGCCCGGTTCAGCGGCTCGCAGGTCCAACAGCGGCGGACCGGGTCTCCTCCGTAAACAGCCCGGTTCAGCGGCTCGCAGGTCCAAACGGCAGCGGACCGGGTCTCCGCAGGCCTCACTAGCCGAAGTAGCTCTCTGACCAGCTCGTTAGCCAAACTTTAGCTAAACTCGTGGCTCAGCATCCACGGTTCAGAGCGCGCGGACTTCCTTCTTCCACCTGTTCTGTATATATATATATCCACATATGTATTATCTATATAGACATATACATACACATATACAGTTGGAGTCAGTTTTGTAAAGTTGGCAAAGTTAGCTAGTTAGCTAGCGGGAGCATCAGTCAACACCTCCTACTCCATGGGCGCCATCTTGAATCTTTTGCCTATGCCTTTCATTTCAGGAGGATTTTCTGGCATTTGCTGCTATTTGCTGCAAATTATGTTTCTGCTTGTTGGTTCTGGACCCAGCTTCTGTTTTGCATGGGAGCATCCATCCATCTTAACAGGGGGGCCAGAGCCCCCCTCAGCCCAACTCAAACTGTAGTAGGGCCACCTCGTCTGGTTCGTTTGCCCATTAGATATGTGACGTTTTATGGTCTTTGAGACTTTTCTGCACCATCCATATTATTGTAATTACTTTCAGACCTCAGACTATCTGGAGTCACTGAATCTTATTAATACACCTGGATTTGCCCATCATTGCAACTTTCACTGTTTATGGCTTCTGAATGATCGCGTCTTCATTAATGTTTCTCATGGTTCAATTATGGAGGCTAATTGTCGCACTGTTAACTCCTGTAATTACACATCAGTCACGAAAAACTCAAGAAAATGTCTGATAATAATGTTGTTACTGCTCTCAGGGATTCAGCCCAACCTTGGACCCCCCACTAATTACAGCACAACAAATTACTTTAAAAACATATAAGGACTTCATTTTCTGCATGTAAACAATCGTAGCCTTCTGAGAAAACTTGATGCCTTGAAAATTCTGGTCAGTTCTTCTGGGGCAGATGTAATCTTCATCTCTGAAACCTGGCTCAACAAATCTGTACTGAATAATAACCTGTTAATCAATGGATTTAACATATACCGCTGCGATCGTCAAAAAAGGGGGGGTGGAGTCGCTATTTACATCAGAAATTCTCTGTTTGCTAGTCTTGTGTCTTCTAAAACAATTCCAAACCAAATTGATGCCTTAGCTGTAAACATCACTTTGAATGGAGGCCAGATATTATCTGTAGTGTGTTGTTATCATCTCCCTTCAGCAACACCTGAGGCTCTGTCCTCTCTGATGGAATTCCTTGGTAATTTAAAATTCAAAGAGATCTTTTTGGCTGGAGACCTCAACATTGACTGGGATAAGTCGACCCCCCTCTGTGATAAATTCAAGGAATGTTGCCTGTCTCTCAATCTAACCCAACTCACTGACTCTCCCACTAGACCAAACAAAAACCATCCTGAAAAATCCTCCATCTTAGACCTGTTTCTAACAAATATGCCTCACAAATTCCCTGGTACAGGTGTATTCACTAACATTTTGAGTGATCATTGTGTGACAGCGACTCTGAGATACCTTCCACCTTCTAAGCCCAGATTAATTCAAAAAAGGGATCTGAAACGTTTTTGTGAACAGTCATTCCTCTGGGATCTGTCTCACTTTGACTGGCATCGTATTCTATTAACTGATGACGTGAACTCCGTTTGGAACTATTGTCATAATAGTTTAATTTATTTTGTGAACAAACATGCTCCTTTTCGTCAGTTCAGAAAAAAGGGACGAGACAGACCCAGGTTTACTCCTGAGCTAGCTGACCTCCTGCAGTTGAGAGATCATCTTTGGGCTGCAGCGAGAAAATCTGACTAAGACACTGATTGGTTGAGTTTTCGACAGATGAGGAATAAATACACAACTACCATCAAAGCAGCAAAACGCAACTATTTCTTATCTCAGACCTCCAAAAATCTAAATGACCCTAACAGATTCTGGAAAACCATCAAATCTCTCTTAGTCACCCCCAATCATCTGACCTCCCATCACAACTTCTCATTAACTCTGTTCCTGTGTCAAATAAGCACGAGATCCTGAACTTTTTCAACAAACAACAAAGTCCATGCTCAATAATCCAGGTACACAATCTGGTTAATACTTCTTATTAATACACCTGGATTTGCCCATCAAATGGTTAATAAGATTGTATACCTGGATTATTGAGCATGGACTTTGTTGTTTTCAACCAGTTTGACAAGACTGTCAATAAGGAAGAGGGCCGGCAATGGAGGAGGTGGCGTACCAAAGAGACCATCTTATAACAAGCAGAACTGGTTTGTTCCACTTTGGAGTAAGCTGTTGGGGGAAGAATCAGTTTTGTTGTGTGTTTCCTTGACTGATGAAGCCTTCTGGACCGAAGGCGAAACATTTCAGCAAAAAAAAAAAGAAACTGTCCAGATGAACTGACTGAAAAATGTTGGCTCCTACAAGAACCCTGCAGATGTTGGATGCTGTCTATCATGGTGCACTAAGATTCATAACTTGCTGTGATTATTGTACCCACCACTGCACCCTGTATTCACTGGTAAACTGGACATCATTAACATCACGCAGACTCTCCCACTGGTACATTTTCATCTTTAAATCACTTCTTGGTCTGCTGCCTTCATACATCTCCTCCTACATGTCTCTGCGTGAGTGCAGCTACAGCGTGCGCTCTCAGGACATTATTACCTGCAGTGTTCCCTCAGTGAGGACTGAACTAGGCAAAAGGGCCTTCTCCAACTCTGCTCCTGTTTCCTGGAATATCTTACAAAAAGATTTGAAGCTCTCGACCTTGGCCTCTCTAAGTGGCTTTAAGAACCTGTTGGACTCCTGGCAAGGACTAATGCATACATGTTCCTGTTTTTAGTTTTCTACAATTGCCTTATAATCTAGCTGGTTTTTGTTACTTTTTTTAGCCATCTTACTTGTAATAAATAAATAAAATTTGTATGCCTTTTTATAACTGTCTATTGTTGTAGCTGTTGTCCATTGTTGTCATCATTCTTTGATGAAATCAGGTCTCTCTTGTAAATGAGTCCTCGAGATGGGATTTACCTGTCTAAATAAATGTTGAATTAAAAAAAAAAGCAAGCTCACAGGCTTAAATTTAACCCCAGCCCTCCCCTGCACCCAGGTGGAGCAGTGGGCAGCTATGTAGGCACCTGGGCAGCAGTTAGGGATTAGGTGTCTTGCTCAAGGATACTATAACGTGGATATGGCAGGGAGTTGAACCTGCAACTTTCTGGTCCCAGGTCGGCTGCCCTACCTCTACACCATCTCGGCTCCCACCAGCTTATAGCACCTGGTATTTCCAGGTGGTTGGTCTCCCATCCAAGTACTAACCAGGCCCGACCCTGCTTAGCTTCTGAGATCAGACGAGATCGGGCAAATTCAGGGTGGTTTGGCCATAAACAATTTCCTGTTACCAGTATTTGTTTTATTTCTATTTCCTGTTAAAAACGTTTAAAAAATGGAGTCAACAAATCAAAAAACTTTATTTCTATCTTGTATTGGTTTCTCTCTTTAGAGTCATTGCTGGGAGGGTTTACCCTTCACACACAGCACAGCATAGAAAACCTTTGTCCATGCCCATCAGGTGGGTTGGCTTCAACCCAGTCCATATAATTTGTGCTGAGACTGGGTAACCTGCCGCAGACTGAAGAGAGGGAATTGAATTTTACCAGTGAATGGATCTGTCTGTGTGTTGTCAGAGTCAGAGATTCTTTATTGTCATTCGCACCACATGTGGAACATGTGGTGGAGCGAAATTATGTACAGGGTCCCAGTTACATCCAACAATAAAATGTATAAGAAAAACAGTAATAACATCTAAGATATGAACTAAGAAAAACATCAACTAAACATACACTAAGCACTCATAACATAAAAACCTTGAACATCAGCACAAACATGAACATGAGTCTGTGTGAGCGGATGCGCACGCATGAACACATCAACATTTAAACAGATCAGCAGCAACATGATGTGGTTTTTCACAGTGATTATTCTAGTTAGAGATTCATGAGTCTAACAGCCTCAGGGTAGAAGCTGTTACTCAGTCTAGCGGTTCTACACTTAATGCTCCTCAACCTCCTTCCTGAGGGGAGTGGGGCAAAAAGTGTGTGTGCTGGGTGAGTGAGGTCCTTCATGATGCAGATAGCCCTCTTCCTGCATCTAGAGGTGTAGATGTCTGTGATGGTGGGGAGGCTGACTCCGACAGTCTTCTGTGCAACCTTCACCACTCTCTGCAAAGCTTTACTTTCTGCAGCTGTGCAGCCTCCATGCTGTAGTAACTAAGGCTAGATTAGCTTCAGAGCTCCACTACAGTCAATTTTTAATAACAGGTTCTCACTTTTTCGAGCTACTTGACAGATATGTGACAGAGGTACTGTGTTGTAGATGGTCTAATCAGTGACATGAGACGTTAATTTTCTTTGACCCATCAAAATGAATGTGGTCATTTATTAACAAAATCAAAATTTAACATCAAAACATTGTACACTTGATTATACTATCGGCTCTGATTAATAAAACTTGGCACATTTTACTTAATAAAAACAACAGACATTTCTGAAGATATCTGGATTAATTACTGGCAAGATAGAAGTTTAAAGATGGGAAAGGAAGGAGTTTAAATGAAGAGAAAAAGGATGGATGAGGATGTATGTCTGTAGACCAGAACAACACGCTCCTTTCAAGTGCAGCTCGCCGCGGTACACGGGTAGTGAAGCTCGTGACGACTCTTTACCTTGGTAGAGGATGAGTCAGCTGCAGTCAAGAGGTCCCTGGCACGCTACCTTTCAGCATCTCCTCAGGGCGGCTGCGACTCGGCAGAAGTCGTGAGATAATCCGTTCCAAGGAACAAACTTCCTCAGCAGTTATAGGGCATTCGCCGGGTGGAGCCACAGCGAGGGGTCGTGGCTCCGACAGGAACTCCAGCCGAACTCCATCAGAACCAGAAGAACTAACGGGACTCTGAGAAGACTCAGAGAAACCCAGAACTTCAGAACTTCTGTTCTCTAGCACTCGAACTTCTCCGAACTAGAACTTTTCACTTCAGAACTTACTGGAACTAGGAAGTGTCGACTTTTTAAAGAGTTCTGCTTCCGGTCACTTTTAGGAAGTCCTGATTGGTTGAAAGAACCAACAGGGGTGTGGTTTTAGTGACGTCAGAGGGTCATTACAAGTCAGAAAACATCAGAAATGTTTAGGAACGGTTAGTTACAGACAAGAAAATATTTTGGAGAAATGACAGACTTACAGGTGCCAGTTTTCTTGTTTCTGTCTGAGAGGTTTAAAAACACGACAGTTCGTTCCAATAAACTCGTTTTTGACTGTCTCCGACTTTTAACCGACATCACTCTCTCATTTCAGACAGAAGATCAAAAATGCATAATTACTTTGTAAAATAGACATTTAACTTGATTTCTACTTTGAATGAGGATTAAAAAAATCAATAATACTGTTTCACAGTTGATTTAAAATGAGTGGTTCACTTCAACATTTAAAAATGGTATGAACTAAACACACTTTTGATTATCAAGACATTGTAAAATAGTAATGATAATATAAAAAAGAGAGTGTTCTCTCAATTGATTAGTTCAGGATACAATTAGAAAGTCTCTGGATGAGCTAATTTGTATTTCCGGATTCAAATCAATGAAATAACAGTTCCTGTCCCATGAAGGTCTTCAGAGGCAGGTTTGACCAGAGGCCGAGTTCACTATAGTCCCCCCTTTGGAAATCATCGCCTGTCCATGGGGATGAACTCCAACATGAACTTACGCCTCTGAATGTCCTTGAGCTTGATGTAATCCAGCAAGAGGAAAACAAAAGTCAAAGAGGGTAATCCCACAATGGTTTAGGTAATTCCACAATGTTGTTGGTAATTCCATAATGTTGTTGGTAATTCCATAATGTTGTTGGTAATTCCATTATAGCAATGCTTTAACCCATTGGAAACAGAGTCTGTAATCCATTGGAAAAAGTCATATAATCCACAATGATAAATCCACAACGATTGGAGGTGTTGATTGATCAGCATGCAGAGGGGTTCCCTCGATTGAACTGCAGAGGCGACCACTGGATGAAGAGTGGAGACCCACGTTGGAGTTGTAGGTCCCTTCAGCGAAGGTTGCTGCTGATGGTTCCCAGTGGGTGCCATTCTGGTTCTATGTATTATGCATTTATGTGGTTTTAGTTGGGCTTATGAGTGGGATTTTGCATAAGACCGTAACCTATATGCACCTGGTGTGTAAGCTGTCATGGTTTAGATCAGCTAAAGTTAACAGTTTAAAGGGTGGGTCATGCTGAAAAATTTTCATATAGGGATTTATACCTATAGAAGGGCATTCCAAACTATTTTTCCATTCCTAACTTGGTTTAAGTTAGATTTACATGGCAAAATATAGTTTGGTTCAATTGTCTGTTGTCCTTTTAGACGAACGACTTGAGGTTTGGTTTTTTGGTTTTCCCCTAAATGTTTTGGAGTCTATGGCGAGACTCAACTGAAGGATTAGCTAGCCTGCCCCGAATAGGATTGTTCGAGTAGGTTCGGCTTGAGCGTCGTGAGACCAATGTAGATTATGGTACTTAAGGTAGCATTAATCTACATTGACTCCGCAAAGATTGCATTTTAACAAATGAACTGCATGTTGGCATAGTTAAAGTCCTCTTAGTCTCTAACTTAAATACATACAAAATTCATTCTTGCTTGGGGTGTTCAGAAACAATACCAAAAAACAGTTAAACGATGTCTCAACATCAACAAAAATAGTGACTAAGCAACCAGTAAAACAACGTTTCAACATTGACAAAAGTAGTGATTAAGCAACTAGAAAACTACGTTTCGGTGCGTCACTCACTCTGAATGTCAGATTTGATCACGTTATCGCATCTGGTAACATCACCCTAACTAACGTCACCCCCCTTCAGTCATGGGGGACCACGAACACGGGTGAGGACGTCGCTCCATGAGCTAAAGTTAGGTTGCACTTGAGTAGTTTTAGCTGATTGCGCAGCTGAAAGAGGACTTTAAGGTCTGGATTGGAATCCAGGTTGGCTTTGGGCGGAGTGTTTTTCTCTGGGTCAGTCAAAGACAGCATCATCGAGTGTATTGCAGGATCCAACTTCTGAAGTTGGATGATGTCTGGGTCAGTCAGCACGGGTTGTACAGAAACCGTGTTGTCAGCCGGCTTGGCTGTAGCCTGTGCACGTGTGACTGCCATTACCTCGGCTGTAGGTTGTACTGGCAGAGTTGCGAGCAGCCAGGAGGGGTCAAAGGACCTCTGAGGGCAGTCCATGGCTCCGTCCGTAATAGCTGGTTTATCTGTCCCCGACGACAGTACAGCATCTTTGGTGTGGGATCCTTGGATCTCTACACCTTGAACTACCAATGGTAGGTAGTATTCGGTGGGCCCTGACTGTTTCAGCTCGCAGAGGAGGCTTTGTACTTCAGTCAGAGTCGGGTTCATCGGTAGGGTGTTTTTGGTTCCACATGCTTTTGAAGGATAACTTACCGGGACTGTGTTCTCTGTCGAGAGGTCCTCGGTGCCTTCTGCAGTGCCTGCTGTTGGGCAGTCTGTGACTGTCTCAGGAGACATGAGTATTGGCAGGGGCTTTCTCACTCTAGCCCACATTGTCTGTGTACCATAATCTATAATCGCGTCAAAGCGATTTATAAAATCCTGGCCGACCAAAAATGGGAATGAGTCAACCATAGACACATATACTGGGTGGTATAGTGTCATCTCGCCAACCTGCATGTGAACCATAGCTCTAGCTGTCAGGGTTGTCCTCGCCTCTGCGAGGCCCTGCAGTCGTATAGCACATTCTATGAGAGGTATGTCCATGTGAACAGCGTTAGCGGCAGTCCTGAACCCCTCGAACAGTTTGGCTGACATAATAGTCATGTCGGCTCCAGCATCCAGTAGGGCTTCACGTGTGAGGACTCCTTCAAGTGTGATTGACAGGTAAGCTTTATTAGCGACCCCCTTTCTGATCAGGTTACACAGGAACCTTGTAGGTTTTGGCCGACGTTTCTTCACACGCATACCTTTACCTGTGTCATCCTGGATTTTCCGAACCGTTGGTGCAGTTGCTGCTGCTCCTGAGAGTTCGGCTTTGACGGCTGTCCGTCATCGATGTATGAGATCACCCGCTCACCGCGTGTTGAGGGGCTCTCAATGTTTGCAACAACAAGTTTCTGGTGGCTGTCCATGACAGTGGCAACTTTGTTGATTGTGTCACCCTGAACTGTTAACACAGCTATTGCTGTTTCTGAGGTTTCAGTTTGTGACGGGTTACCGTCGGTGACGTGTGATTGTACCCCCCCCCCCCCATCTCAGGTGAGGGTGTGTCAGAGTTTACAACAACAGCGTCATGGTGACTGTCTGTGACAGCAGTAACGGTGTTGTCTGTGTGCTCTGACTTATCAGCAATGATATCGCCTAACAAAGCGTTAGGTTGTTTGTCCGTGGCAACACCATTCAACAAGTCCAACAACCAACGAACTGTGTGTCTCGTCCGAGCTCAGAGGATTGCGGTTCTTTTTCTGGACCTGCTGCTGTTTCTTTTTCGTCTCAAGCTGTTCAGCCCGACGTGATGGGGAAACAGTACCGCCC
>NC_056505.1:41513160-41530624 GCF_014905685.2 Nematolebias whitei | reverse complement strand
CCCCCCCTTTGGGGTTCCCGGTGGGATCCCTGTTTGTATGGGTCACTTTTGGTGCCATACTTTTTACCCTTAGGGCGTTCACCCCCCTTCTGGTATGATCATTCATCCTCCGGTTCCTTGGGAAACCGTTTAGGATCTCGTCTGGACCAGGGGGCACTCACCTGTCGTGGTTTGGCTGCTGGGAAACCTCGTTTCCTCTCGCCTTTTTTGGGAGGGGGAGTCGAAGCTCTCGTCCTTTCCAATTCTAATGACTGGGCAGGAATCCACCCACCTGGGTACACCTCAAAGGGTGTTTCGGCCTGTGAACGTGCTTCAAAGACATTCACAGCACAACTTTTTATCTCACTGATAGATTTCTCTTTGAAATTAGCCATCATTTGCACTGACATCCTTATGTCAGGGTGGAGATTTTTGCTGAACACGTACTTAAACGGTTCTTCTTCCTCCATGTTGGCCTCGTTCCTGTAACCAAAATAAGCCTGCAAAATCCTGGAATAATATGCCCTGGGGTGCTCATTCTTACCTTTTACGACCTTGTCGGCGGCTGGATACCCGCCAGGTCCCGTGCAAAGTGAATACTCTTTCATAAGAGCAGCACATAACAGGCGGTAATCCTTTCTTGTGGCATCAGGTTGACGCTCTATGAAGGAAAACACCGTCCTGGATGAAGTGAGCCTGATCAAACCTACTTTATCCTCAAGTGTAGCGTTGGGATAGCTTCTTAATTGGAAGTCAAGGTTGTCCAGATAGGCCTTAGTGTCAGTTGAACCCAACAGCCCTGGCTCAAATCGATTGACATATTTTGCAATTTTGTGCAAATTCGAAATTGGGAGCAAAGGCTGTTTTATCGGTATCGTAGGAATCAAAACTGTACGTGGAGGTGTGTCGCTAGACTCATGTGGAGGTGACGGAATGGGATTAAGAACAGGAGGTGCAGCAAAATCCTTCTGAGGTGGTGGTGGGTGACCTGGACTCTGACCTTGTTCGTCTTTGAGTTCTAGACCACCTCGCCCCACGTCACGCATCTCATTTGTTGTAGCGGCTAGTTTTGCCTCACAGGCTTTTAAGCGTTCCTATGATGTATGACATTCACTCTGCAAACGCACGCCTTGTTCGACCAACGCCTCTTTTTCCAATATGCACCCGTTCAGAGCTTTTGACGTCTGCTGCAACTGTTGTTGCAGAACATCATTGTCTGAATACAATTTTTGGTACCTGACCTCCCACTCCTTCATCTTCTCCTCATATGAGTGAGCTTGTAACGATAGCTGAGCTTGTGAGAGCTCCCTCTCACGTTGTAACTCATTCGCACGGGCCTCCTGATCAAATTTAGACTGTGCCATGAGTTTGAGGTGCTCCTCTTTTTTGCTGTTTAACCTTATTGCAAGGTCATCAGCCTTGTTTATCACAGCATAGAATGTTGCCTTCAGTAAGAGCGCCAATTTAGCCAGCTGGTCATAGCTTGACTTTGTTCTGGCTGTAGAGGTCACACCCTTTGCAACATCCTTCAGCTCTTCCAATAACTCTTTGGAGTTCATGCTGTCCAGCTGTACACCATATGGATCTAAGGATTCTGTGAGCAGCGCCAATGCTCTCTCTAACCAATCCATCACACAAGGATCAATATTCTTTTCTGTCACATCTCAATCAATCAATCAATCAATCAATCAATCAATCAATCAATCAATCACCTTTATTTTACCAGGTAGAGCCCGTTGAGATCGAGATCTCTTTCACAAGGGTGACCTGGTCAAGTGGTCATTAGCACACATCACAGGGTAATTGACAATAAGAATTTGCATTTATCAAAAGAAAAAAGAAACTACTATCACGATAAATAAATGTTAACAGTTTGAAACCATCAGGATAAGACAGACTTCTGTAGACAGTAAATGTAGAACAGACATCAGTTTAAGTAGATAGAGTTAAAAGTCAACAAAGACATGTATTTTTGATAAGTAGTGTTTTAGAAACATCTGCAATGGTCCAGATTTTTGATAACATTATCTGATACGGTTTACATGAAGGATCTAGGCGAGATGAGTGTTGATAGTTTCAAATCTGTCTGTAAGTTGTTCCAGGCTGAGGGGACGGTGAAGCTGAATGCTCTTTTTCCTAGTTCAGTTCTGACCAGAGGAACTGACAGGAGGATTAAGTCATTAGAGCGCAGGGAGTAATGATTGTGTGATATTTGTATTAGGGAGGTAAGGTATGACGGGACTAGGTTTAGAAGGGTCTTATAGATGAAGGATATCCAGTGAGTGTATCGGTGAGCGCTGAGAGAAGACCAGCTAGACTTGACGTAAAGTTCACAGTGATGAGTGCGATAACTGGAATCAGTAATGAATCGAAGGGCACCATGATAAACTGAGTCTAAGGACTGTAGGTATTTTGATGCAGCACTCATGTACAGCACGTCACCATAATCTAATATCGGCATGAAAGTTGCAGCTACTAATGTTCTCCTGGCTTTACATGAGAAGCAGGATTTATTTCTGAAGTAGAAGCCTAGCTTCAGTTTGAGTTTAGTGACCATTTTGGAGATGTGGATTTTAAATGACAGTTTATTGTCAATGTTGAAACCTAGATATTTGTAGGTGGAGACCATTTCTATTTGTTGTCCCTCTTGGGTTTCAATTTGAAGTGGGTTCTCTGGTTGCTGCTTTCTGCTGGATAAAACCATGATCTTGCTTTTGTCAGCATTTAGGACCAGTCTAAGTTTTTGCAGACGTGACTGGATAATATTAAAAGCGTCTTGAAGAGAGGTGAAGGCTTGGCTGAGGGAGGATGAACAGCAATAGATGATAGTGTCATCTGCATAATAATGGTGGGAGGCGTTTGACAGATCACTGCATAGATCGTTGATATATAAGGAGAAAAGAATGGGACCCAAGACAGAACCCTGTGGCACCCCTTTCACAACATCTAGGAAAGTAGAGGAGGATCCGGCTACATGGACAGACTGTGTTCTGTCAGTTAGATAGTTGGTGAACCAGGAGACTGCTAGTTTTGATAGACCAGAGTGTTTCAGGATGTTAGTCAATAGTCTGTGATCAACTGTATCAAATGCCTTGGATAGGTCTATAAATAGGGCAACACAGTATTGTTTGCAGTCCAGGGCATGTATGATATCATTTAATACTTTGAGAACTGTAGTTGCAGTACTGTGCTGTTTTCTGAATCCTGACTGGAATTGTGATAAAATATTATTTGATTGTAGAAAAACAGTTAGCTGATCACAGACAAGTCTTTCGAACAGTTTAGCAAGAATACATAATTTAGAAATTGGTCTGTAGTTGTTGACATTAGTTGGTTCACCCCCTTTTAGCAGAGGGAGAACATAAGCCGATTTCCAGATTTTGGGTATTGTATTTGTATTTAGACTGAGATTGAAAATACATGAAAGTGGTTCAGCAATGAAATCTGCAGCTAGTTTTAGGAAAAGTGGTTCTATGTTGTCAGGTCCTGCTGCTTTGCGTGTGTCAAGAGTTTTTAGAGCATTTAGAACCTCACTGGGAGATATTGATACAAAGTCAAAGCGGTTTGTGACCTGTTTGTCTAGCACATGCGGAGTTGGGGGTGAATTTTCATCAGTTTGGTCAGCAGATAACATTTCAGGATGCGTAGATTCGAACAGGGAGCCAGAGGACATAAAGTGTTCATTAAAACAGTTTAGAATTGATAATTTGTCTGACAGAATACCTGAGCTGGACATAATGGAGCTGGGTAAATCAGTGGTTGTTGTCTGACCAGAATTTGATTTTACTATTTGCCAAAACCTTTTTGGATCATTTAGATTTTTTGTGGATGCGTCCAGGTAGTAATTTGATTTTGCATTTCTAATTAGGGTTGAGCATTTGTTCCTAAGTTGTCGGAAGCTGAGCCAGTCATGTTCAGTTTTTGATTTTCTGGCCTTAGCCCAGGTAGTATCTCTTTCTTTGAGCAGATTTCCTATCTCAGTGGAAAACCAAGGATTTTTACGTCCCTTTATTCTGTATCTACGATATGGAGCATGTGTGTTGATTATGTTTTGAAAACCCTCATTGAAGTAAGCCAGTGCAAGTTCTACGTCATCTATCAATGAAATTTTATTCCAATCAAAAGTGGCTAAGTCATGAAAAAAGGCCTGCTCACAGAAATGTTTTAAATCCCTTTTGAAAATAATGGTGGGTTTTAATTTTGGTAATTTTCCGTTTCTTACGGCTGCAATGGTGCAGTGATCACTAAGGTCATTAGCGAAAACACATGTATTTGTGTACTTGTGAGGCATGTTTGTTAGGATAAGGTCCAGTAGGGTGGATTTTTCAGGGGTTTTGTTATTTGGGCGTGTTGATGTTTGAATTAGTTGAGTTAGATTTAATGATTCACAGATGGATTTAAGATTGTCAGATGTAGAGGTCAACCAATCTAGGTTTAGATCACCAATTAGCAGTAGTTCCTTAGCATTTAGCCCCGTCAGAAAGTTTCTTAGGGAAGGGAGGGCGTCACTTGAGGCTGAGGGGGGCCTGTAACAACCCACCACAGTGATTGATTGACCGTCAGGGAAGTCTAGTATTAGTGCCAGTAGCTCAAGTTGTTTGCTAATTGAGCAAGAAGACAGACATTTTGCTGTGAATTTGTTCTTGATATAAATAGCCACTCCACCACCTCTTTTGGGGTGATCACATCTAAAAACGTTATAACCAGGAATGGAGATTTGTTTGTCAGAGATAGTTTTGTTGAGCCATGTTTCAGATAAGACTATTATGTCTGATTCTGTGGACTGAACCCTGATTTTTATTGCATCTAGTTTAGATATAAGACTTCTGACATTTAAATGTAGAAAACCCAGCCCAGACCGGTTTTTAAATTCAACTGGTGTACAAATGTCATGTAGCAGCGGCGGGCCAGGGTTTGGTTCAATCCCAGAAAGAAGAAGTAACAAAACAATTAAAGTTTTCCATTTAGCAGTAGTAGGTGGTCTAGCAGTGACAGTTTTCCATCTCATGTCATCATGGAGTTCAGTTTCAGTCAGGATGAAGTAGTTTTTAATTACAAGAACACACCAAGCTCTCAAATCAGTGGGGGTTGTTGTTTTGGGAAGAAAAGTCATGAGGACCCAGTTTGTGAGATCCATGGTCGTCCAAGAGATTGTACCTGAATAACGAGAATTCAGTGGGGGGGGAGGGCATTTCAATTTGAATACTTGAATTGTTCTCCAAATTAAGCCCTACAGACATGATGGCTAGGGTGAGAGTCACAAGTGATAACATTGTCAATTATACAAAAGAAAAAGAACTGAAGAGAGAGACCTCCAGCTGAAAACAAAATGGCGGTTGAAAAGTGAAATAAAATAAGACAGTGTTCTCTCCAGAGTTAAGTAAGATATTTTCCAATTATCCCTTTAAAACATTTTCAGCAGTAAGATGTAAGTCCGTGGTCGTTGGGGAAAAAAAAAAGTTAAGAATTACTTACTCCTTCAATGACGACTGAAGCAAAAAATATTTCCCATTTACTGGTAGCAGGCAGCCGGACGTGTCAGCAGATTTTTATGGGAGAAGTACAGTCGATCACCTGGTGGTCTCTAATGGCATCAATTGTCTTCCGTACCACCGCGAACATCCAGACGGTGCAGCTCTTAGAAGCCGGTCCACAAATTTGTTGCAGCCGGCACCTCAGCAAGCAGACTCTCCAGGCAGGATTGAATCACGCGGCCCCCAACTCACCTCAGGCAGGTGAGAAGCACCAGCAGTCCGCTCGAGATCAGGGTCTCCACCCGAGCTTCTCCGGGAAGAGGCACTGACTTTGCCGCGCGCCACACGATCACCCGGTCTCTCGGGTCAGGGATCACCAGCAGTAGCAGCCAGCCACAGATTTACACAAGAGGCCTAGGTGGGGGATGAGAGGTGAGATCCACTGCATGGAAGAGGAGCTCCGGAGATGTCAGTGCCGTGATCAAAGGCAGGGCGATTGAACGCCTACACAACAGGCGCGCGCAGGAGGTAAACAAGCTTGAGTCGCGGTGAGCAAAAAGATAACAAAAACATCGAGAAAAAACTAGGACAGAACAAACTATAAAAGATGAAGTAAAAAATATAGTAAAAAATATACTAAAAATAAAGTAAAACAGAGAAAAAGAAACAAAGAAAATACTAAAACTCAGCAGCTAAGAAAAATACGTGTGGACGTGTGCGCGGCCATCTTGATCTTGCCATCTGCCATGGTTATTCACTGTTTAGCACTTATCTGGTTAACCAGTTGTCAACTTCAGATATTTTAACAGGTAAATATTTGTATTCAAGAGAGCAGTGAGTTTCACACACTATTTTAGCTCTGGGTACTCAATAGTACTGTCATAAGTCAACTTATTCAAAGGAATGGGCACTTAATTGTAAGATTCACCCCAATGCATGAATATTTTAAGTAAATGCCTCTGTCTGGCAGTGTTACTTAATGTGCTTATTTCTAACAGATACAAGAAACAGGCCTATTTCAGTGTTCATTTTACTCTAAAGCACTTATAATTAAATAAACCTGCAATATTTCTAAAAATCTCACAGCAACTGTAGTTTTCAAACGCTTTTTAAGCAGTTCTATATACCAGAAATTCGCTATTTAAAACAGCCACTCATAAACCAGGCTGGATGAACAAAAAGAGGAAATTATCAGTCCCCCTTCAGGAAAACTGTTATACTCCTCTTTCAACAGCAGGTGGTGGTGTAAGCTTATTTATGCCTGTAGTGAACTAAGCCTCAGGTCAAATCTGGCCCTGAGGGCCTTTTTGGGACAAGAACTGTTATTTCATTGATTTGAGTCCAGAAACACAAAATTAAGTTCATCCAGAGACTTTCTAAGTGTCCTACACTGATCAATTGAAAGAACACTCTCTTTTTTATTATCATTACTATTTTACAAATGTCGTGATAATCAAAAGTGTGTTTAGTTCAAACCATTTTTAAATGTTGAAGTGAACTACTCATTTTAAATCAACTGTGAAACAGTATTAATGATTTTTAATCCTCATTCAAAGTAGAAATCATTTTAATGTTTGTTACAAGAGTAATTATTCATTTTCTTGATCTTCTTTCTGAAATGAGCAAGTGTAAGTTGGTCAAAGGTCAAGTTTCGGTCAACTACAAGTTTACTGGAAAGAAATGTCATGTTTAACTTTTTCAGACAGATATGAGAGAATTGACTCCACAAAGTCTCGGGTTCTTCAAAACATCTTCTGTCTGTTCTTAAACAATCTAATCTTTTTCCCTTGACTTTTAATAACCTCTTACATCACTAAGACCACACCCTGTTGGTTCATATCGACCAATCAGGAAGCTCTCAGAGGAACCGGAAGTGACCTCTTTAAAAGGTTCAACACTTCCTAGTTCCAGTAGAGTGCGGAGAGAGAATGCAGAGTTCAGAATGCTGGAGAACAACGGCAACTAAGCTGAACGAGAGAAGTTCAGAGGAACTATGAAGAAGTCTGTTCTGGGATGATCTCACGACTCCGAACGGTTCCCTACTATCCTTACGGAGACGCTGGAAAGCGTTGAAAGAGAACTCTACACCGAGGCCGAACTATCGTCTGCAAAGGTAAAAGAGTCGATCTTCAACCGCAAAGTGTACCGTTGGTTAAGCTGGGTCCAAAGGAGCGTGTTGTTCTGGTTATAACAGACAAATTCCCTCACCCATCTCTCTCAAGATAAACTTCATTTTCCCTCTTTAAAACTCTTCTATCCTGCCAGTAATTAATCCAGATATTTTCAGAAATGTCTGTTGTAAAGCTTAAAGTGAGGA
The DNA here is from genome assembly GCF_014905685.2 of Nematolebias whitei. Lineage (NCBI taxonomy): Eukaryota > Metazoa > Chordata > Actinopteri > Cyprinodontiformes > Rivulidae > Nematolebias > Nematolebias whitei. Next base: position 41,522,854 of record NC_056505.1, on the reverse strand, counting down.
AACCATGGCCGTATGGTTTTCTAATTGTAAAGCTTGCTAACTAAGCTATGTTGTTGAAATCAATTTGCCAAATTAATGTAAATGTTTGATGTTAAACTTTGATTCTGTTAATAAATGACCGCATTCATTTTGATGGGTCAAAGATAATTAACGTCTCATGTCACATTTAATATTCAATGCACGATTAAACTCAGTCCAGAAAAATGAAAGAATCCGTTTAATTTATGGATAATATCTCACAGATATATGTTCATCTACATCTGGTGGCCCGTACGGGGATCATAAATGGACTGTTATTCGTGTAACAATTGAATTACATGTTGGCATATCTGATCTTAACTGAAAATTAGCTTAAGAGGGCAGTTTGCTGTGTGAAACGAAGCGTTTTGCAGCTGCGGTGCTCGGAGAAAATACAGCAATGTTCTGTCGCTGTGGTGTTTTTAGAGCTGAAAATAAAGTCAATGTGTTCGTTTGAAAGCTGAATTTGTACATCTGTTGTGTAACTGAAGCTGGGTTTGTGGTAAAACGCTTTATTCTGTTTAAACTGTGGTCAAGAAGAGGGTTCTGGTCCGGCTCGGTTCTGATTCAGTTCGAACGAGTCGTGTTTGAAGAAAGAAACTGCTGTTTTGAACTGGCGAAGTCCCGGTAAGCTTTTGAGAGTTGATTAGTTACATTCTTAACAGAAAATAATGCATTTTGAAAGTTTTCATGACGAAAGTTGACCGGAATGTTCAGGCTAAATGCTAACACGCTAGCTGAAATAGCGAGCAGCGATTGGTCGAAAACCGTTGTTTGAAACGCCCTGATTCGCTGAGAGACGTGTCTGTCGTCACTTCCTCTGATGTCAGGTCGTAAAACCCCTCCCCCGTTGCTACGCTGTCATTGGATGATTCAGTCACGTGACCCGGAAATGAGTCTCGGTTCAACCGAAGCCTTTTCTGTACTTAAAATCACTAAATGGAGCTGCCACATGTCCCACAAAACTCATGTTTCATGCAAAAAGTCGTGCTTGTTGAAACAACGCCACGTTTAAGCTTTAAATCCGTTCAGAAATGTTGATTTAACCGAGTTTAGCCGATGCTAATTTTAAGCTAAGCGGCTAACAACAGGATGTCAACGAACGATCCACAGGAAGTTGTCAGACTCTTGCTGGTATAAATAAGCTTACACCACCACCTGCTGTTGAAAGAGGAGTATAACAGTTTTCCTGAAGGGGAGACTGATAATTCCTCATCATAATTTTTTTTTCTTTTTACCCAACCTGGTTAATGAGTAACTGTTTAAAATAGCAAATTTCTGGAAAAGAACGGCTTAAGAAAGCGTTTAAAAGTTAAAGTTGCTTGAAACTTTTAGAAAAATTGCAGGTTTATTTAATGTTAAGTGCTTTAGGGTAAATAACACTGAGAAGCTTGGTAATCTAGTATCTGTTTGATTTAAAGTAACACTGCCAGAGAAGCATTTACTTAAAAATATTCATGAATTGGGGTAAAACCTACAAATAGGTGCCCATCCATTTGAATAAGTTGACTTATGACAGTACTTTTGAGTAAATCCAGAGCTTAAAATAGTGTGTGACTCACTGCTTACTTGAAAGCAGAAGTCTATGACAACTTCCTGTGGATTGTTCTGTTGACATCCGGTGTTAGCCGTTAGCCAGACGTAGCATACGGTCAAACACGGTCAAATCAGCAGTTTCTGAACGGATTTAAAGCTTAAACGAGGCATCGTTTTAACAAGCACAACTTTTTGCATGAAACATGAGTTTTGGGAACAGTGGCAGGCTTCATTTAGCGATTTTAAACACAGAAGAGGCTTCGGTTGAACCGAGATTCATTTCCGGGGTCACGTGACTTCATAGACACGTGAGCAACGGGGTGGGCTTTACACTATGACATCAGAGGGAGTGAACGCAGACACGTCACCCGTTTCTCAGTGAATCAGAGCAACCCAAACAGCGGTTTTCCACCAATCACAGCTCGTGATTCCATCTAGCAGTGTTAGCTGTTAGCCTGAAAAAGTCCGGTCAACTATCGTCCATTAAACCTTCAAATTGCACAATTTACTGATAAAAATGTAACGAATCAGCATTTTTGTGGTCTGAGACGGCGCTCAGCTTCAAAACAGCGTTTTATCCATTCAAAACACGACTCGTTCAACGTTTCAGAACCGAGTCGGACAGCAGAACCGGGTCAGACAGAACCCCCTTCCTCTGCTAACGATTAAACAGAATAAAGCGTTTCACCACAGCATGCCAGCTTTAGTTACACAACAGATGTACAAATTACTGCTTTAAAATGAACACATCGACATTACTTTCAGCTCTCTGAACACCACAAGCAGTATCATGCTGTATCAAGCTCAAAACTCGGACCTTTTCATGCCAACACTCAGCATCCATCTCAATGACACAGACTCCGTCACATTTAATTCACACCTCTTTAAACATTCGTACGGCCACAAAATGTCCAAAGAGGCGGATAGGACCTAAATTATGTCTTTTAGAGACCATGCGCGTCACGAGAAGCTCTATAGAGACCCGTCCGGGCCACCAGATGTAGTATGGTAAAGGCTAGGTTAGCTTCAGTTAGCTTAGAGCTCCACTACAGTCAACTTTTAATGACGGGTTCTCATTTTTTCGAGCTACTTGACAGATATGTGACAGAGGTACTGTGTTGGAGATGGTCTAATCAGTGACACGAGACGTTAATTTTCTTTGACCCATCAAAATGAATGTGGTCATTTATTAACAGAATCAAAATTTAACATCAAAACATTGTATACTTGATTATACTATCGGCTCTGATTAATAAAACTTGGCACGTTTTACTTAATAAAAACAACAGACATTTCTGAAGATATCTGGATTAATTACTGGCAAGATAGAAGTTTGGAGATGGGAAAGGAAGGAGTTTAAATGGAGAGAAAAGACGCGGAGGAAGAAAGTGTGTTGACTAGAAATGGCATCCTTCATCCGACCCCAGCTCAGCCCGGGTACACTAGGCAGTGAAGCGACTCGTTACCTTTGCAGAAGATAGGTCAGCTCCGGTACGAAGTTCCATTTCAACGCTACCTTTCAGCATCTCCTTAGGATGGCTGAGAATCGTCCGAAGTAGTGACGGTACTCCGTTCAACAACACGTTCACCTCCCGGGTGGACTCACAGCGAGCTGTGAGTCCTTCAGAGGGTCCACTCAGATGTGGAAGGCTCCATAATCCCAACCAGAACCAGAAGAAGTCACGGAACCAACCAACTCACTCCAGAACTTCTTTCAGAACTTACTCCAGAACTAGAACTTCTCCCGCTCAGAACTTACTGGAATTAGGAAGTGTCGACTTTTTAAAAAGTTCTGCTTCGGGTCACTTTTAGGAAGTCCTGATTGGTTGAAAGAACCTGGACGCACAGGATGCTCTCCACTGCACACCTGTTGAAGGAGGTGAGGACTGAGCTTCCCAGACCAGCTCGCCTCAGCCGTCTGAGGAAGTAGAGTCTCTGATGAGCTTTTTTGATCAGGTTGGTGGTGTTGTTGCTCCAGCTGAGGTTGTCATTCATGTGTACACCCAAGTACTTGTAGCTGGAGACCACTTCCACCGCAGATCCTCTTATGTTCAGGGGGGTGTAGATGTTTTTGTTCCTTCTGAAGTCAACAATCATCTCCTTTGTCTTCTTCACATTGATGTGAAGGTTATTCTCTTTGCACCAGCTCTCCAGGTGTTCCACCTCTTGCTTGTAGCTGGACTCATCATTGTTTGTGATGCATCCCACCACCACTGTATCATTTGCAAACTTTACAATGTGACAGCCTGGATGGGTAGCTGCACAATCATACGTGAGCAGAGTAAACAGGAGGGGGCTCAACACACATCCATGAGGAGAGCCAGTGCTGAGGGTTATTTATGGTGGAGGAGGAGAAGTTGTGGATCCTCACTAACTGTGGTCTGTTTGTTAAGAAGTCTAGTACCCAGTTGCAAATGGAGGGGCTTAGTCCTAGTGTAGATAGTTTGTCCATCAGGGTTTGGGGGATCATGGTGTTGAAGGCAGATGTGAAGTCCACAAAGAGCATACGGACGTAAGAGTTTTTCTGCTCCAGATGGTTGAGCGCAGTGTGGACCACAGAGGAGATGGCATCCTCTGTTGATTGGTTCTCACGGTATGCATACTGATGAGGGTCCTCGTTGATGTTGATGGTTGTTTTGATGTGAGTCATGACCAGTTTTTCGAAGCATTTAGCAACTATCGGAGTGAGGGCCACTGGCCGATAGTCATTCAGACCAGTCACTATAGAGCTTTTTGGGACTGGGATGATGGTGGCAGTCTTCAGGCAGGTGGGAACTGTCTCCAGGGTAAGTGAGGTGTTAAAGATGTCTGCCAGCACCTCGCAGAGCTGATCAGCACATTCCTTCAACACTTTTCCAGGGATATTGTCTGGGCCAGTTGCTTTGTGCAGATTAATCCTCCTGAAGGTACTCCTTACTTCGGCTGAGGTCATGCTGAGATGCTCTTCATCCGGTGGTGAGGTGAGTCTGGTGCTGGGTGGTCTGTTTGGGTCTTCAAAGCGTGCATAGAACTTGTTGAGGGCATCAGGCAGAGATGGGTCTTTGGGGCATTGTTCGCTCCTTCCTTTATAATCTGTTATGCACTTAATGCCCCTCCACATGCTCCGAGGGTCTTGCGAGATGAATTGACCCTCGATCCTCTGTGCATATGTGGCCTTGGCCCTCTTAATACCAGCAACCAGCTCTTTTCTTGTCCTACTCAGCTCCTCTGAGTTTCCAGACCTGAAGGCAGTGTTCCTGGCTTTCAGCAGGTTACGCACCTCTGCATTCAGCCAAGGTTTTCTGTTTGGGTAGCTTTTAACATTTCTGATAGTGGAGACGGTGTCAGTACATGTACTAATGTAACCCAGAACTGAGGATGTGTATTGTTGTGAGCATGATCATTTGAAAAATAAGAGATACTGACATTTAGGCATAAAAAAAGGTCCTTTTGAAAATTGGGAGGCCACATCAAAATCCAAGATGGCTGCCACCATAACCGCCCCTCCATTTCGTGAGCTGGATAACATGAAAAATATGTGAGGTACCGACTTTTATTTTGATGTGAAAAAGCATCTTGGTGTAAAAGAAATCTAAAGTAAAAATTGGGTTACCATGTCAAAATCTAAGATGCCACCACCGCATATAGAAGTAAACATAAACCAGTCACCTCTATCTTTTGTGGAAACTATGCTTTCTAGGTTTTATATTGCTTAAAAATGTAGTTTCTACCACTGACCACCCCTGGCTCTGTCTGGCACCTGGGTGTAGATAAATTCGATTCCTCCTTTTGCCAGGATCCATCACTCTGCTGCGTTGGACAAACAAAAAAACAAACAAATAAACTCTTCTACTACAAAGTGTAACTCCTACCCACTTGAATCTTCTACAATTTATATTTATGCTGTTGTTGGATGTAACTGGTACCCTGTGTACACAATTTCATTCCACCTCATGTACCACATGTGATACGAATGACAATAAAGAACCTTGAACCTTGAATATATTGTACCAAAAATATTAAGGTTCAATTCCAGTCCAGAAAAACACTCATGTAGAAACAACAAACGTTCACTATTTAAGTCCCTCAGCAACGAGGGACATTGGAGTAAAAGTTGTTTCTTTGGCTCTTAAACAGTCTAAAAAAAGCCCCACAGATGTCCTCCCATTGTGTCTGGTATCAGTTCTGTCATTTCTTCCTGTGGCCCAGCAGAGTTCACATATCAGCAGAGCAGAACTATTTGTTCAACAACACCTTTGTTTTTGGACTCATCATAGGCATCTCAGTACGCCACAGCTGAATTGATGTCTTCAGTTTGCTTTCTGATGAGGTTTTCTGCCATTATTATTATTTTTTAATTTATGATTCTGTCTTGGACAGTCTTCACAGAGAATATTTTTTTCTCCCCTTGTCCTGTCTGACAATGTGAAACTTAGAATTATTGTCTGAGTGTTAAAGTGATGCCCAACAGATTTACTTTCACAAGCAGAGCATTATGGCTGGCCTTAATGTTCCACTTGATATATAAATTAAGTTTTATTAGAATTTGCTTTGGGCTTGTCTCAGATGTAATGGACATGGGGATGAAAAACAAAGAAGAAAACAAAGCAGAAAAATGAGAGAAGGATTAAAAGGTAAAGAAGGAGATAGGAATAGAAGAGAGAGAGATATATATAAAGAGAACACAAATCAACATCATTGAAGTCTGCCTCTAGACCTGCGGAAAGAGAGAAAAACAAACAAAAAAAAAGACAAAACCAAGAAACCACAACAACAAACAACATATATAATGATACTTATAACATCATTAGAAAGTATTTTATACATGCATCCATCCATCCATGATCTTTTACCCGCTTCTTCCATTTTTGGGTCATGGGGGTCACCAGTGCCCATGTCCAGCAATCACTGTGCGAGGGGCGGGGTACATCCTGGACGGGTCGCAAGTCCATCACAGGGCCACATAGAGACAAACAAGATAAACAAACATTCACTCTCTCACTCACACCTAGGGACAATTTAGAGTTACCAATCAGCCTAACATGCATGTTTTTGGTCTGTGGGAGGAAACCGGAGTACCCGGAGAAAACCCACGCATGCACGGAGAGAACATGCAAACTCCACCCAGAAAGGCCCCTGGACCGGGGTTTGAACCAAGGACCTACTCGCTGAGACGCAGCAGATCTTCCAGTTGCGCCACCATGCTGCCCATATTTTATACAGTACATTGTAATACAAGATATATTTAGCGTCCTCCACAACCCAATTGAGTGTGTATCTGATAAACACCTGAATTTAAACACCTGTGTGAGCATGCTACTATAAGGTTTCTCCATAAAAATGTTCAATAGTGGATGTGGGGACCCACAGACCCGTCCCCACAGGACACAACGGTAACACAGGGAAGAACAGAGCCACAGACACACAGCGGTCCCCAAGCCTGGAGCTCCGGGAGTCCCCCAACAGGGACACCCGCACCCCCCAGAGAGGGAAGCAACAGGAAGCCTCGGGCGATCCCCAGCAACCACAATGCAGAAACCCCAGAAGGCTGTAGCGACGAGTCCACAGGCCATGCCGGAACCCCCCCCCAGAGTAGATCCAGCCATGGACACTGAGCCCCGAGCAGCAGGGAGCAGCAGCCGAGGAAGGCCAGCCCAGCGCACCAAGGATCAGGCACCCCAACAGTCCCACACCATAGGCCCAGAGAAGCCCCGACATGCCACCTATGCACACCCCACCGCAAATGTCACATCAGGCTGACCAGCCAGCAACCCCCTCAAAGCGAAGCCATGCCCCAGACCACCGCCATACACCACCAACGACCACACACACACAACCACAGCTGACCCCCCGCCAGAAACTGGCAGCCACCCACACCAAAGGGCCAGCCATCGCAGCCAGGAACCTTGATCAAAAGATCCAAACAACCCAGGGAGAACCGGAGCACTGGCCCCATCCCCAATAACCCCCCAAGGCCCAATGCCCACCCTCAGCCCAGACCCCAACCAGGCAGCCTACCCCCCCTCCCCGCCCCCAAATGTCAAACAGCGAATGAGGGTTTAAGGAAAAAAATAAATAAAATAAAAAAAAATAATAATATATATATACAAATAATTAACAGGAAGACCCCACTCCTCCCTCTCAAATAAGGTGTTGATGCATGTTGTTATATAGTGCGTTTAAAATGGGGGAGATGAGGCAGCGACCGGCACAGACCCACCCCCTCCCCAGAAAGTATGCAGTGCCCGTTCACCTCCCCTTTTATTGCTTCTGTTCACATGATATAATTCATACCCTTCGATGTGAACATTATTTGTGTTTTCATTGTTGAGCCATGTCTCTGACAGTGCTATTATTGTAAAGGTTCTGTTTAGCTGTTTTAAATAATCTGTTATTTTGGATATATTTGCATTTAAACTTCTACTATTAAAGTGAATAATAGAGAGACCTCCATTTGTTATATTGATGTCATTAAACTATTCTTCATTGTAATATTCACAGTCTTTTATTGCAGGGAAAAAAAATTGTATCAATCACATCTTCAACATTGTATATTTTAAACTCTAAGTCTTCGTATGTTGCCATGTTTTAATGTAGTTGTTCATTTTATATTTTGTTAATTTCTTGTTTGTGAAGTTATGTCAATGATTTATCTTCTGTCCTCTCCTGAGCTCATTTTAGTCTTTCCAGATCCTTCAGGTCTTTTATTATTTTAGCCTGAGATCCTTCCTATATTTTGATCCAAATGTTTCCATTTCTTGTCCAAGTTGATGCTATATTTTTCTGTTTTTTCAACCAACTTGCTTCGCGTGCAATATTTCCATTTTTTTTTAGTTAGATGTTCGTTTATGTAAACATTTGTTCCCTTCAGTTTTGTTGCTTGCATTATTACCTTGTTTCTTGATTTCCTGCTAATGAACTTGATGACTATGGATGGTTTGGCTTTATCTGATTTGTTGGGCAGGGTGTGACAGATTGAAATGTCCTCATGTTCGATGTCAATGTTTTTGTTTTGTAAAAAATTCACTACTTGCTCCTCCAGAGTCTGTAGTTCTTCCTGTGGTGCGTCTTCTGTAGTGCTAGTACCAGAAACAACTCTTGCATAAGTTCGGTTCCTAACTTCCAGTCCAGTGATCACCAAGTTGTCTATTTTTGTGTATTGTTCCATGTCGTCTACTTTCTGTTCCAGTTCAGCTATTTTACTGTCTTTATTAGTCATCAGTTCTTTAAATTGTCTCACTTCTTCAAACAGTCCTGTCAGTAATTCACATTTAGCTGATAATTTAGTCAGTTCAGCACTCAAAAAGTTCAAAGATTTTTTAACTTCCTCCATATCTTCTGAATTATTTTCAGACACTTGTCTCTTATCTCCGTGTTTGCTCGGCATTACTCACGATACTTCTGGATTATTGGTCTCAACTCTCAGCAGCACAGGATCCAGCCACGAGGTTCACAGGCTTATGTTGTTAGCTTATGTTGTTAGCCGAGGCCTAGCCAGGTCTAGCCGAGGCCTAGCGGCAACAACCTCCAGGTCCCACGCGGTCCCACGATTCACTCGGTCCAGCAGTTTGCAGCCCCAACTGTGACAGACCAGGTCCCGGTTGCAACAGCTCCGAGATCCCACAGCTGTAGTTTAGCTTCCTCGGTTTCAGTGGCTCGCAGGTCTAATCGGCGGCGGACGGGGTCTCCTCCGTAAACAGCTCGGTTCCAGCGGCTCGCAGGCCCAATCGACGGCGGACCGGGTCTCCGACGTAAACTGCTCGGTTTCAGTGGCTCGCAGGTCCAAACAGCGGCGGACCGGGTCTCCGACGTAAACTGCTCGGTTTCAGCGGCTCGCAGGTCCAACAGCGGCGGACCGGATCTCCGACGTAAACTGCTCGGTTTCAGCGGCTCGCAGGTCCAACAGCGGCGGACAGGGTCTCCGACGTAAACAGCTCGGTTTCAGCGGCTCGCAGGTCCAACAGCGGCGGACAGGGTCTCCGCCATAAACAGCTCAGTTTCAGCGGCTCACAGGTCCAACAGCGGACCGGGTCTCCGACGTAAACTGCTCGGTTTCAGCGGCTCGCAGGTCCAACAGCGGCGGACAGGGTCTCTGCCGTAAACAGCTCGGTTTCAGCGGCTCGCAGGTCCAACAGCGGCAGACAGGGTCTCCGCCGTAAAC
>NC_056505.1:41490990-41513150 GCF_014905685.2 Nematolebias whitei | reverse complement strand
AGCGGCTCGCAGGTCCAACAGCGGCAGACAGGGTCTCCGCCGTAAACGGCTTGGTTTTAGCGGCTCGCAGGTCCAAACAGTGGCGGACCGGGTCTCCGCAGGCCTCACTAGCCGAAGCAGCTCTCTGACCAGCTCGTTAGCCAAACATTAGCTAAACTCGTGGCTCAGCTGCCACAGTTCAGAGCACGCAGACTTCCTTCTTCCACCTGTTCTGTACATATATATCCATATATGTATTATCTATATAGACATATATATATATATACAGTTGGAGTCAGTTTGTAAAGTTGGCAACGTTAGCTAGAGATTGGCGGGAGCATCAGTCAACACCTCCTACTCCATAGGCGCCATCTTGAATTTAATTAATTTAATATATATATTAATAAATAATATAATTTAATTAATTAATGTGGTAGACTGGAGACCTATCCAGGGTGTCTTCTGCATCTCACAATAATTTTCTAAACATTTCCCCACATTAGCCAGACAGAAATGAAAATATGGGGATCAATAGAGAATAGTGTGGGGTGACTTCTGGTATCATTACATTATGCAGCTTGAACAAATTTAGGAAAAAAGACTGAAAAAAATGCCTTCTTCCTAATTAATGTGGTTTTGGTGTAATAGATGTCATGCATTTGAGATCTTTAAATAATTTTAAATGTTTTACCCAACCACAGTTTAGGTTGGCTATCTTAAAAGGTTTTATTCTGGACGTGTTTTGAGCTGTCTAAAATGTTCAAATCTTTTGCAAATCTCTACAAAAAGAAGATGAAAACATTTATTTTCACTCAGTCCCCCTCACTACAGTAGGCCTTATGGTTTTCTCTCAACCCCCCCAGACTGTAGTGTGCACACAAACTCATCGACTTCCAGAGTGTCTGTGCTCAGAAATTTCTTATTAAAACTGGAAGTAAATGCTCTTTTTTCACTTATTTCTCCTACATAAAACATGAGTGATGACACTTGTAACCGATTGTTCAAGTTTTTTGATACAACGTGGTTTTTACAGCAGAAAGTTGATGCATATTGGATTTTCAGGCACTGCAATGGTGCATTTGCATCCTTTCAACAAATCTGCAGATATTTTCCAACTTTTTTCAAATTTATGTACTTCTCAGCCTAATTTGGAGATTCATTCATTCAACCTTTATTTATACAGGTTAATCTCATTGAGCCTCAGGGACTCATTTACAAGAAAGACCTGGTTTTAACAAAGAGTGATGACAACAGTGGACAACAAAGACAACAGTAGACAATCATAAAGGACGAATACAATTTGAGATTAACTAGTAAAAATAAAATGGGATTTAAAAGACAATTTAACAAATAAAAACAGATAGGTTGTAAGGTAATGTAGAAAACTAAAAACAGGAAAATGTTTGCATTGGTTTTTGCCAGGAACTTAACAAATGTTTAAAGCCACTTAGGTAGGTCAAGATCGAGAGCTTCAGATCTTTTTCCAAGGTGTTTCAGGAAACAAGAGCCCAGTAAAAAAAAGTCCCTTTTGCCTAGTTGGGTCTGCACTGAGGGTACACTGCAAGTAATTATGTCCTTAGAGCATACAGTACGTTGTAGCTGCACTGACAAAGTTACATGTAGGAGGAGAAATATGAAGGCAACAGATCAGGGCTATTCAACAAAACAGCTTGTGGGGCCAAAGTTTCTGAACGCCAACAGCTCGGGGGCCGGACATTCAGCGATTAAAATCTTGATGTAAATAAACCCAAGTTTTACAATGATCTGTTACCGTTTAAATTTGTTTATTTTATTGCAATGAATCATAAATGCAATAAACAGAACCCACAACCCCCCACCCCCACCCCACCCCCCAAAAAAACTAACATTGTTTTTAATGAAGTGGGCCAGATTGAAGTCACCCGTGGGCCATTTCTGGCTCATGGGCCACCAGTTGACTAGCCCTGAAATAGACCAAGAAGTGATTTAAAGATGAAAATGCACTAGTGTGAGAGTCTATGTGATGTTAATGATGTCCAGTTGACTAATAACACAGGATTAGCTGACATAAGGCTATGTCAAGCGACTAGGGGGATTTTTCTTCACCGAAAAAATAGAACTGCTCGTTTTGGACAGCATAAGGACTCACATACCAGATTCTGTAAAAGCAGCCATCAAGAGAATAAAGTCAATTCCCGCTGTAATTCCTGGGAGCACAACAAAGTATTTGCAGCCACTTGACATCAGTGCGAACCGTGCATTTAAAGTCGCACTCCAAATTGAGTGGGAGGCTTGGATGACGAGCGGCGAGAAATCATTCACAAAAACTGGCTGCATGTGCAGAGTAAGGGGCGGCTATGGCTGAGTGGTTAGAGCATTTGTCCTCCAATGCAAGAGTTGGAAGTTCAATTCCACCAGCAGTTACATGCCGAAGTGTCCCTGGGGAAGACACTCAACCCCTCATTGCCTCTGGTGTGTGTCCCATCATTGTATGAATGTGATAAAGCTCTGATTAGTCTCTTTAGAATGATTTGTTCAATTAGCTTTGTAGAGATCTAGTAGAGTGCTGTATGAATGGGTAAATGAGGACACAGATTGTAGTGTAAAATGCTTTCAGCATCTTGATAAGATAGAAAAGCGCTATATAAGTACAGTACAGCAACTTTTGCTCAAGTTTGCCAGTGGATCCTAACAGCTTGGAGCAATGTAAAAGACAAGAGCTCATCTGGGCCATAGCTTCACAGACTCCCTATGAAAACCCAGATTTCAGAGTTTTGAAATTGGCACTGAGCCCAACTCTGCACACTTTGTGTGTGAATTATAACTGAACCAAACTTATGAGCATAAGAGAAGGTTTGACTCCGGATACAGAAGCAAAGAACAAAGATCTAAAAGCTACGTTCGGCAGACTGCAGTTCTATTTCGTATAGGCTTCGCCCTTTAAGACTGTTGCTAGTGGGTTTATCCCTAGGTGCGCAGCGCAGCACTGAAAACTTTAGTCCACGCCCACCTGCTGTGTGGGCCTTACCCCAGGTCCGTATAAATTACGGTGTGACCGGATAACCGGCTCCGATTTTTCTTCAGCCAGCTAGCTAGCACTGTCAGAAGAACGAAGGAAAAGTTGTCCAGCTTTGACTGGCACAACCTTTGCTAAGGATGCCTGTGTCTCCGCCACGCCAACCTCCTGCCATCCTGGAGAGCTCTTCCTCCCTGAGGAGAAGCAGACGAGCAGGCTTGTTCAAGGTAAGTGCCGAGGAGTGCTTTTCCGTGGCGGGCCGCTACCCGCTGGATGACGACATCGCCATTTCTAACGTTTTTTTCCCCGCGGTAATCGAATGATTTCCTCGAATAAGGCAATGTTAGCAGCAGCCCCGCTAAACGTTTTTCCGTAGAGGGCCGCTACCCCCTAGACGACGCCACCGCCTTTTCTAACGTGTTTTTTCCTCGTGGTAATCAAATGATTTCCTCAAAAAGGTGATGTTAGCAGCAGCCCCGCTGAATGTTTTTCCGTGGAGGGCCGCTACTCACTGGACGATGCCACCGTCTTTTCTAACGTGTTTTTTTTCTGGAGGTGAATCACATACATGATTCCCTCGAAAAAGGCGTTGTTGGCAGCAGCGCCGCTGAGTGGTTATTTTCTGTGGTGGGACGCTATGCGTGGGATGACGCCACCGCCTTCTTTGACGCAGAGTCACGCAGTGAATTGAATGATTCCTTCGAGAAAGGCATTGCGGAGCTGCCCCTTCCATCCTGGAGAACGTAGTGATGGAAGACGAGTGGCCGAGCGGATGGTCAGCCACCTCGGATCTTCCCACGTCGGCGACCACACCGCTCCCAGCCATCAGCGCCCTCCTCTCGGAGCTGCCCGGCATAATCAAGGAGGATGTTAACACAAGGGACTTTCTGTCCCTTGTATCTCTCCGCCCTGATCGGATGATCTGGCGGCAAGGTTGGCTTCGCCCAAGCTTGTCACCCTGGGCCCAGCAAGCTGAAGACATCCGTCTCCACCTTCGCCTCCATCTCCAGAGTGGAGGGTTTTACCGATATGTGTTTTTTACCTTGTCTCTACTAAGTCTCTACCTTGTCTTTGAGGAGACAAAGAGCTCTATCTCTGTAAAGCTGCTGATGTCATCTTAAACATGTGCCACCTCTGTGGTCTGCCTGTCCCGCATTGCCGCCTGGATGACCATGATCCAGAGGACCACTTGGCTCCACCTCTCGACATCCTTTTCCAAGAGGCTGCAGAAAGACCTGCTGGAGGGCCCCATCACCCCAGAGGCGCTGTTCGGGGCTAACTTCAGGACAATCCCTGAGACATTGCAGAGGTCCGAGGAGGTCTCAGAGACCGTACACTATCTGGTGACGTCACAGTCCTCCTCTCGCCCCTCCGGCCGCTGGAGGGACCGCCTTGGCCAGCAACAGCAACAGAGGTACTTCACAGCTGCGGCAGCGACTTCACGCCCAGCTCCTCCGCCGGCCCTCTCTACCAGGTAACAGATCCTTGAGGGGAAGGTATGTGTTTCTTTTTGAAGATGTGTTTTTTGATATAAAACAGAAACACCTCTGGAAGTAAAGTTTTCATCTGAGACTGTCAGATCAGCTGAGCTCACAGCTGCCTCTCTTCACACATTCCCCACACAGAATGAGCCAGTAACCTCTAAACAGCGTTTTAAATGGCACCGCAGTTCAGTAAATATCACAAAACACTCATCTGCCACGTCAGCTAAAATTATGTTTTTTTCAGCAGACTGAGTCGAGTAAATTCACTCGTTTTTTTCAGCAAGAGCCCGTTTTTAATTTCTGTTGTTTTCTGCCCACGCACAGCGCACCACAGGGGAGGCAAGATGTTGATCACTATTGGCTATGGATGGGCATCAACATGCATCTCAGCCAATGAAAGGCTATCATTGCATATCTCAATCAATGCAAGCCTTCGTGTTGTAGGGCTGCTGCCGCACAGTGCTCACATGAACACTTTCAGAATCTGAGCAGCAGGACAGATACATCAAGAAAGGTACTAGACTTTTACATGGGACATTATTATTTGAAAACTTTTCCCAACAGCAGGCTAGATAGAAATAAAGTTATCTGGAAGCACTGCAGTGCTGAACTGTCACTACAGGAGTACTTTGAGCTTGAAATATCACTTCAATTCAAAACACATCATCAATGGTAGCCAATCACCCACCATAACAAACAGTGAAGGAAGGCTGCAGATGAGACTGGATGCAGTGTGGGAGAAAAATAGACAAAAAAGCAAGACAAGCTAACATATGCTATATCGAAGTGGATAGCTACAAATTACAGGCCAGTTAGCATTGTGGAAGATGCTGGTCTGTGTGACGTCCTTAGAAATGCAGCAAATGACAGTACGGATGAGCCTTCCTCAATGCACAGCATCACAAAAAGAATTCACGAGTTGTATGAAAAAGAAGAGCTACAAAAGTGACAATGTTACGACGTGCACCAACTGTTACGCTCATTGGAAATAATGGACATCTCTGGGTAATGATAACGAACCGGAGTTACATTATAATGTTGCACAGTGGAAGATGCAGTCACATGTGCTGAATGTAATGAAAAAGGAGAAATATTTTACTGAAACGTGTGCAGAACATTTTATTAAAGTTGCTCAGCAGTGGAACATTTTACATAAAGTCAGCACACTCAGCACAGATAAACATGATGGCACATCTGCCTTTTGAACATGTCTCCTACACAGTCTCCAGCGCTCTGTCCCAGTGTCTCTGCAGGACAGTGTGTTTGACAATGTCCTCTCCAAATGCAGAAAGATTGTGAGCCATTTTAAACACAGTCCAGCAAATGCTGCAGAATTGGAACAGCAACAAAGTGAACATGGACAAAAGAAAGAATCACTCATACAAGACGTTCCAACCATATGGAATTCAACTCTGGACATGATCAAAAGTGTCTGCAGAAATGGACAGCCACTGAGACACGTCCTCATCACACACAAGATCAAAACTGCCATGCCAAATACATCATTACATGTTCCCCTCCAATGGTGAAATTGGCTCTCTGCTTTTAGCCCATCCACCACCAAGTGGAGCAGTGGGAAGCTATGGAAAGCACCTGGGGAGCAACTGGAGATAAGATCCTGCTCAGAGACACCACAAGTTGTGCAATGACTGGGGATCGAACCCAGGAGTTGGCTGCCCTGCCCCTACACCATCTCGGCCCTGAAATGGACAAACTACCGAAGTTAGAAATGCTCCTGGAGCCCTGCGGGTATATTTTACTTAAATTATTTTTCATTTTCCCGTTTGTAAGAAATAATATACAGTTTGTGTGTAAATGTACCATAAAAAATGCAAAGGACATTTTTTGTTAATATAAGTATATGAATGCAATACTGTAGTGACATCAGTGTTTACCGTCAAAATTTTTATTTTTCTGATACTTTAAAATAAGACTGAGTTCCATTCATCCTGTGAAAGCTGCCTCATCTCCTAAAATATTCCTATCTTTCTTTAGCTTTCCATAACTCCTCAAGTTGGACAGTGGCATAATAAAGACAGTTATTGTGTACTAACTTTTAACCTGCCAAAATGAACTCATTAATCTGAAAGACCTTTTCCTGAACCCTTAAACCCGACCTTTGAAATTGTAAAGAGTTCAAGCAGGTGCTCCAATATCTTTGCTAAGCCAGAAAAGGGAGTTTCGTTCCCATAAAGATAACAGAAAAGGAGACTTTGTTAACCCTCAGGACAAGTTCCTTTGCAGAACCATCCACGGTCCAACACCATCCTCTTTTGGAAACATAATCATTTTAATTTTACCTCAAATATGTCATTCAGTTGGTCACTTGATCACCATTATCTACATGTAGGCTCTCACACTGGTTCATTTTCATCTATAAATCCCTCCTTGATCTGGTACCTTCTTATATCTCCTCCCACATGTCACATCGTCAGTGCAGTTACAACATGCACTCTCAGGACATCATTACCTGCAGCGTTCTCTCAGTGCGGACTGAACTTAGCAAAAAGGCCTTCTCCTACTCAGCTCCTGCACCTGGAACACCTTGCAACAGGAACTGAAGTTGTAAACCTTGATTTCTTTAAGGGGTTTCAAACATTCGATAATGTCAATAGAAAAGTCAACGCAAATATGTTCTTGTTTTTAGTATTTTACCCTGATTTATTGTTTTATACACTACTCTTATTTTAACTGCATTTTTACTGTAGTTTATTGTTGTTGTTGTTGTTATTGGGGGAGGACGCCGGTCAGAGCTGGCAGGCACAAACGTATTGTGATGGTTTGCTGGGAACGTCTGGCAGAGTCTCCTGTGAGACGGAGCTTTAACTCCCACCTCCGGGAGAACTTCGAACATGTTCCAGGGGAGGTGGGGGACACTGAGTCCGAGTGGGCCATGCCTCTATTGTCGAGGCGGCTTACCGGAGTTGCGGCCACAAGGTTGTCGGTGCCTGTCGCGGTGGCAACCCTCGAACCCGGTGGTGGACACCGGCGGTGAGGGATGCTGTCAGGCTGAAGAAGGAGTCCTATCGGGCCTTTATGGCCTGTGGGACACCGGAAGCAGCTGATGGGTACCAACAGTCCAAGCGACATGCGGCTCGGGTGGTCGCTGAGGCAAAAACTCGTGCATGGGAGGAGTTTGGAGAGGCCATGGAGAATGACTTTCACATGGCTTTGAGGCAATTCTGGTCCACCATCCGGCGTCTCGGGGGGGAAAGCGGTACACCACCAATACTGTTTATAGTGGGGGTGGTGTGCTGCTGACTTCAACTCGGGATGTCGTGGGTCGGTGGGCAGAATACTTTGAAGACCTCCTCAATCCCACCGGTATGTCTTCCACTGAGGAAGTGGAGCCTGGGGACTCTGGGTCGGGCCCTCAATCTCTGGTGCTGAGGTCACCGAGGTGGTTAAAAAGCTCCTCGGTGGCAGAGCCCCAGGGGTGGATGAGATTCGCCCAGAGTTCCTTAAGGCTCTGGATGTTGTAGGGTTGTGTTGGCTTACGCAACTCTGCAATATTACATGGACATCGGGGGAAGTTCCCCTGGATTGGCAGACCGAGGTGGTGGAGGAGCAGAGCAGTTTTCGTCCTGGTCGTGGAACACTGGACCAGCTCTACACTCTCAGCAGGGTCCTGGAGGGTGCATGGGAGTTTGCCCAACCGGTCTGCATGTGCTTTGTGGACTTGGAGAAGGCGTTCGACCGCGTCTCTCGGGGAACCCTGTGGGGGGTACTCTGGGAGTATGGGGTACCGAGCCCTTTGATATGGGCTGTTAGGTCCCTGTATGACCGGTGTCAGAGCCTGGTCCTCATTGCCGGCTGTAAGTTGGGCTTGTTCTTGGTGAGAGTTGGACTCTGCCAAGGTAAGTAAGTAAGTAAGTAAACTTTATTTATATAGCACTTATCATAGATACAATCACAAAGTTCTGTACAACAATAAAAAAACAAAGGCTTAAAATAAAACAAAAATAATAACAGCTCATTAATAAAAACAGTAAAAGCAGTAAAACATTTAACTAAAAGCTTGTCGAAATAAAAATGTCTTAAACTGCGTTTTAAAAGAATCAACAGAGACGGTCACATGAAGAGACAGGGGCAGGGCATTTCAAAGCTGGGGGGCTACGGCCTGAAAGGACAGGTCACTCCGAGTTTTAAACCGGGTCTTAGGAACCTTAAGAAGGTTCAGCGCTGAAGACTGAAGGGTGCGGGCTGCAGAATAATTAATCAACATTTCAGTGATGTACTGGGGGGCCTGTCCATTTAAAGTTCTAAAAGTCAAAACTAAGATTTTAAAATTAATTCTAAATTCAACAGGCAGCCAATGAAGGGAAGATAAAACTGGTGTAATGTGAGCCCTTCTATTAGTTCCTGTTAAAAGCCTTGCAGCAGCGTTCTGGACCAACTGGAGACGAGCGACGACAGTTTTGTTAAAACAAGTAAAAAGGGAATTACAATAATCTAAACGAGAAGAAATAAAAGCATGAATAATCATCTCCAAGTCAGATCTGGATAACATAGCCCTCAGTTTAGAAATGTTTCTCAAATGATAAAAGCAGTTTTTTTTACCAGAAGCTTTGAATGTTTGTCCAAAGACATGTACTGGTTGAACAGAACACCAAGGTTTCTGAGGCTCGGCTGAGAAGAGGAGCCCAGAGAAAGGTTGCCCTTTGTCACCTATTTTGTGCATAACTTTTATGGACAGAATTTCTAGGCGCAGCCAAGGTGTTGAGAGGATCTGTTTTGGTGGCCTTAGGATTGCGTCTCTGCTTTTTTGCAGATGATGTAGTCCTATTGGCTTCATCAGATCGTGATCTACAGCTTTCGCTGGAGCGGTTCACAGCCGAGTGTGACATGGCCGGGATGAGGATTAGTTCCTCCAAATCCGAGGCCATGTTCTTGAGCCGGAAAAGGGTAGAGTGCCCTCTCGGGGTCAGGGAGGACGTCCTGCCCCAAGTGGAGGAGTTCAAGTATCTTGGGGTCTTGTTCACGAATGAGGGGAAAAATGGAACGTGAGCTCGATAGGCAGATAGGTGCAGCGTCTGCAGTGAAGCGATCGCTAAAAAGGTCTGTCGTGGTGAAGAGAGAGCTGAGTCAAAAGGCGAAGCTCTCAATTTACCGATTGATCTATGTTCCTACCCTCATCTATGGTCATGAGCTTTGGGTTGTGACCGAAAGAATGAGATCTCGGATACAAGCGGCTGAAATGAGTTTTCTCCGCAGGGTGTCTGGGCTTTCCCTTAGAGATAGGGTGAGAAGCTCGATCATCCGGGAGGGACTCAGAGTAGAGCCGCTGCTTCTCCACATCGAGAGGAGCCAGTTGAGGTGGCTAGGGCATCTGGTCAGGATGCCTCCTGGACGCCTCCCTGGTGAGGTATTCCGGACACGTCCCACTGGGAGGAAACCCAGATGAAGACCCAGGACATGCTGACTATGTTTATGTAGGACTATGTTTCTCAGCTGGCCTGGGAATGCCTCGAGATTCCCCCGGAGGAGCTGGCCCAAGTGGCTGGGGAGAGGGAAGTCTGGGCCTCCCTACTTAAGCTGCTACCCCCGCGACCCGACCCCGGATAAGCGGAAGAAAATGGATGGACTGATGTTATTGTTGTCTATACTTTATATGTTCTGTCTAGAACAGGTCTCTCTTGTAAATGAGTCCTTGCGGCTCAATGAGATTATACTGTATAAATAAAGGTTGAATGAATGAAAATTCCAATTTTATGTGAATGTTCATGAATGAAATGGTGTGTTTTAAGTAATCTTTTCATATAATTTGTCTTATTTTCTTTTTATAATTGACAGTTTAAGGCAGAAGAAGGATTTGAGGATAAATTAGATAATTGTCTTTATAAAAACAAAGATAATTTGCCCCTTTCCTGTGGGTGAACCAATCCTAAATTGGTTTCACACAGAGAATTGAGGTTCAGTCTTGTCAAACGTCTTGTCAAAGAATGATAAGAAGAAAGATGGAGAAAAGACGAAGTGTAAAGAAGGTCTAACTTTTAAAAGTTACAATTTTATTTTAACTTTCAAGTCAGTAAATTTCAAGTTTCAAGCTAAGTTTTCAACAAAGGAGTCTACCAAGATGACAGCCAAATTCTGTTTGGGGCATATCTGTACAGAGTTCCAGACTCGTAGCATCTGACTTTCTGTACTAGAACCAGATCTCCAGCTGTCCACCAGACTGGATGAACACCAGCCAGAATCCCACCACAGGGAAGTGGGAAGTCCCAGCTGACTGTCGAACCAGTTGACAACGTCCCTCTAACCAATTACAAGTAAACTTTCAGGAATTTCACCCTTAAAGTCACTGGAACATCCGAGGCTTTACTGGTATCTCTAGCAGCTGTTGGACCCATCGTCCAGTGGGGTTCACGGTTTTATCCCCATCCTGGTAGGACAAAGCCTTTCATTCACTGGTGGTGCCTGGTGTTACCAAGACAAAAGCAGTTTAGTTTAGAAATATTTATCTCCTTCACAAACCAGAGATAAATAAATATCTTTTAAAAACCAGTTCCAAATCTGCCTAAAGTTTCAATCGCTTTAATGACCTTATGCTTTCCTTTTCAAAGATTCAAAGTCATTTGATACTCAGTTTATAATTTCACTGATTTTTATTTTATTATTTTATTTTATTTCCAGTAGTACTAGTTTTCACATAGTCATAGTTGTTGCCCATATTCATATATCACTGATTATATTTTTGCAATAAAATCACAAAATCTCACAACTGAATCTGTGCTCATTTAAGTCTGTGTTCAATATAAAATGATTCCTTCTACAGAAAGAACTCAAAATTTTGATTGAGGTTAATTTTTATGAGACTGATTTATTTTTAATATTTTTTATTTTCACCTATTCCTCTACAATACAATAGATATTGCAAAAAGAAATTTCAACCTTGACCTCTCTAAGTGACCTCTCTTTAAATATCTGTTAAGTTCCTGGGGAAAACCAATGCAGACATGTTCTTGTTTTTAGTGTTCTATATCGCCTTACAACCTAGCTGTTTATTTGTTAAATTTTCTTTTAAATACCATTTTATTTTCAGTTGTTTTAAAAAATCTCAATTTGTAAGCATCCTTCATGATTGTCTTTGTTGTTCCACTGTTGCCATCACTCTTTGTTAAATGCAGGTCTCTCTAGTAAATGAGTCCCCGAGGCTCAATAACCTGTAAATAAAGGTTGAATGAATGAAAAAAATACAGTTTGACTGAAATAGGTTTGACTTTTTGTTGTTGCTGGTATGTGAGTGAAGTTCTGGGAGGACAACAGTATGTTTCATGCTCTGCTGTCCAGCCTGCTTTTTACCATCTCTCTCTGGTCATGGAGAGCTTTGATGATGCGCCTGCCTAAAAGCCCCCCCCCCCCCCCCCCCTCTAAACTAAACTAAAACATTATTGTCCTGGCAAATAGCTTTGGTTTCATATTTGAAATGATGATGTTCATGTTTGTTGAGCCCCCTCCTGTTCACTCAGCTCACATATGATCCATCCAGGCTGTCACATTGTAAAGTTTGCAAATGATACAGTGGTGGTGGGATGCATCACAAACAATGATGAGTCCAGGCAGGAGGTGGAACACCTGGAGACCTGGTGCAAGAAGAACAACCTTCACATCAATGTGAAGAAGATGAAAGAGATAGTCATGAACTTCAGAAGGAACAAACCCACCAACACCCCCCCCCCCACACACACACACACACACACACCTCCCCCTCCTGAACGTGGGCGGCTCTGCGGTAAAAGTGGTCTCCAGCTACAAGTACTTGGGTGTACACATGAACAACAACCTCAGCTGGGACATCAACACCACCAGCCTGATCAAGAAAGTTCATCAGAGACTCTACTTCCTCAGGTGGCTGAGGCGAGCTGGTTTGGGAACTGGGAAGCTCAGTCCTCACCTCCTTCTACAGGTGTGCAGTGGAGAGCATCCTGTGCTCCAGCATCAACGTGTGGCATGGAGGCTGCACAGCTGCAGAAAGAAAAGCTCTGCATAGAGTGGTGAAGGATACACAGAAGACTGTTGGAGTCAGTCTCTCCACCATCACAGACATCTACACCTCCAGATGCAGGAAGAGGGCCACCTGCATCATGAAGGACCCCACTCAGCACACACACTTTTTGCCCCGCTTCCCTCAGGAAGGAGGCTAAGGAGCATTAAGTGTAGAACCACTAGACTGAGGAACAGCTTCTACCCTGAGGCTGTTAGACTCATGAATCTTTAATCAGGATAATCATGGTGAAAAAACAAACAAACAAACACTGTAATGCCACTTTGACTGTCCATATGCGCTGCTGAATATCCATGTTGCTGATCTCATGCTGCTGATTTATTTCATGCTGTTGTGTTCAGTCGTACTCATCTATTCACACAGACTCATGTTCGTGCTGCTTTTGTTCGGTGTATTGTTTTGCACTATTAAGTGTTTAGCGTATTTCGTAGTTCATATCTTAGAGCTTATTACTGTTTTCTTTTATAATTTATATTTTTTGCTATTGTTGGATGTAACTGGGACCCTGTGTACACAATTTTATTCCACCTCATGTACCACATGTGACGTGAATGGCAATAAAGCACCTTTAACTTATGTTACTAGAAATATTGTATTTGCTAGGGGAACACTGCTGTTAAAATGTGCCTTTTATAAATGTACTGAACTTTTTTTTAAAATGTAGAACAGTACCTTAAAATGCTCTAAACATCTTTGAGTCATAATTTACGTTTGTGCATAATAATTAGATTAATCGCGATTAGTCACAAAAATGTTTTGAGATTAATCACAATTAAATCTTTTTTTATATTTGTCCAGCACTTGTTTAAAGATAAATTCAATTAAATTCAAATTCAAAAATACTTTATTAATCCCAGAGGGAAATTAAATGTTGTTGTAACTCATCATCCTGGTTTCATTAGAGTTGTTATAGATGCTGATGGCTGTGGGCAGGAAGGATCTCTTGTAGCGGTCTGTCCTACAACGGATTTGAAGAAGCCTCTGACTGAAGACACTTTGTTGTTGTATGACAGTCTGATGAAGAGGATGCTGAGGGTTGTCTATAATGTTCTTCATTTTATGAAGAATCCTTCTTTGAACAATCATCTCCAAAGGTTCTAGAGGAGTCCCCAGAACTGAGCCAGCCTTCTTTATGAGCTTGTTGATCTTTTTTAAGTCACTTGCTCTGGTGCTGCTACCCCAGCAGATGATAGCAGAAGAGATAGCACTCTCTTGCTGCAAACGTTGAAGGACTTCAGCTTCCTCAAGAAGTACAGTCTGCTCTGTCCCTTCTTGTAGATGGCTTCACTGTTACATTGCCAGTCCAGTCTGTTGTCCAGGTGAACCCCAAGATATTTATACTTCTCCACCACCTCTACTTCTTCTCCCATGATGGAAATAGGGTTGAACCTGTTCCTATTTCTCCTGAAATCTACAATCATCTCCTTTGTTTTGTTCACGTTCAAGATGAGATGATTGTTTCCACACCATGCCACAAAGCGGTCCACCAGTTCCCTGTACTCAGCTTCTTGTCCATCTCTGATACACCCAACCACTGCAGTCATCTGAATATTTCTGCAGATGACAGGAGTCTGTTTTGTACTGGAAATCTGAGGTGTACAGAGTGAAAAGGAATGGTGGGAGTACAGTCCCCTGTGGTGCTCCTGAGCTACTGACCACATGGTTAGACACACAACCCTTCAGTCGCACAAACTGTGGTCTGTTTGTCAGGTAGTCTTTGATCCAGGTGATTGTTGAGGCCTCCACCTGAGTCTTCTGGAGTTTCTGACAAAGCAAATCAGGCTGGATTGGGTTAAATGCACTGGAGAAATCAAAGAACATGACTCTCACAGTGTTGTCTGCCTTTTCTAGATGACAGTGAGTTTGCTGAATCAGGTGTATGATAGCATAAAGTAATCTTAGATAATTTATTATAACTTTCTTCAAAGTCATAAGTTTACATACACCAACCTATCTCTTTAGTTGGGCAAAATACAACAAAATTTGGGAATTCCTACTGACCTTAAACAGGAAAAGGTTTAATCTGACTTAATGTTAGACACTGAAGAAAAAATGGTTATGTGTCTAATTTTACATTGTATGTCAACATCTGGTTTCAACTGTACTTTGTCTGATTATGTTTATCATATTCTGTTTTGAAATATGTGTTTACTACAAACCATTAACAGTAAAGGTCTATAAACCACCTCAGTCTTCCATGTAGCACATTATCTAACATTAAAGTGGCACACTGTATGGACCATTTTACAAGTTTGATAATTATTTTAAAATGACTGAAATCAGAAGTGAAACTGGCCCCACTGAATAGCTGTTAGCGCTACATCCCTGGGAAAACAAATGTTTCTCTGACCGTCGTGTACTTCAGGTGACTACTGATTACTCTACAACTACTCTATACAAACATTTAACTTTTCAAGTCATCTCAGTTCAAGATGGCCCCCACAGCTAATGAACCAGAGGAAGAGCTCAGTTTTTTAACGGATATTGGTTATCACTGAGAATCATTAGTGACACATACTCTGAGATCAAAGTTAGCTTAAAAAATAAAATTTACACCAAAAGTTTAAATTGATCTGACTGTTAGCAAAATATCTTATGACCCACAGAATGTGCTGGTGAAGATTCTCAGTCATCCAGGAAATGATGAATTCAAAAAATGTTCAATACAAAAACAACTGGACTTTATTTGTAACAGAAGACGTTTCGCTCCTCATCTGAGGAGCTTTCTCAATTCAAAGAGCAGTGAGAGAGGGGTTCAGGTTATAAGGCTGAGTGAGATAAGACACACATACATATGTAGATTTGACAATTCACACCTCAGCGCCTTAACATTAGGGGTTTCTTAAGGTCTTTGTTACTCTAATTGACAGATGAGGCCCCTCTGTTCCCATCAAGTGTGAAAACTGGCTGGGAATCAATCTTAAAGTTGCATTATAGGTTTTTAAAGTGGAAATCTGAGGCCTCCTCCTCTGTTAAGAGATGTTTTTTCTCTTTTTAAATAAATTGCTTCCTTCACCCCTCTCTCAAACCATCTGTGTTCTCTGTCCAAAATGTGCACATTTCGGTCCTCAAAAGAGTGTCCCTTATCTGTGAGGTGGAGGTGAACAGCTGAGTCTTGTCCAGAGGATGTGGCTCTCCTGTGTTGAGCCATGCATCTGTGAAGAGGATGTTTATTTTCTCCAATGTAAAGGTCTGGACAGTCCTCGCTGCACTGGACCGCATACACTACACCACTCTGTGTACGGGTGTTTTGTCCTTAGGGTAGACCAGCCTCTGTCTGAGAGTCCTGCTGGGTTTGAAATGTACTGGGAAGTTGTGTTTGTTGAAAATCCTTCTGAATTTTTCTGATACTCCAGCAACATAAGGGATGACAATGTTTTTACATCTGTTATTCTCTTTTTTCTGTTTATTAGTGTGTTTTGTAGATTTCCTCGCTGACTTGACAAAAGCCCAGTTAGGATATCCACATGTTTGGAGAGCTTCTTGGATGTTTCTGTTCCTTTTCCTTCCCTTCTGTCTTTGTGGGGACGCGTTCGGCCCAATGCTGTAAAGTTCTGATGACAAGAGAGTTTGTGTTCCAGTGGATGGTGGGAGTCAGAGCCCTATAAAGAGAGAGTTGCGACACTCCCATAGACCCCCAAAGAAAGAATGGAATGCGGAAGTCGCGTGGATCATGAAGCGGGAAATATTTCCAAACAGCAGCGGGTTCAGCATTGAACGTAGTTCGTTCTCCGTGTTTTCTCCGGTAAGTTGATGAAAATACGACACTTTTTTGCCATTATGAAGCGTTATCTGACTGTTCTGTACCACAATTTATCAACATTAATACTTTGTGTCACCAGTTTTGGTTAATGAAACATGTTAAATTACTAGTTGTGTTTTAACTGCAGGTGCTCTGCAACATGACGGTTTAAATGGGTCTATTTCTGTCTAATTCAGCGTTTTAAAATATCTATTGTAATATCTATGTATGTACATATAATATCTATGAAGATGGATTCAAGATGGCACCGGTGTGTAGGGCTGCCCGTCTCTCGCTCTCTGCTTGTATTTTATTTTTGTTATTTTTACAATGGTTTGTGCAGTGTGCCGAGTCATATTCTCAGTATGAACGTCGGGCACTTTTGGAGCTCCGTACATTTGCTGAAATTCCCGCTGAGTTTTTGAACAGCGGCCAGCACTCTCCTCCACTGGTCCTATCTGAGATTCCTGCTTTCCTTCTGCGTGACCCTGACCTTTCTCCATGGAGGAAACGTCGCAGACGTCGTGGGAAGCGTGCAGGGATTTTGGTGAAACTGAGGCAAAGTGTGGATTATTCTATCAGGACTCGCTCTGGATCTGATCATCTCCTAATTGTGCTCTATAAATAAATATGACTTGACTTGACTTGACTCTCTGACCCGTGGTGCTCCCGGGGCCCGGCTGCTGGCCAGCTGCCTGCGCGCTCAGTCAATGAGAACACCTGGAGTTGTTTACCTGTGCGCCGCACCAGCAGACCAGGAGGAGCTGTTCTTCATAACCTGCGCCCGCTGGCGCGCGCGTCTCCATCCACGGCTGTGCCTGTGTTGGACAATATCAGGATGTGTTTAATCAACGCAAGGTCTGTTTCCAAAAAGACGTTTATCCTCAATGACTTTTTTAAAGATCAGGAGTTGGATTTTCTGTTCGTCACGGAATCTTGGATTTCTGATGGTGAGTCCAGCGCCTTGGTGGAACTACTACCCCCGGACTGTCTGTGTTTCAATGCCCCGCGGCCATCAGGTCAGCACGGGGGGGGGGGGGGGGGATTATTAACAGTTTTTAAAGCAAACTTGGCCTGTAAACAGTTGTCCATCCCAGTGTCCCGCGCCAGCTTTGAGCTGAGCGCCTTTGAACTCGGACACTGTCCTACGGTTCTGTGCGCGCTTGTCTACCGCCGACCTCGTTCCAAGGACTTCATAAATTAATTCTCTGACTTTTTGGCTGATATCACACAGAGATACACTTACTTTTTGTTTATTGGTGACTTTAATTTGCATGTGTGTTGTCAGGAGAAGCCCTTAGTGAAGGACTTTCTAGATTTATTGGACTCTTTTGGCTTAGCTCAGCAGGTGAGCGGCCCCACCCAGAAACGCCCACATGCTGGACCTCGTTTTAACACGCAATGTCTCTGTTTCTAATTTGAAAATCGGTGACAATGTTTTTTCAGATCACATGCCTGTATTGTTTGACTTCACCCCCCTTGTCATACTGCTAAGATGTGCGTTCCTGCACGTACGCGTTCCATTAACTGTTTCACTGCTGCTCGTTTTAATGAAGGTTTTAATTCTGAGAGGATCGAACAGTTCCCGGTGTCTCTTACCACTGAGGAGCTAACCTCTCAGTTCAACTCTGCCTGTTTAGATGTTCTGGACCGTGTTGCTCCCCTTAAGACCAGAAAAACGAAACTTAGATCAGAGCCTTGGCTGAATGACGTTACGCGAGCCGTTAGGCGGCAGTGTCGCAGAGCTGAACGAAGGTGGAGGAAGGACAGGCTGCAGGTTTCTTTTCAAATGTTAAGGGAGAGTTGGCGTCACAATCAGAAAACCGTTAAAGCTGCCAAATGTAAATTCTTCTCTGATTTAATTGTCTCCAACTCCCACAACCCCCGAGTTCTTTTTTCCACCCTGAACTCAGTTCTACACCTCAATGAGCCTTCACCTCTAGAAGCCTCAACTGAGCTGTGTGAAAACTTCCTCCATTTCTTTTTAGAAAAAGTGGCAAACACCCGGGCACTCATTTCTCCGCCAGCTCATGATCTGTCCATCCCATCTCAGTGCGTGGCTGTGTTTGACCACTTTGAGCCCATCTCTCTGTCCTCTCTGGAGCAGGTAATGTGCAGCATGAAGCCATCTGGTTCCCCCTTTGATGTGGTCCCCCCTCGACTACTAAAGGAAGTTTTTCCTACCCTGGGTCCTTTTATCCTCGCTATTCTGAATAGCAGTTTATCCTCAGGTGTGGTGCCAAAGACTTTTAAACACGCTGCTGTCCAGCCCCTCCTGAAAAAACCTAACCTTGACCCTCAGTCATGTCCAACTTCCGGCCTGTCTCCAGACTCCCATTCACCTCTAAACTACTGGAAAAAATTGTGGAGTCTCAGTTGAAACAGTTTTTGGGGGATCACGCTATCCTAGAGTTATTCCAATCTGGCTTCAAATCTCTCCATAGCACTGAAACTGCTCTACTGAAGGTTTTTAACGACATTTTCATATCCACAGACGCAGGTGATTCTGTGCTGCTTGTCCTATTGGACCTTACATCTGCTTTTGACACCATCGACCACAAGATCCTCATCTCTAGACTGGAGCAGTGGGTGGGCATCACAGGGTCAGCCCTTAAATGGTTTGGGTCCTACCTCTCTGACAGAACCTTCTGTGTCAATATCAAAGATTTTAGTTCGGCATCGACAGCGCTCCAGTGGGGGGTACCGCAGGGGTCCATCCTCGGTCCCCTTCTCTTTTCTTTATACCTACTGCCACTAGGTGCTATCTTCCGCAAACACAACATACCCTTTCATTTCTACGCCGATGATTGCCAAATTTACTTCCCCCTGAGGCACACGCTCTATTCAGCCTCTTCTTGACTGCCTGGCTGACATCCGGGACTGGATGGCTTTAAACTTCTTGAGCTTCAATGAGAAGAAGTCTGAAGTCATGCTGTTCCATCCCAGTGGCTCACTCATGAACCATGACATTGACCTTTTCTCTCTAGCCCCGCTAGAGAAACAAAAGGTCACTAATCTGGGGGTGACAATGGACCCGTCCTTAAAACTTAACAGTCACGTAAACATGATGGTCAAATCCTGTTTTTTTCAGCTGAGACGGCTGTCTAAGCTGAAGCCTATATTCTCCAAAAAGAACCTTGAGACAGTGATCCACGCCTTCATAACATCTAGGCTTGATTAATGCAATTCACTTCTGTTTGGAATCAGTCAGTCCTCCATTGCTTGTCTACAACTGGTCCAAAATGCTGCAGCCCGATTTTTAACTGGTACAGGCTATAGAGAGCACATCACGCCAGTTTTGGCCTCCCTGCACTGGCTACCCATTCACCTTCGGATCCAATTCAAAATTCTCATGTATGTTTTTAAATCACTGAACAGTTCCGCCCCATCCTATCTCACTGATCTTCTGCAGCCATATGTCCCACCGCGCTCACTGAGGTCAGCAGACCAGATGCTTCTCTCAGTCCCAGAAACCCGTCGTAAGCTCAGAGGTGACAGGGCTTTCTCTGTTGCAGGTCCACGACTGTGGAATGAGTTGCCACTGAGTGTCCGGCAGGCTCCCACACTCTCAGTCTTTAAGTCTCGCTTGAAGACCCACTTCTATTTGCTTGCCTTTAACACGGTATGATTTGTTTTGGTCCGGTCTGTTCTCTACTCTGTTGGCCATTTTAGTTAGCTTCTGCTGCTATTTGTATCTGTATTTCTATTTTATGTTTTCCTGTCCGCTGTGCATGTTTGTTTTCTTTTGTACAGCACTTTGGTTGGCCTTGTTGCTGTTTTAAGTGCTCTATAAATAAATTGGTATGGTATGGTATTACTGTTTAAATTTTGAAAGGTGGTCTTTTTTAAATTTATGGTAATTCCAGTTACTGAACTCAACTAGAAAATATTTGGCCTTTTTTGTTCTGAGAGATTCATTCAACCTTTATTTCTACAGGTAAATCCCATTGAGCCTCGAGGACTCATTTACAAGAGAGACCTGATTTCAACAAAGAATGATGACAACATAACAACAAGATTGACGTAATTTAGTTAAAAGTTATAGATCATTTGTCAAAGACTGCAGTATAAATTGTGACATTATCATTAAAGAAAAAACGTGATTGTGGAGATGAGTCAATGTTTTCATGTTTTCCAGGTAAACCACAGGAGAATGACTTATGTGAACTGAATGTTGCATTCAAAGTATCACAAAGGTTCAAGATTTCATTTTCTGTCTTCCAAAACAATAACAGCTTAATCAAGATGTTTGAATAAGATTACTTTAACACCATAACCTTCACAAAGTTGGTATTTAGTGCAGGACTGTTAATTTACATTAGTTTTATATTATTAGTTTAGCGTTTGTTAATCATGGGTCACGTTGAGATGAGACTCTTTCAAGACAGAACAAGAAATAAGAATTATTACCAAGAATATATCATTATCAATAAACTGTAAGACAGTAACACAAAAACTTGTTAAACTATCACAGGTTGAGATGGAGCTGGAAGTTATTTTTCATATCAGTTGTCTTCATCTGATCTTTTGTATGGTATGGTATGGTATGGTATGGTATAAAGTTTATTCATTTAAAAAAAGTACAAAACAATTCCATAACAATATAAAAAAAGATACAAAAGACTTAAAATGAAAGGCAGCAGAAAGAAGAAAAAATCTTATTATATCTGCCCCTTTTTTCAAACAATTATTTCAATCATAATAATTTTCAAGTAACAGAACAAAATGAATAACTTTCTAATTTTTCTAATTCTAATACAAAACACACACTAAGCTACTTCATATATACTTTTTTAACAATTCAGCTTTGATCTTTTTCTTAAATGTACACATTGACTTGGCATTTTTCACATCACTCTCTAGACCATTCCACAATCCAACTCCTTGGATTGAGGTAGACCTTCCCTTCAGACTAGCTCTGAATTTTGGTTTGACAAATATCTCTATCCCCTTAAGATTGTAACAACTTTGTCTTTTAACAAAATTTATTTGGATATTTAATGGTAATTTGTTATTTTGAGCCCTATACATAACTGATAAAATACTATAATCTACCAAATCATGGAACTTCAATAACTTCAGTTGATAAAATAATGTGCTTGTTGGGTGACAGTAATGCTTTCTGGTGATGATTCTTACAGCTCTTTTCTGTAAAATAAAAATAGGTTTTGTAAATGTTTTACACGCTTTCCCCCAAACATCAATGCAATAGATTAAATGTGGAACAATGATTGTGTTATACAACATGTACAGAGCTTTATCATTTAATAATTCCTTGACTTTGTATAGTACTGCAATAGATTTAGATATTTTTGTTCTTACAGAATTTATGTGATTTTTCCATGTTAGCTGTTCATCAATGATTACACCCAAAAATTTCATCTCATTAACTCTACAAATCTCAACACCCTCAATTTTAAATGGATCATCAACAGTTCTCTTTTTGTTACTAAATATCATGTATTTAGTTTTATCTAAATTTAATGATAATTTATTAAGTTTAAACCAAGTTTGTATTTTATCAAATTCTGTCTTCATCAATTCCAACATCCGTTTTACATCTTTACCCAAACAAAAAAATGTGGCGTCATCTGCAAAAAGGACACATTTGAGGAGTCCTGATACATTCACTAAGTCATTCACATATAAAATAAATAACTTTGGTCCAAGTACAGAGCCTTGAGGAACTCCACAAGTGATATTGCACAGGTCAGATCTTACACCATTTATTTGTACAAACTGTTTCCTATCTTTCAAATAGCTAGATACCCTCCTCTTATACCATACTTATTTAATTTTTCAAGGAGAATAGTGTGGTCAATAGTATCGAATGCTTTTTTTAAATCAACAAAAATATTAACACAATACTGTTTTTGATGGACAGCAGTAGTTATTTGTTCTATTATTTCTGTAGTACGACAATATACGAGATATATATGCATACAATATTCACGA
>NC_056505.1:41455107-41475990 GCF_014905685.2 Nematolebias whitei | reverse complement strand
TTTCAGTAATTCCATTCAAAAAGTGAAACTTGTATATTGTATTCATTACACACAAACTGATATATTTCAAATGTTTATTTCTTTAATGTTGATGATTACAACAGACAACTAATGAAAATCCCAAATTCAGTATCTCAGAAAATTAGAATATTAAGACCAATTTAACAAAAAGGATTTTTAGAAATGCTGTGGCTAATTATTGGATTTTTTTTTTTTGATGGCCTAATTAGCTTCCTGCTGACAAAACTATGTATTTTTGGCACACCCTTGTAGCAAACATTCATTGATATTCTTATTGCATTTGAAGTCAACTAAGTTACAGTCATTTAGTTTTAATGTGGGCATCAAATCATAATAATAATGAATTTAATTTGTAATGCACTTTTCATTAACAAAAATCTCAAAGTGCTACAGAGTGCAACTAAAATCAATGATAAAATCAACTAAAGTCAGTGATAAAATCAACTAAAATCAATGATGCAATCATGTGGAGGCAGAATAGGCTTGCTTAAAAAGAAAAGTCTTTAAGCCTTTTTTAAAGTCAGTCAATGATTGTGGAGCTCTCAAATAGTCAGGGAGGGAGTTCCAGAGGCGGGGGCAACCACACAGAATGCCCGATCTCCCATGGTCTTTAATGTAGTTAATTGAATCAGCTGTTAGTCAGGCTACTTTTTGTTGTGCCATTAACTCTAAAATAGTTATAGAATCAAGTGTTTACTTGTGTAGGTAAAACTAGATGTTTAACAACCGTTAAAATACACCAGAATGCAGGAAATGGCAAGAGGTGGAACACCTGGAGAGCTGGTGCAGAGAGAATAACCTTCACATCAATGTGAAGAAGACAAAGGAGATGATTGTGGACTTAAGAAGGAACAAAAACACCTACACCCCCCTGAACATAAGAGGATCTGCGGTGGAAGTGGTCTCCAGCTACAAGTACTTGGGTGTACACATGAATGACAACCTCAGCTGGAGCAACAACACTACCAGCCTGATCAAGAAAGCTCATCAGAGACTCTACTTCCTCAGACGGCTGAGGCGAGCTGGTCTGGGAAGCTCAGTCCTCACCTCCTTCTACAGGTGTGCAGTGGAGAGCATACTGTGCTCGAGCATCAACGTGTGGCATGGAGGCTGCAGAGCTGCAGAAAGAAAAGCTTTGCAGAGAGTGGTGAAGGCTGCACAGAAATCTGTTGGAATCAGTCTCCCCACCATCACAGACATCTACACCTCCAGATGCAGGAAGAGGGCCACCTGCATCATGAAGGACCCCACCCACCCAGCACACACACTTTTTGCCCCACTCCCCTCAGGAAGGAGGTTAAGGAGCATTAAGTGTAGAACCACTAGACTGAGGAACAGCTTCTACCCTGAGGCTGTTAGACTCATGAATCTCTAACTAGAATAATCACTGTGAAAAACCATATCATGTTGCTGCTGATCTGTTTCATGTTGCTGCTGATCTGTTTCAATGTTGATGTGTTCATGCGTGCACATCTGCTCACATACTCATGTTCATGTTTGTGCTGATGTTCAATGTTTTATGTTATGAGTGCTTAGTGTATATTTAGTTGATGTTTTTCTTAGTTCATATCTTAGATGTTATTACTGTTTTTCTTAGACATTTTATTGTTGGATGTAACTGGGACCCTGTGTACATAATTTCGCTCCACCACATGTACCACATGAGGTGCGAATGACAATAAAGAAACTCTGACTCTGACTGACTCTGAAATGGCATCTACTTTTACAAAATTTTCTGGGGGACGACCCCCAGACCCCCCCACCCACCCAATTACAAATGCTTCTGACAACAGTGGCCAACACGTTGCAAAACAAGTACACATGGTGTCGTATGGTGTCCAAAGTGCATTCAACTTAACTCAGTCTTTATGATTTGCGTCAACAAGAGGACATAGCATTTATAGTTCTGAGCATTTCGATTTTTATACATCAAAATACACTTGATAGCTAGAATTTTAAGTATATTTACTGTATATTATGGTAATTTATTCTGTATTTTGACAGATTATGGTGATTCTGGGGTCGTGATGATGGGGCCCTTGAAGATTGTTGCCCAGGGTAAAGCAAAGTGTTAATCTGGCCCTGGTTAAAAGCAGCTAAGCTGAGAAGCTAAGCTACGAGCTAAGCTAACAGGCCAACCTAAGGAAAAAACCTCCATCTTGTCAAAGCTCCAAAATTCACGGCTGAAATCTGTGCCTTCATCTAAAAAGTTGTTTTTCTCTGCAAAACGAAACAGAACTTGTTTGCTGACTTTTTATTAAAAGCTTTGTGTGACAAATATTATGCTAAAGAGCGCAAACCACACCGAGCATCAGCCGTTTTGAGAACCAAAAGTCAGGAACAAGAGACAGCCGATGTCACGTCAAGGTGACTCCCTCCCATTTTCTTAAAGAGACACGCTGCTCGCTCCCTCACTATCCATCCTTCGGTTCAAACAGTTTTATACTGCCATCCAGTGGTCAAAAAATGTAATACACACAAAAATTAACCAAAATTTCTTCTTAAAATTGACATTACTAATTACTGTAAAATTTCAAACAATATTATTGTTTATAACATTAATTTCTGAGACAATCGTCCAACAAAATTTGTTATCGTGACAGGCCTACCCACAGGTCTTCATGACAACTACCTCCCTCACTCATTTCCAATTCCACTCTACTGAATGGCCTAACACAAACTAAGTGCTGTGTGTTGTCATCAATGTATGTTCTCATAAAATGGCAAAATTAGTCTCTGCATTTAACCCATCACACCTGGGATTACACCCAGGTGGAGCAGTGGGCAGCTACATATGTAAGCGCCAGGGGAGCAATTGGGGATTGGGTGTCTTGCTCAGAGACACCATGACATGTGGGAATGGCTGAGGATCAAAACTGGAACTTTAGAGTCCCGAGTCGGCTGCCCTGCATCTACTCCATCTTGGCCCCCGGTCACATGGCCTCAGTGAGGGCTTATGGGTAAAATTTATGTTCATTGTTAATCATTTTGGTTAGCTGTTTAGCATTGGTCTTTTAGTAATTAGTTTGTTCTTGTTAGCCTAGTTTATGTGTTCATTATGTGGTAGTTTGTGTTAGGACATTCAGTAGAGTAACCGTGGTGAGGGAGGTAGTTGTCATGAAGACCTGTGGAGTTCACTGCAAAATATAAAATTATATATAGTGGTTTATTCTTGATCTACAACAAGAGCTGTGTGCTGCCACTCTTGTTATAACATGAACACCTGTGGCTTATACAGTATATGTCCATTAATTATTTAATTTTATCTTTGTACGTGGCTTATATTTGGGTATGCTCCATAGATTCACAGTTACAGTCAACATTTAAGGGAGCTGACTGAGGAGGCTTTCATTGGAGGGCTTCTGGAGGTTCTGGGACAATAAGTTTCTTAAGTAGTGATAGGAACTGTTGCAGGAACAATTCGATGAGTTGTAAATCTACAAAAAAAGCTGAGAGCTGCAAACACAAGCTCTGTGTGTGGATGTGTTAGTGAAGAGTTGGGAGTCAGAAACATCAGGGAGTGCTTGCTCTCACAGAATCTGGGACTCGTTACAAAAACTTCTTAGCTGTGCCAAAACTAACCTTTATCCAACAATCTGAAGCCAAAAACCGTGTAGCCTCCTGCTTTTATCCGCTGAACATGAGTGGAAAAGACAGTTGTGCAATGATTTGGAAGAGAGAAAAACATGAGCTCCATTACGCCTGACTTTGACCTTCTCTGAGAATAATTCTTCTCCAGCTTCCAGGAGGTAGGCTTTAACGTGCACAGGAATGCTCCGACACTGCCAGGAGGAGGTGATCATACACATGATTGGTCTGTGGCTATTAATAAAGATTTTAGGGTCAGTGAGTGATTCATTCTTTAAACCTCCATGAGGTTTTTCACCCCAGGCATTCCTCAGAGAAGATCAAGCTATCCATAAATCTAATCTCTGTTCATCTCCAATCAGCAGGCTCCTGAAATAGGCAGATATCTACAATCTGCTACAGTCAAGTCTAAACCAGCAGTATTGACCACAACGATTGTGTTATGTTTTTATTGGTGCATCATGATTAAATCCAGACATTTTTTCCTCTGCATATTTTTTCTTTTTCAAAACACTAAGCGGTGTGAGACCATTGCTGCTGCACTGAGTATTTAGCTGTATTTTGCCCTTTGCTCTTCAGACCAAAACTACATTTTGCTGGGAATGGTAAATGGACTGTACTTATATAGCGCCTTTCTATCTTATCGAGATACTCAAAGCGCTTTACACTACAATCCGTGCCTCATTTACTCATTCATCCAGCACTCTACTAGATCTCTACAAAGCTAATTGAACAAATCATTCTAAAGAGACGAATCAGAGCTTTATCACATTCATACACCGATGGGACACACATCGGAGGCAACGAGGGGTTCAGTGTCTTGCCCAGGGACACTTCGGCATGTGACTGCTGGTGGATTTGAACTCCCAACTCTTGCATTGGAGGACGACTGCTCTAACCACTCAGCCACAGCCGCCCACAGAGGAACAGAGCAACAAACAAATCTTTTCTCTTGCCAAGTAAAGTAAGCAGTGATGGAATTTCGTCAGCTTCTTTTTTGGTTG
Organism: Nematolebias whitei; assembly: GCF_014905685.2. NCBI lineage: Eukaryota > Metazoa > Chordata > Actinopteri > Cyprinodontiformes > Rivulidae > Nematolebias > Nematolebias whitei. The sequence goes on along the minus strand of NC_056505.1, from coordinate 41,471,377 downwards.
TGGGAAGCTCAGTTTGAAGAAATAGCAAGGCTTGATGCATTCCAATGGTAGAAACACATTGCTTCGTTCTCTGATAGTAAACCTGGGTGTCCTCACTTGTCAACTGCTTAGGAGACTTATGACAGGAAACCAAAACAACATTTGTCTTCCCCTGAGATGAAAACAGCCAGCAACATGCCCACTTTATTTCTCACAAATCCTAAAAAAGCGAGTCCCGTTACCGCAGTATAAACACTAAGGCAATCCCTTCAACAAATGTAACTTTAACCCTCTCTAGAGAACTGGTGCAAAGTTTGGTTGCAATGTGCATTTGGTGTTTGTTCAACATCATACCTGGAATTCAAGCTGCCACAAGTTTGGGTTCTGCCAGCAAATAAAACATTAAACATCTTATGAACTCTGGGAAGTGACCAAAAGAATGAGATTGAAATGAGTTTTTTTTTTCCTCAGGGTGAGAAGTTCAGTTATCTCGAGAGACTTGGAATAGAACCGCTGCTCCTCCACATCCAAAGGAGCCAGTTGAAGTGGTTTGGGCATCTGGTAAGGATGGTCCCTGGGCACCTCCCTAGGGAGGTGCTTTGGGCTTGTCCAACAAGGAGGAGACCCCGGAGAAGACGCAGGACATGCTGGAGAAACTATGTCTCTCGGTTGGCCTGGGAACACCTTAGGGTTCTCCCAGAAGAGCTGGAAAAGGTGGCTATGAAAAGAGATGTCTGGACCTCCCTGCTCAAGCTGCTGCCCCCATGACCTGACTTTGGAATAAGCAGAAGATAATGGATGGATGGATGGATGGATGGATGGATGGATGGATGGATGGATGGATGGTCTTGTGTGCATCATTCGTACAGTGTTGCTTAAGTCCTCAGAACGGCAAAAGCAAAGGTATTTTTATTCTCAAAATGACCTTTTCAACACATAAAACTCCCCTGTGGTGCTGTATATAATGTTCTTTTATGCTAATACTTTTGTGTACAAGTACACCCAAAGTGCGTCAGACATGTCAGTATTTATAAGACTGAAAAAATTAAACCAACTGAGCTCTTCTGTGCAAGACTGACATTTTCACAACTTCAGAATCTGGAGAGTTTGCCCTGGTTTGACAAAGTTGGAAGGTGGATTGACCAAACTACAGCCAACAGCAATATATTTACATATAAATAAAAAACAGCTGAAACATTAAAACTAGGGATGCCCCAATAAAGTTTTTATTTTGCCCTTGATACTGATTGAACTCATTTAAGATTAAGCATCGACCACTACCAAGTTTCAGTCACACCCTTGAATTATTTTGCTTTTTTTTTTTTACATCACAAACTTGTAGATCACAGACTACAAAAACATTAAAACTACGGTACTTAAAATGTATGTTATGCTTCAGAGACAAAAACTAATTCTGCTTCTTTCGGCTGTTTCCTCTTCAGGGGTCTCCACAGCGAGTCATCCTCCTCCATCTCACGCTGTCCTCTGAATTCTCTGTCTTCACTCCAACTACCTCCATGTCCTCTCTAACTGAATCCATATAGCTACTCTTCGTCTTTTTCCTGGCAGCTGCATTTCTAACATTCTTCTACCAATATACCCACTGTCCCTCCACTGGACATGTCCAAACTACTGTCCCTCCTCTGGATATGTCCAAAGCACTGTCCCTCCTCTGGACATATCCAAACCATCTTAGTCTGGTCTCTCTAACTTTATCTCCCAGTTGTTCAACCTGTGTTGTACCTCTGATGATTGCATTCCTAATCTTATCCATCCTTGTCACTCCTAATGAGAACCTCAACATCTTCATTTCTGCTACTTCCAGTTCTTTCTCCTGTCTTTTTGTCCATTTCTCCAGTCTTTTTGTCCATGTCTCTGTCTCCAGACCATACAAGGTCTCAGTGGTCTCACAACTGTCTTATAAACTTTTCCCTTGACCTTTCCCACCATCTTTTTGACGCAAATCACTCCAGAAACTTTTCTCCAACCACTCCATTCTGCCTAGACTCTCTTTTTCACCTCTTTACCACATTCCCCATTTTCCTGGACGGTGAACCCCAAGTACTTCAAGTCCTGCACCTTTATGACCTCTGCTCCTTGTAGCCTCACTGTTTCACCAGCCTCCCTCTCATTCACACACACGTACTCTGTCTTACTACTACGACTGGCTTTCATTCCTCTTCTTTCAAGTGCATACCTTCACCTCTCCAAGTTATCTTCCACCTGTTCCCTGTTCACACCACAGATCACAATGCCATCAGCAAAGATCATAGTCCATGGGGATTCCTGCCTGACCTCATCTATTAGTCGGTCCATCACCAGATCAAACATAAAGGGGCTCATGCTTGATCCTTGATGCACTCCCACCTCCACCTTGAAGCTATCTGTCACTCCTACACCACATCTCACCACTGTCCTTCCCTGCCACTCCAGATTTCCTCATGCAATACCACACTTCCTCCCTCAGCACCCTGTCATATGCTTTTTCTAAATCCACAAAGACACAATGGAGTTCTTTCTGACCCTCTCTGTACTTCTCCATCAACATCCTCAAAGCAAAGATGGCATCTGTGGTGCTCTTTCCTGACATGAAACTATTCTGCTGCTCACAGATAGTCACCTCTCGTCCAAGTCTTGCTTCCACAACTCTCTCCCAGATCTTCGTTGTGTGGCTAATAAACTTAATTCCACTGTAGTTGCTACAAGTCTGTACAGCACCCTTGTTCTTAAAAATGGGCACTAGCACACTTCTTCTCCATTCTTAAGGCATTTTCTCAGCCTCAAATATGCCATTGAATATTTGAGTCAAAAATCTCACTGCTATACAATTCCAAACCTCCACTGGTATGTCATCAGGTCCTACTGCCTTCCCCTTCTTTATTCATACCTGCAAACTCAGAAGAGATAACAAGGTGACAATCCTAGCGCCTCTGTGTGTGTGTGTGTGTGTGTGTGTGTGTGTGGGCGGGGGAGGGTGTGTGTGTCTAACCTTAACACCCCCCCCCCCCCCCCAATATTTATTTATTTTTAACATGTAAATTAAGCATTCTGTTATACGCCAATAAAACAAATTAGGGAAAAAGACAACATGCTTCAGGTAAAAATGACATGTACTAACATATCCTAATTTAAGTAGAACATACACAGGAAAGATGGCTGGTCAACCAAAAAGTTAAAAATAAAAAAGCAACCACAACCAGGAGTGTGAAGTGCTACCCGAACCAGAAACCCCGGTTGAACGCAGAGGTCCGTACCCTGCTGAAAACCAGGGATACTGGCTTCAGGTCTGGCGACTCACAAGAACTTGGGAGGAAAAGAAAAGAGCTGGCTGCTGGTATTAAGAGGGCCAAAGCAACATACGCACAGAAGATCCAGGGACATTTCTCGTCACAAGACCAATGGAGCATTTGGAAGGGCATTAATTGCATCACAGACTATAAAAGCAGAGACAGACAATGCCCTAGGGACCCATCACTGACTGATGCTCTTAATAGGTTCTATGCCCGCTTTGAAGACCCAAATAGACCACCCAGCACCAGATTCATCTCGCCATTGGAAGAGGAGTTCCTCAGCATGACCTCAGCAGAAGTAAGGAGGACCTTCAGGAGGATTAATCCTCACAAAGCAACTGGCCAAGATAACATACCAGGGAGGACGCTGAGGGACTATGCCAATCAGTACTGTGAGGTGTTGGCTGATATCTTTAACTCCTCTCTCACCCTGGCAACTGTTCCCACCTGCCTTAAGACTGCCACCATCATCCTAGTTCCTAAGAGCTCTGCAGTAACTGGTCTGAATGACTACCGGCCAGTAGCCCTCATCCCGGTAGTTGTTAAATGCTTTGAAAGACTGGTCATGGCCCACATCAAAGCTACCATCAACATCAGTGAGAACCCACACCAGTATGCTGACCACAAGAATCAATCAACAGAGGGTCCACACTGCTCTGATTCCCCAGACCCTGATGGACACACTAGGACAGGGGTGTCAAACTCACTTACAAAAGGGGGCCAAAATTAAAACCTTTTTAAACTAAGGGCCGGTTTCAGAATTTACATTAACTCAAGTTAGATACTCAACATATTTTCTTGGTTGCAGGTTCCTCAACAAGAATTTGACTGGTCTCATTTGATGTTCTCTGTTGTGCTTTTCACATCAAAATCAAAAATTACTGAAAAAATTAAAGTGATAAAAGAATTTCACGTTTAAAATAACATCTTCCCACTAAACATTAGATGTCGAATGGATGTGCAGATCACGTTTATATTGAGTCCGTCGGTCTAGACCAATTCTGGACGTCTCCACGACGTGCAAACAAAGTCCACTCTGGACGTCTAACCATGACCTCACTTGTACGTCGATACAAAGTCGAATGTTTGAACGTCGGACTTGGAGGTTGTATAGACATCCAAGACAGGTGCAGGTGTGCCTTAGTGAATCATAATTTTTATAACCATAAAATTTACAATCATAATTTATAATCATAAAAGAGTAACTGTGCACAGTTACTCTTTTATGATTATAAATTTGCACGGCTTCATTCATAAACCAACTGTTGCTATTTTCAATCGAAGCCATTTTCTGTTAATCCAGTAAAGAGGATAAAGGAAAAAAATTAAGGCGTGATTTATTTGTAAAACTTAGTCCATCTGTTTCTAGTGACATTTGAGGAGTGATGATTTAATTGTAAACCTAATATCTGTAGTGCGTGGTTTCCTGTTGCACAACAGATGGTCAAATATAATGTTTCTTTAGCTTTGTTTGCTGCACAGAGATGGTGCAGTGGCAGAGCAGCCAACTTTAAACCTGAAGGTCCTGGGATCGAACCCCAGTCATGCCAATATCCATCTGAGTGTGAATGTATTAAACACTGCATGGGAACATACAACGAAGACAACACGAAGCACTTATTAATTATATTATTATCTGAAGTGAATAAAACAAGTTAAATTTTGATGTAGAAAATACATCTATATTGACCGTCCATTGGACGTCAGAAAAAAACGTCATCTGGAGTTACAGTCTGCACCTGCAAGGGACCAAAATTAGATGTGCAAAAACGACTTTAAAAAAATGTTGTTTAGACGTCTCCTTGCTCAGTGGGTTGGAGGCCAGATAAGATGTCAACGAGGGCCACATTTGGCCCCCGGGCCTTGAGTTTGACACATATGCACTAGGACTAAGCCTCTCCCTATGCAACTGGGTCCTGGATTTTTTAACCAACAGACCACAGTCTGTGAGGATCTACAGCCTTCTCCTTTTATTGCACCCTGATTTATTGTTTTGTACACTGCTCTTATTTTAACTGCATTTTTACTGTAGTTTATTGTTGTAGTTGTCTACTGTTTTGTTGTCTGTACTTTTTATGTTCTGTCTGGAACAGGTCCCGCTTGCAAATGAGTCCCTGTGGCTCAATGAGGCTAGCCTATATAAATAAAGGTTGAATGAATGAATCCTCTTCCACTATAACTCTCAGCACTGGCTACCCCTCAGGCTGTGTGTTGAGCCCCCTCCTGTTCACTCTGCTCACATATGACTGCACACATATTGTAAAGGTTGCAGACGATCCAGCGGTGGTTGTTGTTATCCAACAGCTGCTGGCTGACGTTGCACATTTGTGGTGAGACATATTGTGTCACTTCCTGTTTGTCTGTTGGTAGCTTGAGTGAATTGTTTGCTTGAGTCGTCTCTGCTTTCTGGATTTATCTGTCTTTTGCACAGTTTTCATTCTAGTTCACAAACACACTTTGTACAGTTGTTTTTCTACTGTTGGATAGTGCTTAAAACACCTCTTATCTTTCAACACTTCTCTGTTTTTATTGGTGTATTTGGCTCTGCTAGCTCTTGCTAGTGTTAGCTTAGCATGGCTGCTGCTTCTCTCCCTGCTTCCTCTGTTTTCACTTGCTCTGTGTGTCAGATGTTTAGTTACTCCTCTGCCTCCTTTAATGGTAATGATACATGTAACAAATATAGTCTTATGGTAGCTTTGGAGGAGAGGCTGTCTGAACTGGAAGCTCAGCTACACGCTGTAGAAAAACCAGTAGCTAGCCAGGTCCCCTTAGACAGCGCAGAACCACAGAGGATAGCTCCTGTTAGCGGTCCTCCAGCAGACCCCGAGCAGCCGGGACCCCAGGCTGGCTGGGTGACGGTCCGGAGCAAATGTAGTGCTAAGGCTAAGCCCCCAGTTCACCACCGACCCATTCACGTTTCAAATTGTTTTCCTCATTCGGTGACACACCCGCTGAGAAGCAGACCCTGGTTATTGGCAGCTCTATAGTCCGAAACATGGCTTTAGGGACTCCAGCGGCCATAGTCAAATGCATTCCAGTGGCCGGAGCGGGTGACATAGAACCTTATTTGAAACTGCTGACTAAGGCTAAATACAATAAGATTGTTATTCACGTCGGCGGTAATGACACCCGGTTACACCAATCGGAGGTCACTAAAATTAATGTTGCTTCGGCATCTAGAAACCAGGAGAGAAAATGGTGCTCTACTAATGTTGAAGAATTTTATTTAACTTGGAAAGATAGTCTGCTAACATATAAAAAAGCTCTCCGTAAAGCTAGAACTTTATATTACTCATCTTTAATAGAGGAGAATAAAAATAACCCTAGGTTTCTGTTTAGTACTATTGCTAGACTAATTAAAAGTCCCATTTCTGTTGAACTATGTATCCCTGCAACTAGCAGTAGTGATGACTTCATGAGATTCTTTATAAATAAAATGATTTCAATTAGAGAGAAAATTCGAACCATCTTCTACTATCTCTAGTCCCCTGTCAAATGAGACAACTTTAAAAATTTCACTAGAGCCTGATTTATGTTTGGACAGTTTTTGTCCTGTTGAGCTCTCTGAATTGTCAAAAATAATAACCTCATCCAGACCATCCACATGTCTGCTAGATCCCATCCCAGCCACACTGTTTAAAGAGGTATTTCCCCTAATTAATGTCCACATTTTGGATCTACTTAATTTGTCTTTAATAAATGGTTATGCACCACAGCACTTTAAGGTTGCTGTAATTAAACCTTTACTTAAGAAGTCAGACCTTGATTCAGAAATTATGGCCAACTATAGACCTATATCTAATCTAACTTTCATCTAAAAAATTCTAGAGAAAATAGTTGCAGGTCAGTTGTGTGAACATCTACAAAGAAATAATCTGTTTGAAGAGTTTCAGTCAGGGTTTAGAGCTCATCATAACACAGAAACAGCACTAGTAAAAGTAACTAATGATAATCTCATGGCCTCAAGACAATGGACTTGTGTCTATACTGGTCCTGTTAGACCTCAGTGCTGCATTTGATACAGTTGATCACAATATTTTACTACAGAGGCTTGAATATAATATTGGGATTACAGGAACAGCTCTAAAATGGTTTAAATCATATCTATCTAATATATTCCAGTTTGTAAATTTAAATAATAAATCTTATTCATACACCAAAGTTAGTCATGGAGTTCCTCAGGGCTCAGTGCTTGGGCCAATACTCTTTACTTTTTATATGCTTCCATTAGGTAAAATTATTAAACAGCATGGGATAAATTTTCATTGTTATGCTGATGACACAATTATATTTGTCCATTAAACCCAATGAATCCAATCAGCTACTTTGACTACAAGCATGTCTTAAAGACATAAAAACCTGAATGACCCTTAATTTTCTCCTGTTGAACACAGACAAGACTGAGGTTTTGGTTTTTGGACCTGAGCTGTTTTGTATTTGTAATTATTTTTTCTATCCTTAACGTGTTTTTTTGTCTCTCAGATAGACCTGGACCTATACCTGGACCTACCAGTCTGTGTTCGTCTGTCTCTCCTTTCTGTCCTCTCAAACCAGCCGGTCAAAGCAGATGGTCGCTTGTTCTAAGCCTGGTTCTGCTGGAGGTTTCTTCCTTTTAAAAGGGGAGTTTTTCCTTTCCACTGTTGCCACTGTGTTTGCTCAGGATGGGAGACTGCAACGAAGGCAAGATTCAACTCGTCTGCTGGATTCCTTAGATAGAGAACTTTACTAATTGGCTTTTATGTATGTGAATGTTCCTGTAAAGTGCCCTGAGACAACTTAGTTGTGATTTGGCGCTATATAAATAAACTGAATTGAATTGAATTGAATCCACTGTTGTCATCATTCTTTGTTAAAATCAAGTCTCTCTTGTAAATGAGTCCCCGAGGCTCAATGGGATTAACCTGTCTAATAAAGGTTGAATGAATGAATGAGTCCAGCTACAGGCAGGAGGTGGAACACCTGAAAAGCTGGTGCAAAGAGAATAACCTTCACATCAATGTGAAGAAGACAAAGAAAATGATTTTGGCCTTCAAAAGGAACAAACACACCTACACCTCCCTGAACATAAGAGGATCTGCGATGGAAATGGTCTCCAGCTACAAGTACTTGGGTGTGCACCTGAATGACAACCTCAGCTGGGGCAACAACACTTCCAGCATGATCAAGAAAGCTCATTGGAGACTCTACTTCCTCAGGCGGCTGAGACGAGCAGGTCTGGGAAGCTCAGTCCTCACCTCCTTCTACAAGTGTGCAGTGGAGAGCATCCTATGCTTCAGCACCAACGTGCGGCATGGAGGCTGCAGAGCTGTAGAAAGAAAAGCTTTGCAGAGAGTGGTGAAGGCTGCACAGAAGTCTGTTGGAGTCAGCCTCCCCACCATCACAGACATCTACACCTCTAGATGCAGGAAGAGGGCCTCCTGCATCATGAAGGACCCCACTCACCCATCACACATACGTTTTGCCCTGCTCCCCTCAAGAAGAAGGTTAAGGAGCATTAAAGCCCCCAGTACACTACCGCATACGTCCGTACGCGGAGGTACAAGCGTACCCCCGCAGGGCATGTCCGTGCAAAGCTCAATTGTTACAACCACATACGCATATGCGGTGTCGCACAATAAACTGCCCGGCGACGGACTGTTTTGTATGCAACACCAATGTATTAAATTCCCCTTCTTCATCCCTGATCTGGCCTTTTCTTTTGTTTTTTTGCCAAAAGACATGCGATCTCTTCCTCCTCCGTTGATGCCATGACTGAAATGGTGAGAAATGAAGGAATTTGTCACGAGCGAATTAAACTTGGGTCCAGCATGGCTGCGGGAGGGTCTGAAGATTTCCTGGTGGGCTGGTCTGATGTGTGGGCTGCAGGACCAGCACTCCCTGTTTTTTTTTTTTTTTTAGATCTTTTTATTAACAACATAAAAACACAGAACACCGCTGTGGCTGAGGCTGCCAGCACTCGTTTTTTTTTTCTCAACCTGTCTATCAGTCCAGTAGGTGTGTCAGCAAATGACCAATTGGCAACCTAAATTTGTCCTGAAGGTAAACGCCCCTTGTCTGTGGAGGTGCTCTGCAGCCGCTCAGGGTGGATGCTCGAGTATGAAGTCTGAACCCTCTGTGTACAGTACGTGCGTATGTACGCGTGGACGTACGTACGTGGGAGTATACTGGGGGCTTTAGTGTAGAACCACTAGACTGAGGAATAGCTTCTACCCTGAGGCTGTTAAGATTCATGAATCTCTAACCAGGATAATCACTGTGAACAATCACATCATGTTGCTGCTGATCTGGTTCATGTTGCTGCTGATCTGTTTCATGTTGCTGTGTTCATGCATGCTCATCTACTCACACAGACTCATGTTTGTGCTGCTGTTCGATGTAATGTTTTTATGCTATTAGTGCTTAGTGTATTTTTAGTTGATGTTTTTCTTAGTTCATATCTTAGATCTTATTACTGTTTTTCTTTTACATTTTATTGTTAAATTTAACTGGGACCTTGTGTACATAATTTCATTCCACCACATGTACCACTTGAGATGTGAATGACAAATAAATCTCTCTGACACTGGCTCTTATGTTTTGAACCACTTTGAAATGGTTGCCTCAGAGAAGTTGATGGGGGAGATGGCGGGCAACAGAAACCATCTTATCACCAGCAAACTGGTTAGTCCACTATGTGGGTGTGCTGCATGTGGGACTGAGTTTGTTGTGGCTCCTCTGACTGATGAAGTCCTTTGGATGAAGGACAAAACGTCTCAACAGTAAAATAAACCGTCCAGATGACCTGACTGAACATTGTTGGATTTTGTACCTTGATTATTGAGCATGAACTTTGATGTATAAATAAAAGTTTTAAAAAAATCTGACCAGTGAAATTACCAAACAGGTCACAGCTGAACCAATGAAAGGAGGGGAGGAGGGGGGGGGGGGGTAATCCCCCTCCTCCACTTTGTCTGTGTGTGTTAAACAGTAAAATAAAGTCACAAGGACCCACCCCTCAAGAGAGACATGTATTGGGCAACTGCGTGAGCGCCCGGGTGTGATGAGGCTAATGTTTTTGGTGGCAGGAAACTCGTTAGCCCATCCACGTTAGAGGACACTTACCAAATTCACTTGCACATATGTGCTCCAATATGGCATCCACTTGCATTTCGTTGTCACATGGAGGGCAGACAGGAGAAAAACCTGCTAAGAAAAACAAACAAAAGTGCTGCATATTATTTGCCCGTTGACAAACTATTACACTGCAACACAGCAATGAAGAGCAATGGACCAAACAACTGTCTTGTATAACCTTTGACCTTGATTTTGACCTTAGCGGTAAGGTGATGAAAATATTCTGTGACAAGCTGTCTAGTGGTGGTGCAAAGTGACTTTGTTAAATTATCTTGAGCAGATCAGAAGATATAGTAATGATGAGAGAAAGTTTACAGACGGATGGAAACTTTACCGTAATACGTCCACCGTGGATGGGCGTATAAAAAGCAACAGAAAAGGTGGTATATTATTAAAAGCAGCAGTCACTAAATTAGCAAACCACGTGTTAGATTTCAAACATGTGTGTGTGCAGAGAGGCTGCCTGGAGCTGTTTCATGGTCCGGTGACCCAACCTCTGACTGTATGGTCTTCAGCTTTTGTAGCTAGCAGAAGAGAACTCTCACTTTCTGCTGCCACACTGTTCACTACAAATCTAATCAACAGTATGTGTACACCAAAAATACTGTATGAAACTAAGTGTTTATTTATTTACAGAAAAAGCTATTAGGAAAAACAAGGTTGTTTTGGCAAAAAAGACTTGCCTGGAGGAATTCCTGACTTTGCTACAAATACAAAAAATAAAAGATAACATATTAACGCTTAGGGCAGCACGGTGGCGCAACTGGTAGAGCTGCTGCCTCTCAGCGAGCAGGTCCTTGGTTCAAACCCCGGTCCAGGGGCCTTTCTGGGTGGAGTTTGCATGTTCTCTCCGTGCATGCGTGGGTTTTCTCCAGGTGTTCCGGTTTCCTCCCACAGACCAAAAACATGCATGTTAGGCTGATTGGTAACTCTAAAAAATTGTCCCTAGGTGTGCATGAGAAAGTGAATGGTTGTTTGTCTCGTTTGTCTCTATGTGTCCCTGTGATGGACTTGCGACCCGTCCAGGGTGTACGCCGCCCCTCGCACAGTGATTGCTGGACATGGGCACCGGCGACCCCCGTGACCCAAAATGGAATAAACGGGTAAAGATAATGGATGGATGGATGGATATTAACGCTTAAGAAATTTGGCATAATATACAGGATTTTGCCCATTTTGCTACTTAACTGGCATATATTATTTAAAACTTGGAGCAGCCAAAGTGAAACAGGAAGTGAAATCAATGGGGAACTCTGGGTTTATTTATAGAAACATTCTCTGTTAGACTCAAAGCAATCTGAAGAAACATCAGATTCTCCTCTACTGTCTGTCATGTAAGTCAATGTAGCAACGCTCTGTTTACATGTTGACATCACTTCCTGTTACTGATGTCACTTCCTGTTACTGAGAATGAAAATATCTCAACAACTGTTCATGTGATTTTGTTATTGTAAATAATGTACTTTATTACAAAAAGATGTCAGATTTTAAAAGTACAGTTTGCTGTTTAACTTTTAAAGACCGAAAATAATCATTTCATGTCAAACTTGTTGATCCATCCATCCATAATTCATCCATCATCTGTTCAGTATCCACCTTCTTTACTTGCTTGTTCCTTTTAAGGTCACAGGGGTCACTGGAGCCCATATCCAGCAGTCACTGTGTGAGAGGCAAGGAACACCCTGGACAGGTCTCCAGACCATCACAGAGAGACAAACGAGACAAACAACCGTTCTCTCTCACACAGTTAGAGGCAATTTAGAGTTACCAATCAGTCTAACATGCAGGTTTTTGGTCTGTGGGAGGAAATTGGGGTACCTGGAGAAAATCCAAGCAGCACGGAGAGAATGTGCAAACTCCACCCAGTTGGGCCCCAGGCCGGGATTTGAACCGATAACCTTCGCGTAGAGAGACGGCAGCTCTACCAACTGATCAACGTCTGGCCTTCTTGTTCAGTTTTAGGACAAACATGCACACAGTTTCAGTCATATCAGTAGAAGAATGTGTCTGTTTTTGCTCAGATGTTTTTAAAATGCAGTTTTTGTTATGAAGCTCACATTAAATTGTTTCTTTTCTTTATTAAACTCTCAGACAAATTGGTCACTTAAGTGACATGTGAAACAGTAAAGTGTCTGATACTTTCAGGGAACAACAGCTGGAGACTGACATAAAAAAAAATGAACATGAGGACACTTTTTACTAACACAGTAAAAAGTCAAAGAGTGATTTTAACTGTTTTTTTTTTTTTTTTTACAAATTTACCTTTCATCTGTCTCTGCAAATATAAAGAATAAAAACTGTAAGAACTCTGAATGCAACACGAACACACAGAACACAGCCGTTAAGATGGAGTCCAGATCAACTGATTGATTCTTTCTTTGAATGAGCGAGTAAAGATAATGGATGGATGGTTGAATGGATGGATGATGGATGGTTGAATGGATGGATGGCTGAATGGATGGATGATGGATGGCTGAACAGATGGATGATGGATGGTTGAACAATGGATGATGGATGGATGCACGAATGGATGATGGATGGATGGTTGGTTGGTTGAATGGATGGATAACTGAATGGATGTATGGATGCATGAATGAATGGATGGTTGAATGACTGGATGATGACTGGATGGTTAGATGCATGGATGGATGGATGAGAAGAGTCACCTGTAGGCGTGGCCTCGGTGCCGTTGGGCATGGACATGCATACGTCATCCTGAGGGAACTGGTCGCAGGTGAGCATGTCGGGCCAGGGGTACCCGAACATTTCCATGATGGGCCGGCAGCCGTCCCGAACCTCCTCGCAGAGCCCCCGGCACGGGTAGATGGTCCGGTCCAGACACACCGGGGCGAAGAGCGCGCACAGGAAAACGCGCGTGCCTGGGTGGCACCTCTTGTGCACCAGTGGAACCCAGCTGCTGGCCTGCTGCTTCACCTCCTCCATCCGGTCATGCTCCAGCAGGTTCGGCAGCAGCATGCGGCTGTAACCCACTCCGTAACAGAGCCGCAGCTCGGCCGGGATGTCCACGCACTGGGGGGGCTTCCCGTAGTTCCGTCCCCCCATGTGCAGATCCGACTCCCACCTGTACTCATACTCTGCTGCCTTACAGGCTGACAGAAGCCCGAGCAGAACCCAGAACCACCCGGACCTCATGTTGTCCTGCTGAACTGAACCGAACCTCTGAGCTGCTCCTCTGAGCTCTGAGCACGAGCCCAGCGCTCACACGAGGGGGTTGAAAAGTCCTGCCGACCAATCAGAGTGCAGCTCAACCCCTACTGTCACTCCCCCCCCCCCCCCCCCCCACACACACACACACAATTACCAGATACACACTCACACACATAGTCACACGCACACTAGAGAGGCACGCACACACAAAGAGACGCACACAGTCACACACACCAGCCTGCTTCTCCATTCATAATGGACAGAAACGACAGAACAGTTGGACCATAACGACCTGTTCGGTTCTGTTCAGGTTCTGATGAGTTCGACTGTCTGGAGAATAAAAATTGAGATTTTATGATTTTAAACAACAACCAGAACATTTCTGAACAAACCCTGAGTGAACCAATGCAGCTCATCCAACATTTTTTGGACAGTCAGATCACAAACAGACACTGCTACAGTGAGATGGGCGTTCAAGAAGGTAAACTCTGGCAAGACACCAGGGCCTGATGGCATCCCAGGACAGGTACTGAGAGTGTGTGCTGACCAACTCACCAAGGTGTTTACCAACATCTTTAACCTGTCTCTGAGCCAGTGTATTGTGCCCACCATCTTCAAGACCTCAACTGTTGTCCCCATCCCAAAGACCTCTGCAGCATCCTGCCTTAATGACTTTTGGCCCATAGCACTCACATCTGTCATCATGAAGTGCTTTGAGCAAATTATCAAAACTCACATCTGTGCCTCCCTCCCTGACACCCTGGACCCCTACAGTTCGCATACAGAGCAAACAGGTCTACAGATGATGCCATTGCTTTAGCAGTTCACACCTCCCTCAGCCATCTGGAGAAGGTAAACACCTATGTGAGAATGCTATTCATTGACTACAGCTCAACATTCAAAACCATAATCCCCTCCAAATGTCAAGACCGTGTTTTGAACTCAGAATAAGCCAGACGCAGGAGTGCAAAAACAAGAACAGTTTTTATTAATTATTGGCTGTGGGTGAGAAGTCGGGATCAGCTGTGTTAACATGTCCTCACAGGCTGTAAGGAGAGAGTCACCTGTCAGCAATGACGTCACTGGCAGAGCAGCTGCAGTACGTGGTTTGTGGTGGGGCAAGTCCAAGAGCAGGGTCCAGATAACGAAGCAGGGATCATACACGGGGAAACAGAGAACAGAAACCAGAGCCAAGTCGTAATCCGTGATCGTAGTCGTGGAGGGAAAGCAGAGTTGTTTACCGTGGTCTGATGTGCAGTCAAAATCCAAAGAGGGACGGGCAAGGCGAGGAAACCGTGATACAGACGTGAGGTTGAAACAAGGCAAGGTAATCCAGGTTGTGGCATGAAACAAGAACTACGATGGCTTCAGAATCAGGGACCATGAGTGGTGTAATAATTCAGCTCCGGTGGAGAGTGATCATGGAGCTTAAATAGAGAGCTGAACAGGTGCATGGAATGAAGGCTGATTGCTGTGCTTAGGCTGAGGGGGTGTGGTGAACTGTTGACTGACAGGAACAGATGTGAGCGATGATAGATGGGTGATAAGCAAAACAGAGTAGGGAAACAGAAACAATGGCATGAGGGGCAGAAGTGTGAGCAGATGAGGGGTCAGCGGGGGACCGCTGACCATTACACCAAACTGGTCTCCAAGCTCACCACATTGGGCCTGGAGAAGTCCATCTGCTGCTGGATACTGGACTTCCTCATCAACAGACCACAGGCAGTGAGAATCGTCTGTCACCTCTCCTCCACACTAGTCCTCAGCACTGGCACACCTCAGGGCTGTGTCCTCAGTCCACTCCTGTACTCACTATTTACACATGACTGTACTGCCAAGCACAGCTCTAAAGTCATCCTCAAGTATGCTGATGACACCACGATCCTGGGCCTCATCACCAACAACGACGAGAGTGCCTACAGAGACGAGGTGAAATCACTGACCAGCTGGTGTCAGGAAAATAACTTCTCTCTAAATGTCAAAAAAACAAAGGAGATGATAGTGGACTTCAGGAAACAATGTGGAGGCCAATACTCCATCATCAGCATAAACAACGGTGAGGTGGAGCAAGTCAGCAGCTTCAAGTTCCTCAGCGTTCATATCACCGAGGATTTGTCCTGGACTTTACATACAGACACTGTGGTCAAGAATGCCAGACAAAGACTCTACTTCCTAAAAAGACTAAAGAAGTGTGTTATAAACACCAGCATCCTCACCAACTTTTATAGGGGCATCATTGAGAGCCTGCTGACAGGCTGCATCACAGGGTGGTAATGGTAACTGCACCAGTCTGAGACGGAAAGCTCTACAGAGGGTGGTGCAAACAGCAGAGGACATCACTGGTAGCAGTCTCCACACCATCCAGGACATATACCACAGCCGATGTCTGCATAAAGCATGCAGCATCATTAAGGATCACACCCACCCAGCACAAGGATTCTTTCATCTACTACCTTCAGGCAGACGATGCAGGAGTCTGCCATCGCGTACAAAAGGCTAAAGGACAGCTATTGCGTACAAGCTGTCAGATTACTGAACTCTCGATAAATAACATTGAACAACTGGTGATAACTAACTAACAATTCAACCTCAATGTCACTACCTGTGCAATAACCTGTCACACTACCCTTGTGGTATTATCTATCTATCTATCTATCTATCTATCTATCTATCTATCTATCTATCTATCTATCTATCTATCTATCTATCTATATATATAT
>NC_056505.1:41450986-41455007 GCF_014905685.2 Nematolebias whitei | reverse complement strand
TATATATATATATATATATATATATATATATATATACATGTCATGTGCATTTTAGCTTATATTACTACCTTGAAATACTTATTCATTCAAATTCATCCTGCTGCACCATTATATTCTACCATGTTGTTGCTCAATATCTCTCTTTAGGACATTGTAAATATTTTATTTACTTTTTCACTTTTTGGTACTTTTGTTTGTGTACCCTTATTGCAAGGGCATCAGAAGCATCCGTAATGTGGGGGGACACAATGATGTGTGTAGGTGTGCATGCGCGCGCGCAAAGAAGTGTACACTAATGTACAAAAAAAGCAGCATTTCACATAGATTTCCTTTAATTCCGCACATTTAAAGCATGTTTCTTACCAAGTTTGTGTAAATTCAGCAGTGGGTTTTAAAGACATTTTAACTTTGATACACTTTAATACAGAGTGTCAGATCGGCACTATTTGTCTTTATAGAGAAATGAAAAAAAACATCACCACTGGACTTTTTGACTTGTGTTCAACACTACTCATCTAAATGATCTAAAAAAGTTAAATCTGGTCCTCTGGACATTAAAAAAAAAACCCAAAACAAAGCAAAACAACAAAAAAAATATAGAAACGTTTCGTCTCATCCGAGAGACTTCCTCAGTCTGAGGTGCTGTATTCAGCTCAATCTCTTAAATAGCACCTTCTCAGAGTGGATCAACCAGTTTTGCTGCTGACAACCAAAACCAGCTGATCACATGCTCAAGAAGGACCATCAGCCTAACAATGGATCATTAGCACACTGATGGCTGTTTACTATTCACAGAGGGCTGAGTGATACTAGCAATCACAGCATTGTAAGAGGGGGACAATTGAACACGTAGGCCTCCACCCGTGTTTAACGATGGACAATTTCTTTTCACAAAGATGGCCTCCTTTACTCCTCTCTCAAAACATCGTTCCTCTCTGTCCAGGATGTGAACATCTTCATCCCTGAAAGAGTGACCGCTGGCCTGGAGATGAGTGTAGACCGCAGAGTCCTGGCCTGATGATGTTGATCTTCTGTGCTGGGCCATCCTTTTGGCCAGTGGCTGTTTTGTTTCCCCGATGTAAAACTGATCACAGCCCTCCTGACACTGAACAGCATACACAACATTACTCTGTTTGTGCTGGGGGACTGGATCTTTGGGATGAACCAGTCTTTGCCGTAATGCATTTTGGGGTTTAAAAGCCACTGGGACGTTATGTTTAGAAAATAAACGTCTCAGTTTCTCTGATACTCCCTCAACATATGGAATGACCACTGGTCTGGGTCTGGGTTCCTCCTTTTCACCTGTTGGCTGTTAGGATATCCGCATTGCTCTAGAGCCTGTCTTGTGTGGGATTTCTCCTTCTGCCTGGCTCCTGAGCTAGTGGGGATGCTGCCTGCTCTGTGATACAGAGTCCTATACCATACCATACCATACCATCCATCCATCCATTAGCTTTACCCGTTTATTCCATTTTGGGTCACGGGGGTCGCTGGTGCCCATGTCCAGCAATCACTGTGCGAGGGGCGGGGTACACCCTGGACAGGTCGCAAGTCCATCACAGGGCCACACAGAGACAAACGAGACAAACAACCATTCACTCTCTCACTCACACCTAGGGACAATTTAGAGTTACCAGTCAGCCTAACATGCATGTTTTTGGTCTGTGGGAGGAAACCGGAGTACCCGGAGAAAACCCACGCATGCACGGAGAGAACATGCAAACTCCACCCAGAAAGGCCCCTGGACCGGGGTTTGAACCAGGGACCTGCTCGCTGAGAGGCAGCAGCTCTACCAGTTGCGCCACCGTGCTGCCCCATACCATACCATACCATACCAATTTATTTATAAAGCACTTTAAACAGTGACAAAGCACACTAAAGTGCTGTACAGGGACAAACAGAACAAGCACATAGCAACAGATTACATAACAGGACACCAAAAAGTAGAAACCGACAAAAACAATAATGGATAACAACAACAACCGTAACATGACTAACACAGTGTGATGCACACAGACTCAGCACAGATCACACAGTGCAGAAAGCCAGGGAATAGAAGTGTGTTTTTAAGCGAGATTTAAAAACTGTGAGGGAGGGGGCCTGTCTAACGAGCAGAGGTAACTCATTCCAAAGTCTTGGGCCTGCTACAGAGAAGGCCCTGTCACCACTGCGCTTGAGACGGGTTACTGGGACTGTTAGGAGCAACTGGTCTGCTGATCTGAGAGAACGTGGTGGGACATACGGCTGGAGCAGGTCAGTAAGACAGGAGGGGGCAGAGCTGTTTAGTGATTTATAGACAGACAAGAGTATTTTGAATTTGATTCGAAGGTGAACCGGAAGCCAGTGTAGGGAGGCCAAAACAGGTGTAATGTGCTCTCTTTTGCTTGTGCTGGTCAAAAACCCGGCTGCTGCATTTTGGACCAGTTGGAGTCTAACTATGGAGGTCTGACTGATACCAAAAAGAAGTGAGTTGCAATAGTGGAGCCTGGATGTAATGAATGCATGAATTACTGTCTCCAGGTTATTTTTGGACAATATGGGCTTCAGCTTAGACAGTCGCCTCAGCTGGAAAAAGCAGGATTTAACAATCATATTTACATGATTGTTGAGTTTCAGAGAAGGGTCAAGTATCACTCCTAGATTAGTGACTCTTTGTTTCACTAATGGTGACAGAACGGATAGGTCGATGCAGTGGTTGGTGATTGTGTCATTGGGAGGAAACAGCATAACTTCAGATTTCTTCTCGTTGAAACTCAAGAAATTTAAAGCCATCCAATCTCTGATGTCAGCCAGGCAGTCCAGTAACGGTTGAATAGAGCGAGTACCATTGAGTCTGAGGGGGAAGTAGATTTGGCAGTCGTCGGCGTAGAAATGAAAAGGTATGTTATGTTTCCTGAAAATAGCACCTAGTGGCAGCAGGTATACAGGTCCTTCTCAAAAAATTAGCATATTGTGATAAAGGTCATTATTTTCCATAATGTAATGATAAAAATGAAACTTTCATATATTTCAGATTCATTGCACACCAACTGAAATATTTCAGGTCTTTAATTGTTTTAATACTGATGATTATGGCATACAGCTCATGAAAACCCAAAATCCCTGTCCCAAATAATTAGCATATTTCATCCCACCAATGAAAGACAAGTGTTTTTAATACAAAAAACGCCAACCTTCAAATAATCATGTTCAGTTATGCACTCAATACTTGGTCGGGAATCCTTTTGCATGAATGACTGCTTCAATGCAGCGTGGCATGGAGGCAATCAGCCTGTGGCACTGCTGAGGTGTTATGGAGGCCCAGGATGCTTCGATAGCGGCCTTAAGCTCATCCAGAGTGTTGGGTCTTGCATCTCTCAACTTTCTCTTCACAATATCCCACAGGTTCTCTATGGGGTTCAGGTCAGGAGAGTTGGCAGGCCAATTGAGCACAGTAATACCATGGTCAGTAAACCATTTACCAGTGGTTTTGGCACTGTGAGCAGGTGCCAGGTCGTGCTGAAAAATGAAATCTTCATCTCCATAAAGCTTTTCAGCAGATGGAAGCATGAAATGCTCCAAAATCTCCTGATAGCTAGCTGCATTGACCCTGCCCTTGATAAAACACAGTGGACCAACACCAGCAGCTGACATGGCACCCCAGACCATCACTGACTGTGGGTGCTTCACACTGGACTTCTGGCATTTTGGCATTTCCTTCTCCCCAGTCTTCCTCCAGACTCTGGCACCTTGATTTCCGAATGACATGCAAAATTTGCTTTCATCTGAAAAAAGTACTTTGGACCACTGAGCAACAGTCCAGTGCTGCTTCTCTGTAGCCCAGGTCAGGCGCTTCTGCCGCTGTTTCTGGTTCAAAAGTGGCTTGACCTGGGGAATGCGGCACCTGTAGCCCATTTCCTGCACACGCCTGTGCACGGTGGCTCTGGATGTTTCTACTCCAGACTCAGTCCACTGCTTCCGCAGGTCCCCCAAGGTCTGGAATCGGCCCTTCTCCACAATCCTCCTCAGGGTCCGGTCACCT
>NC_056505.1:41443287-41450886 GCF_014905685.2 Nematolebias whitei | reverse complement strand
ATATGTACACACACACACAAACACACACACATATATACATACACAAAGTATGTGTGTGTGCGTGTGTGTGTTAGGGATGCACAATATTGGCTTTTTGACCGATATCCAATATGCCAATATTGTAACGAGTCTGTATGGATCAGCACAACACCTGACTCAGGACAATATTAAAAAATGTTTTATTTATTAAAGGCGTTCTTCTGGGGAGGATCCGAGCCTCGGTTCTGGTCCAATCTATGAAGACAGACAGGTTAGTGACTGCAAAAAGGTTCTGGGAGCTGAGAGAGGTGGTGTGCACGTCACTAACCTTCTGTGGCAGGAGCAGGGCTGAAACAGAGAACGTTGGAGGGCTGGGCAGGAAACAGAATCCAGGGACGTAGCAGGGGTCGACAGCCAGGAGCTGTGTGAACAGGCAAAAGGATGATCCGTAGTCGTGGTCGAAGAGGAGAGCGAGGTTGTACCGTGTAGGCCGAGAGCGTGGTATCCAGACGGGCAAAGTCAAAGCGAGGAGTCAAGAGTGAAGCTGTGGTCAAAAACAAAGAAACTAGGAACAAGAGAACGCTGGATAATTTACTGGCTGTGAGGCTTTCAATAATCTGGCACCTTGCAGAGGCAAGAGCTGAGTTTATGGCACCAGTTGTAGAGCATCAACACTGATTACTGTGATCAGGGAGAATCAGGTAGGCAGGCTTTGCAGGGGTGATTGACAGGCAGCTAGAAATGACAGAGGGAGAGTGGCCAGAGTGACAGGAGCTGAATTAATGAGAGGGTAACTCAAAACTGAAGTAGGAAAAAATGTGAATGATCTTAAAACAGGGGCTGTGATATGAGGAGCAGAGGCTTGAACAGATGTGGGGGCAGTGGGGGCCGCTGAGCGTGACAAATATGTTAAAACTTATTTGGGCGATAACCGATACGAATACCAATATTTTTTTCCTAGAACTACTTACAGAGACTACATAGCTTTCTCTGCTTTGGAATTAAAATAATACATTATTCTGCATGGTCATTGTCAATTTGGCCTGTTACCAAATGTAGATGCCAAAAAGGGGGCTGACAATGATGTAACACTTCAACTTGAATTAAATTTATTTATGACATTTACTCTCTCTAACACAATGACAATTCTCAAACTCATACAAAAACATCACCTTATATACCATATATATATATATATATATATATTTACCTCCATGTCCTCTCTAACTGCTCCATATAGCTCCTCTTTGTCTTTTTCCTGACAGCTGCATTTCTCCTTCTACCTTCTCCTTCATCCTTATACCCACCGTCCCTCCTCTGGACATGTCCAAACTACTGTCCCTCTTCTGGACATATCCAAACCACTGTCCCTCCTCTGGACGCACGCGCACTGAGAGGAGGTGTGAGCGCTTTTTGAGTGAGACGCCGTTTTGGTGGAGGCTGCAGCTGTCATGGAGAAACACGTTTACTCCCTCTGCACTGTGAGTGGGCAGAAAACAGCAGAAATTTAAAACGGGCTCGGCTGCAAAAACAAGTGATTTTACTGGACTCAGTTTGCTGGAAAAAACATAATTTTTCACACAACCGAGGGAAAAACGCAGATCGGTAAAACCCTTCAATATGGAGATGGAAGCGAAGGTGGAGACGGATGTCTTTAGCTTGCCGGGCCCAGCTGCAGCCTCGTTCCAGTGTGACGTCACAACTGGACAGCGAGGCCAGATGGGGTCAGGGCGACAAGCTTGGACGAAGCCAACCTTGCCGCCAGATCATCCGATCAAGGTAGAGGGAGACAAGGGATGGAAAATCCCTTGTGTTAACATCCTACTGGATTATTCCGGGCAGCTCCAAGAAGAGGGCGTCGACGGCTGGGAGCGGTGTGGTCGCCGACTTGGGAAGATCCGAGGTGGCTAAGCATCCACTCGGCCGCTCGTCTTCCGTCACTAAGCTCTCCAGGAGGGAGGGGGCAGCTCCGCATCGCCTTTCTCGAAGGAATCATTCGATTCACTGCGTGACTCTGCGTCAAAGAAGGCGGTGGCGTCGTCCCGCGCATAGCGTCCCGCCACAGAAAAAAAACACTCAGCGGAGCTGCTGCCAACAACACCTTTTCCGAGGGAATCATCCAATTCACCGCGAGAAAAAAACACGTTAGAAAAGGCGGTGGCGTCGTCCAGCGAGTAGTGGCCCTCCACGAAAAAACATTCAGTGGGGCTGCTGCTAACATAGCCTTTTTCGAGGAAATCATTCAATTACCGGGAGGAAAAAACTTTCGAAAATGGCGATGGCATCATCCAGCAGGTAGCGGCCCGCCACAGAAAAGCACTCCTCAACGCTTACCTTGAACAAGGCTGCTCGTTTGCTTCTCCTCGGTGAGGAAGAGCTCACTGGGATGGCAGGAGGTTGGTGTGGCGGAGACCCAGGCATCCTTAGCAAAGGTTGTGCCGGTCAAAGCTGGACAACTTTTCCTTCTTCATTCTTCTGACAGTGCTAGCTAGTTGGCTGAAGAAAAAATGGGAGCCGATTACCCGGTCTCACTGTAATTTATACGGACCAGGGATGAGGCCCACACAGTAGGTGGGCGTGGACTAAAGTTTTCAGTGCTGCGCTGTGCACGTAGGGATAAACCCACTAGCGATAGCCTTAAAGGGTGAAGCCTATACGAAATAGAACATAGTTGGTCTCTCCACTGTTTGTAAACTTTTTCTTTGTCCATCAAGACATACACTGAGCACTACTCTTTGCTAACACTTAGCATGATAAAAACTACTACAAGTGGTGGGATTAGCTTACTTACTGCCATCGTTTGACATCATACGACCGTAAACTTCTGTGATAAATCCACAACGCCAACTATTATTCCTTTGTATGTCATGAAATATGCAGTAACAAAGCTGAACAACTTCTACAAGACAATGACTTAATCAACAGGACAACTTCACCCCAGACCAGATCTGCATGCTGTTGGACCTCTGCCTCTCCACCACTTATTTTAAGTTCAATGACAGTTTTTACAGACAAAAGCATGGCTGTGCCATGGGATCTCCAGTGTCACCCATTGTTGCCAATCTCTACATGGAGGAAGTGGAACAGAGAGCCCTAAACTCCCATGAGGAAACAACGCCAAGCCATTGGTTCCGATATGTGGATGACACTTGGGTCAAAATCCAAGCTAAGGAAATAGAAGCGTTCACCAGACATATTAACTCGGTCAATAACAACATCAAGTTCACCAGAGAGGATGCAAACGACAACAAGCTGCCTTTTTTGGATTGTTTGGTTCAGATGGAAAGAGTGGTTATCCTCAACATTGAAGTTTACAGAAAACCAACCCACTTAGACCAGTATCTTCTGTTTGACTCCCACCAGAGCCCTATAAAGAGAGAGTTGCGACTAGGGCTGCAACAACGAATCGATAAAATCGATGATTAAAAGCGTTGGCAACGAATTTCATTATCGATTCGTTGTGTGGCACGATTATGCGTCTTTCACGGTGCTGCGGAGCCGTTTCGTTTTGTTCACGGGCAGTTCATTGTCAATGCTGACTGACTGAATAAAGTTTGAAAAAAAAAACTGCAGCACGAGTTGAACAAAGCAAGGGGGGCGGAGGAAGAAAAGCAGAGTGTTTTCAAAGCAAAATAAGTAAATTTTACAAATGACCGACGCAGCAAAAACTGTTCGACCCAAGTCCTCCAAAGTGTGGGAGAACTTCACAAAGATAAAAAATGAGAAGCATGCAGCTTTGAAAATCGTCGACACGACACGGGAGAACCACATTGATAAACGTAAACATGTCGGAGTCACGAGCTGCAGCAGATATATGTCTCACTCCCAACTCGTGTTGCAGGTGAGTCTCTACAATTTAACACATTGTTCTGTTTCCAAGAGAGAAAACGTAACGTCACTCTGTCTGGTAGATGAAGCTGTTTGTTTGTTTTGTTATCTGATTAATGATGGTGATAGAGAACGTGTGTGTTACTTTTTATTTAATTTAATTGGTACAAGCAGTGTTTAAATGTGGTTTATAAATAAATCTAACACAAAGATAATAATTTAATGATTAAGCTTCAACTTTTAATTTGCTGGCAAAGTCTGAAGACACTGCAGGTATGGCAGGATGAATTACATTTAAACAGGAATTAAAGTAATTCATTGCATCTACTCAAATGTGTGTAATTAAGTATTTTATATGTGTGTGTGTTTAATTGCTCTTTTAGCTACTTTTGCCTGAACCTAACACTAAGTG
This sequence comes from Nematolebias whitei, assembly GCF_014905685.2. Lineage (NCBI taxonomy): Eukaryota > Metazoa > Chordata > Actinopteri > Cyprinodontiformes > Rivulidae > Nematolebias > Nematolebias whitei. Next base: position 41,446,667 of record NC_056505.1, on the reverse strand, counting down.
AAACAAGGCATTTCTTGAGTTGCTGTAAATTATGCTATAATACATATTTACTCTCTAGTTCCAGAAAACAACAACAAACAACAACATTTCATGATTGACAGACATCATGGACACCACAGCAGCAGCTGTCTTCACTGAAAGCATCCTGAACATGATCGTCACTGACATGAGGCCTCTGTTGATGGTTGAAGACAAAGGCTTCACTACAATGATCCACACTTTTAATCCAGGTTACACTCTTCCCTCAAGGAGACATTTTACAAAGTAGCTACATATTGTGCAGGTATAAAGATACATTTGTATATATTTTTGTGTACATTTATTTTTTTAAGCTATGTGACTAACTTTTATTTTTTATTATTCAATATTTTACTAACAGAATAGTCAAATACCAACCTGTTTTTTGTGCGAATTGCTATGTCAGTCAAATGTTCAATTTTGGAATAAAGGGGTGGAAATTAAAACTTTTTTTTTTTTGCCGATTCTTCGATTAATGGAAAAAATAATCAACCGATGAATCGATTATTGAAATAATCGTTAGTTGCAGCCCTAGTTGCGACACTCTTTGAACTCGCCGATACGCGGTCACATGGTTCATGCAGCTGTAGTGAACTAGGCCTGAGGTCAAGTCCTGACCTTAAGGACCTTATGGGACAGAAACTGTCATTTCATTGATTTGAATCCAGAAATACAGGTTGACCCATCCTGAGACTTTCTTTCTTGAATTAATCAAGTGAAAGAAGACTACTTTCGATTATCATTACTATTTTACAAATGTTTGATCATCAAATTGTGTTAGTTCAATCCATTTTTAAATGTTGAAGTGAACTACTCATTTAAATCAACTGTGAAACAGTAATAATGACTTTAATCCTCATTCAAAGTAGAAATCAGGTTAATGATGCATTGTCTGATTTTCTGTCTTCAATGAGCAAGTGTGTAAGTTGGTCAAAGTTCAAGTTTCGGTCAACTGCAAGTTTACTGAAAAAGAAATGTCATGTTTAACTTTTACAGCAAGATACTAGAGAATTGACTCCACGAAGTCTGAGTTCTTCATAATATCTTCTGTCTGTTCTTAAACAATCTTAATCTTTTTCCTTGACTTTCAATAACCTCTTACATCACAAAACACACCTCTGTTTTGGTCCATCGACCAATCAGAAAGTTCTCAAATGAACCGGAAGTGAGCCCTTTTAAAAGGTGCAACACTTCCTAGTTCACTGTAGGTGAAGAAGTTCTGCAGGAGCTCGAGCAGTTCTGCAGTTCTGAAACTCGGCAGTTCCAGAGTCCAGAATGCTGGAATGCAGAATGCTGGAATGCAGCATGCTCAGGACATCTGCAACTAAGCTGGACGAGAGAAGTTCAGAGGAATTATGAAGTCTGTTCTGGATGATCTCACGACTCCGAACGGTTCCCTACTGTCCTTACGGAGACGCTGAAAAGTGGCTTGAAGTGGAACTTTACGCCGGAACTGACATATCTTCAGAAAGGTAAAAAGTCGATCTTTAACCAAAGTGTACCGTTGGGTTAAGCTGGTCCAAAGGAGCGTGCTGTCCTGGTTAAAACAGACAAATTCCCTCACCCATCTCTCTCCAGATAAACTTCATTTTCCATCTTTAAACTCTTCTTTTTGCTAGAAATTAATCCAGATATTTTTAGAAATGTCTGTGGTGAAGCAACGGAAAATCATGGCCGTATGGTTTTCCTGGTTGTAAAGCTGATAAGCTGTTGTTATTTTCAATTTTTGCCAATTAATGTAAATGTGTGATGTGTTAAACTTGATTCTGTTAATAAATGACCCACTGTCGTTGGTGAGTCAAAGATAATTAACGTCTCACGTTACATTTTTAATTGTTCAATGCACGTACATTATACAGTCCAGAAAAATGAAAGAATCCGTTTAATTTATGAATATATATATCAGCATATGTTCATCTACACAGCTCTCAATAGTTCCAAACAGTTCATCGCTGTCAGTCAGTTTGAGCAGTTGCTGGGGCAACATAACACAAAAATTGACTTTTCTTACTTTACCGGACGTCTTTCAGAATTACTGAGCAGTAACGAACAAAATTATTGATTATTTCACAGACTATGCATTTTATCAAAGCATTTTTAGAAGCGGCTGATACATTTATCATTAAATTTTAAAGTGAAACAAGATTTTATCATTAAATTTTAGAAGGAAGCGAGACTGCAAACACATATTTGTTAGAAAAAAAAGTATATGCAATACAATGATCAATATAGTCATGTCAGTGTTTTATAATTACACATGTTAAAAAAAGATCAGAGTAACACCTGTTATAAAGCTATTTCTGATGTTCTCTGCAGGATAATGCTCCACCTTGTCCTCCATGCAGCAGTTCAGATCTGCTCCAGCTTACCTTAGATCATCTGGATGAATTCTTGATTTCTATAGAAGATATTAATTCAACCTTTATTTAAACAGGTTAGTCCCATTGAGCCTCTAGGACTCCTTTACAAGAGAGACCTGAATATAATTGTTGTATTTGTCGTTTTTTTTATGGCAACCAAGTACCTGGATAACTGAGTTGATTGTAGCCTGACAACTATTGGATAAATTGTAATTCATTGATTAAAATGTTAATTTAAATTAAACTGTTTCTCGTTAAAATCATATCAGATGACAAAATAAGTGTTAATTGTGCAAAAATAAATTACCAAACAATTTATTATAAAATATGTAAAATGTAAAACAAGCTTTAATAAAGTACTTTTACTACTATTAATACTGTTTATTAATTACATCATCTCAAGTCAGCAGGAGCACCATCATCATCATCACAACAACACAAAGTGAGAGCTGTAAATTTAATCTGCACAAACATTTTCAATCAGGGCTCAAAATGTTGAACTGTCAAAGCAATGTGCAAGAAAATAAACTGTCACTCTACAGGCACATTTAGAGAGAGGACAGTTCACAGAGACACGGTCAGGTTGTGTGAGACTGAAGGAGGTTCGACCATTTGTTCATGGACCAGAACCAAATGAGAAGAACAGCAGAACTTCCACTGCATGTTGATCCATTGACCAGTGATCTGCCCAGTGATCACACATGTTGTTCTAAATTAAACTTTGGTACGAACAGTGTTACAATAAGACATGTCATATTTTTTATTGAACAATAATCTTCATTCTAACAGTGACGTTGTAATTTCAGAGACTGAGGAAGAAACAGAAATGAGGCGAGTGAGATGAAGGAAAGATGAAAATGTATCCTCAGAGGACAGGGACATGTCAGGATCTGATGATCCAGGATCAACAAGACCAGGAGGATGGATCAACAGGCAGTCAGGGAACAGAGATGAAAAACCTGAGGGAACAATTAGAACACAAAAAAATACATAAGCAGGATA
>NC_056505.1:41433291-41443187 GCF_014905685.2 Nematolebias whitei | reverse complement strand
CATGAGGTGGCCTCTAAACCTTTCTCTGTACACCAGCGCTGAAAGGCCGTCCACTTTGATGTGTACAGGGCTGTGGTAGATGCAGCGCGTGAATCTTGAATTGTGCGCACTACCTCCTGAGGGAGACCCATCTTCTCTAAGCGGAACCGCTCAGTGGCCAGACCCACAGGTGCTGGCCTATTTCTGGGTAACTCCTGATCGCTCCTCCTGCTTGAAGGAGAGCATCTTCCCTCCATGGCAGTTTCCACGGGCGACCCGACAACAGACGTTGCAGGACTGGGAACCATGGTGCGTTCACGCGCTCGGGAGCTACCAGGAGAGCTGTCAATCCTTCCTCCTGAACTCGGTTCAGGAACCGTAAAATCAGAGGAGGAGGGGGGAACGCGTACAGAAGCGTTTTGGGCCACGGACTGTGAGCAAATGCATCCACCCCCAGCGATGGATCGTCTCGTGGGCTCAGGGAAAACCATAATTGGCACTGAGCTTTCTCTCGCGTCGCAAACAGGTCCACAGCTGCTTTGCCAAACTTCTGCCACGTCTGAAACATCAGGTCTGGATGGAGGGTCCAGTCCGCGTGACGTGGGCCACCCCTGGACATCACATCTGCTCCTCTGTTCAGAACGCCGGGTATGTAGACTGCTCTGATGGAAAGCAGATTTTGGTGAGCCCAACACAGTAGCTTCCGCGCAATGTGTAACATCTGGGCTGAACACACACACCCCCTGGCGGTTTATGTACGCAGCAGTCACCATGTTGTCTGTGTGAATCAACACGTGTTGATTCTGTAGCACGGGAGCAAAATGCTGAATCACGTTCAGCACTGTGCGACACTCCAAAACATTGATGTGGGCTGATGTGTGGTGGGGCCACAGCGCCCCTACTGCTTGAGATAAGCATGTCCCCCCCCAGCCTGACAGCGACGCGTCCGTGAAGACTGACACGTGTGACGAGGGTTTGCTGACGGGGACTCCCTCTGACAGAACCAGGGTGTTTCCCCAGTGTCGGAGGTCTGCTCTCACGGAGGGAGGGACAGTGATCATCCGTCTTTTGTGTTTTACTGGATCCACACGCAGACGCGCAAACCACCTCTGGAGGCGTCTCATGTGTAACAAACCCAGCGGAACCACTGTGTGAGCTGATGACATTATTCCCAACAGCTTCATGACGGAGACAGCTGTTACCACTTTGCCAGGTCTTACGTGGCGTAGTTGGTTTTTTAGAGTGTCGATTCTTGTTTGTGATAAGCGAGCCATCATGGTAATTGAATTTAATTCCACTCCCAGATAAACAATTGTCTGGGCCGGGAAAATCGAGCTTTTCTTCCAATTTATGGCGAAGCCCAGATTTAACAGGTGTGATGCCAACACCTGAGCCTGTATCAGCGCTTCCTGTCTGGAGTGTGACAGGAGCAGCAGGTCGTCCAGGTAAAACAAAACTCTCATCCCTGCTCTGTGCAGCGGATGCAGGGCTGTCTCCACACACTTTGAGAACGTACGAGGCGCGAGGGAATACCCGAAAGGCAGCCTGTTGTACTGCTACTTCATCCCTTGAAAGGCGAAACGCAGAAATTTTCTGTGTTTTGGGATGATCGGTATGTGAAAATAAGCATCTTTTAGATCGATGGAAACAAACCAGTCGTTTTTCTGGATGTTGTCCAACAGCTGTCTGTTCGTCAACATGTGAAACGGTCTGTTCATGATCGCTTTGTTGAAAGCTGACAGATCCAGAATCGGTCTCATCCCTCCGGTCCTTTTGGGGACCAGGAAGTAGCGTGAGTAAAACCCTGTGTTTTCCTCTTCGTTGGGAACTCTTGAGATTACACCTTTTATCAGAAGCTCCTGAACTTCTGCATTTAAGGCTGAGACTTGGTCTGGTGATGACAGGACCGTCTCTATAACTCCTCCGAACGGAGGGGGTCGGGTTGCAAATTGCAGCGTGTAACCCTTGCATAACACTCTGTCCATCCATCTGTCCGGCGAACAGGTTTTTTGCCACTCTGCGTAACGTTTGTGGAGTGGACGTGCGTTTAAATGATGTGCCGTGTTTTGAACGGATGTCATCCAATCCTCCGCCTCGACCGCCGTCATGCGTCGCGGAAATGTTTTCCGCGTGACCCAAGGCGAGGCTTTCTCGAAAGGGCTGTTCTGCGCGCGGCCGTGCGCTGTGACTGGATCGCGGACCAACCTTCATGTCCGGGCGGGGCGGTGTGTGTTGAGGCGAAGCGTGTGCCAGCTGATGACGTCGTGAGGCTGCACGTTTAACATCGCTGTGCGAACGTTGAGAGGCGGAGGGCGTGACGTCATCAACGCCGTGCTGTCGAAGTGAAGGTTGTGAGCCTCGCGGGAGCGCACGTTTCCTCTGGAGGGACGCGCGCCGATCTCGCTGAGGGCGGGGCCCGTCATTGGATTCATTCAGCTGTCTCACGCTTATGCCGCCGTGAGCTGCTGATCGCTGAGACGCGGTGGATGACGGCCGCTCGCGTTCGCTCAGGAGAGGCGTGTGTTGTTTTCGTTGAGAGCGGGGACCTCCACCGGACCCGGCCTGCGGTCCCACATTTATACCGATGTGAGCCGGTGAGCGCCGGGCAGCTGTGCGTGCATCATCAACACAGCGCCGTTTGGATGGAGGCTGCTTGCCTCGCTCGGGTGCGCGTTTAACACCGCTTGGGTGGTGATCGTGCGGTTCTGATTAACAACAAGTTATTTCGCTTACCGTGGTGTCACGTGAGCGTCTGGGCATGTGATGGAGCGACGGTGGGTTTAAAAAACCTTTATTTAAGGACACCGGCTCTTTATGTGTGGAGGATGTGTGTGCAACGGCTGTGAGCTCAACCGAACTTACAGACTTGCTAAAAACAGGCATTTTGATCTTTGAAAAATCATTTATGTCAATTCCTGTGTCATTTATACACACATCCTCCGCAGACCGTCATTTCTTAAATCTTTTCCCCCGTGAGCTCTGCGGTTTGTTTGCCCCGAGCGCCGTCTGCAGGCGATCTCTGGGGAAACGCTGAAGTGCAGGCTGCCGGAATGAGGAGGGGTGGTCTCTGGCGGGCGGGGCTGGTGGTGGAGCTGGGCGAGACGAAGCTGCTGCTGCCGTGGAGCGTCGATGTTTCTGCCTCTGCTCTCGACAGTCTCTCCAGCGGGCTGGGGGACGGGATGAGCCGCGCGGCTTGATGAGATGGCGCACAGCTTCCGACATCTCCTCCGACTGCTTCGAATTTGCCAGCATGGTCTTCAAGCTGCTTCCGAACAGCGCGTCCGATGAGATGGGGCCCTCCATCAGGTCTTTGTGCAGCTTTTCCGGCAGCAAGGGAGAGTGACGAAGCCAGGTGGAACGTTGGATTACCGTCATCCACGCTGCAATCCTCGACAGGCAAACCGTGGAAGCGGCGCACATGTTGAGGATGGCGTCTGCCGATTTACACAGGGAGCTCTTTGTCTCCTCCGGCAGGTCTGAGGCCTCCAGCCTTTTCGACATGCTAAATGCTAACAGCGCCACGTTGTTGTTAGCCGCGGCCGCCTGAAAAGCACACTGGTGGGCTCTGTTGGAGAGCGCGGTCACCGCCTGGTCGTGTTTCCCCGGAGGGACGGGACGCTTCTCCAGCCTGGACATCTTCGCTCCGAAGGCTTCCGCGAGGCTTGGCTCAAGGGGGGGTACCGAGGGATAGCCCCGCTCGGTGAACCCCTCCACTCTGGTGATGGGGGCGTAAGTGGAGACGGGCGCCCTTAACCTACCAGGACCGGCTGCGGCCTCGTTCCAGTACGCTGTCACCACTGGAAAACGAGGCCAAATGGGATCAGGACGGCGAGCCGGCGTGGAGCCAAACCTTCCCGCAAGATCATCCGATCTGAGCGGGGGGGGGGGGGGGGGGGAGGGGACGGAGAGCCCCTTTACGCTAGCAGCTTCCCGGATAATGGCGGGCAGCTCCGAGAGGAGCGCGCCCACGGCAGGGAGCGGTGTGGTCGCTGAAGCGGGAAACCCCGGGGGAGACGAGCATCCGCTCGGCCTCCCTCTTTCCAACACTGCGCTCCCCGGGAGGGAACGAGCGTCGGGGCTGCTGCTAGCGTCACCGGTCCCAGAGGAATCATCCGATTCACTCCGAGATCCAGCGTCGAAGAAATCCATGGCGTCGTCCAGCGAACAGTCTCCCGCCACGGACAGGCAGTCCTCGATGGTAGCCTTAAACAAGGCTGCTCTCCTCTGCCTTTCCTCCGGTGGAAGCTCGTCACAGAGGCGGCAGGAGGAAGCGCGGGCGACGTGGCGGGAACCCAGGCATCCCTCGCAGGTGTCGTGCCGGTCGAAGCTAAGCAAGTAACCGGTCTTGCAGGAGGGACACAAGCGGATGGTGCTGGAGCTGGACATCTCGATGAAAGGTCAGTTGTTTTATTGTACTAGCTTGCTGAAGAAAAATGGGAGCAGATTACCCGCTCTTAATGTAATTTATACGGATCGGGTGGGGCCCACACAGCAGGTGGGCGTGGACTAATTTTTTCAGTATGATGCTTGCGCATAACGGGATAAACCCATCAGCGACAGCCTTAAAGGGCGAAGCCTATATGACATAGAACAGCATCTTAACTGAGGAGGTGAATTTATTTTATTAGCAAAGAATAAAGTCCTTACATTTATTAAACATTACTTCTGTAAATTTTGCTTTAACAAACTTATCAATAAAACTAAAACATTTGGTCAACGCCAAAGAGGAAAGAGGGGTCAGGTGTCGCTCTCGCTTGATTTATCGTGTCAGCAGCAGAGGAGAGACACGGTTCATTCATGGCTCCCAAAACGACAAGGCAGCCATATTTGTTCATTACTTTATTATTAGGAACGCACGCGACAAAATGAGAATGGTGAAAAAAAAATTACTCCCTGAGGCTAAAAAAGCATGTTTTCTAGGGTCACATGCGCGCCCCCCCCCCCCCCCCCAGCATTGCCCCGGGTCCCCCAGGGGGGCGCGCCCCACTATTTGAGAAGAACTGCGTTAACCTGAGATTTGTTACCAGAACATCACACCGCAGACTCCCATATGGACCCTCGTCCCTCTAAGATGACAGGTGAACTTTGAGTTAAAATCAGCCTCTCAGTCACCAGAACATCTGGGCTGGTACCATTTATAAGCAGCTGTTAGACCATTCCTGACCATCTCATCCTGGTAGGACAAGAGACCTTTAATGCCTTTCTGGTGACCTTACATCACAATAATCTTATCAGACAAACTACAGCTCACCTTAGACACAATTTTTAACTTCTTCACAAACAGAACCAGTCAAAAATCTGCCTTTTAAGTTTTCTCATCAATTAAACCTTTGATACAAAGCTATTTTGTTATTCTGTAACTTTTGTTATGCAAATTTTTCATCACATATATCACAGATTATTATTTTTATAATAAAATACATAAAATCAACTGAATTTGTGATTTTTTTTGCCATATCTGTGTGTATTAACTGATATGATGCCCTTTAAAAATGAGAAAGAACTCACGTTTCAGTTTACATTAATTTGGGGTTAAATAGAGACTGATTTTTCCTCTTAAAGAAAGGTGGTGCCCACACAATGAGGTTATTTGCATAATAAATGCATATCTTATGAGCTTAACTCACAACTGATAATTTACAATATATATCCAGCCCCATATCCCTCTACAGTGTTATAAGCATAAGTAACCTGAGAAAGGTGTCGAGGCCAATAGCGTTTTTGCTCTGGGGGGAGAGCTTGTAACAGGTCATGGAGCATACGGTTAAACCACTCACACTCCGTGACAGTTCATACTGGGATGGGGAAATGCATCTGTATGGTAATCGTACTGGTGTTTCATCAACTAGAGGGATCTCGTGCACAATTAATTTTGTACAACCCACATCCAAACCATTTCTAGAAAATACATCACTGTACTTTAATAATAAAGATTTTGCCTTTTCTCTTTCATCCTTTTTGAGATTATCAAATTGTGGTAAATCCAACTCTGACTTACCACATACAGCTGTAAGGGTAGAAATATGAACTGTACAACTCTCCATTTCCACGGACACACTTATTTGTGAATTCTCGTCATCCAGTACTTTTACAGTTTGAACTGTGGCTATGACCGTACAAGGTGTCAGCCACACATCTGTTTTACTCACATTGGTGACTAGAACATATGCTGTGCCTCTTTCTCCTTTAATCAGTGATGGTGACATCAAGAGACCCTCGGGAAGACACCCAACATCAGGCCCCAGAGGTTCAACAAAAAACTCCACTGGATCATGCACAGGCAATTTTGGACAAGTTACAGGAATATAAGTCAAAGTGCCAGCATGAACACAAATACGTTTCTTACCCTGGAGCCTGACAAGATTAGGTTCTGAAGAGTTTGTCATGGCTTCCATCATTTGGCAACATCTCAGGGTTCTCCTCCAAATCTGTGGGGATGTTCTCATCACTGGAGCATCCCATAGATCAGAACTATATTGCTCATTAAGTTCACAGTACAGAAGATTAAGTACATTCATGCTCGATACCCCAGAAACCATTGTCTTTTTCTGCTTCATGTGAATATCAGATGGATCCTCTACAACCAACATCTCACGACGTGGTAAGTGCACCCCCAGAATCAACATATCCAGCTCCACGCAACCCAAATAAGGTATTTTTAAGCCATTCGCTGCTTTAAGACCCAACCAATCACATTCCTTTAGTCTTTTCTCAAAAAAAATGAGAAAACTGATCCCTAAAGAAACTCTATGTTGTTGTAACCATTGACCCAGTATCTACTAAAAGGCACTGGACTATTGTCCACCCATGTCAACTTCAGCATCCAAACACTCCCCCACTAAATAACCAACATCTGTGCAGTTACTACTACTAGAGCCTTGAGACCCTCTGGCTCTGGACACTGGCAGGGTTTAATTTTCCATCGGCCTGTGTGCCTGAGAGACGGCACCCAGCTCCTCATCCTCCTTTATTGGTTTATTTCTTCTCAACTGAGATAATCTAGGACAGTATCTGGCAATATGTCCAGCCTTCTCACACTTAAAACAGATAGGCTTTCCATCCATCGTTCTCCTTGGTCAAGTCATGGGGGTATTGGAGACTGACTGACTATTGGGTGTTAATGGTTTAACAGCCAGCTCTAATTGTGCTTGCTGGGCTTTAATCAAAGACCTCAATTCTCTATAGTCCAATAAACCTATGCTTTCCCAGGATACAGATTTTTCATCAACAACCAACATCAACTGGTTAAATCTAGATCTAACTGGCTGGCTATCATATTGTGCCAGCCATTTTGTAGCTTCTGCTCTGACCTCTCGAATTGTCCATTGTGGACAATTGGTATTAAGCACATCTCTTAACCTCATTCTTAATGCTTGATCCCTTACACCATCACAGAATTAGCCTCGTAAATCCTTTGAAACTTTTTCTGCAGCTTGTCTATCTGTTTTGATCATTTGATCCATCAAATCCCTCAAAGCATGTGAATAATCGATTAAAGACTCATCCTGTTATTGTTTGCGATTGAAAAATCTACGCTGCAAAGACATATGAGAATGAAGACTACCATAAACTTCTTTTAGGGCATGAAAAATGTTTTCTGCATTTTCTCTACGGTCAGCTGGTAAAAACTTAATCTCTGTATGTGCAGCCCCTTCCAAATGACCAAACACCATCTGAGCACGTTCTTTCTCAGTTTTACCCCTTGTTTGAACATAGTCTCTTATTTTATCAATCCACTCATCGAGTGTCATTGAGTCTGAATTGTCCAACCTCCCAGAAAATGTTGGAAGTTTTCTGTCCTGTTGAACATATACTACAGGGCTGTCTCTCATAGCTGGTCCATTCTTGCTCTCTGAAGTTCCTGGAGATGTCGAAGGACTTTTCATGACTTTCAGATCCCTCAGTTCATTCTCCAGTTCCTGTATGCACTTAACCTTCTTCAACTTCTCAGCATCCTCCTTAGAAGACATGGTGGTAACTCGAAGAGGAAGCTAACTACTGCTCCTTCTGTCCTTTCAATAACTTAAAAAAATATAGGCCACCCTCCCTATTGGGACTGCCCCAAGCCCTCCCAACAACGCCAGAATGTAACCAGTAGGTCCAATAAATGTCACGTCACTCAATCGAGTCAAAATAGAAAATTTATTAGTGGATAAATCTGACACTTTAATTCCCAATTGTTACAACTAGTGCTGTTCATATGTTCCACAAGCCCACAAATCAAAGGAGAAGCTGACAAAACTAAATGAAAAATGCCACAAACTTCAGGTTCATCCACCACTACACACATGAAAATGGGTCAGGCTTCCTGGATGTAAAGGCTTGTGGCTATAAGCTACATCTGGTGTCACATAGGTGGGTGGCTAAATAAGGACAAACAAAACAAAAAATAAAGTAGTGGCTAGCTTTCTGTGAGAGGACAAGCTGCCGTTTCTGAGCCCTCTCAAAAGCAGGCTCCCTCTTAGCTGGTGCAGTGAAATTATTCCCTGTGAAGAGAGAACGAACAGCTCAACATTTAAGGTGGCTGATGGTGGATCCACAAACAAAATCCTCCTGAGTGAAATGCCGGCTGCATACAAGTGCTCCTTGACTTTATGCAGAAGTCCGGACCCTCGTCTCTTCTGACCGTTTGGCTCCACTGCCTCTTTGGGCCCAAGTACGTCGCCAAAAGCATGGTAGGACAGACATGGTTGTTTTCTTGCCCCACAGCAACAACCAGGAACTGAAAAAAAATGCACCGAGACTGAGCCATTTTCCCCAATGTCTAACGCTAATACGATAGCCACCGGAAGTTGTCAAACACCACATCTGCTTTAAAACGCAGAAAAGTGAAAAGGCGTTTAAAAGTGTTTTAAAGTTTATTGGTTTGAGAATTCACCGCTGCGATTTCCTCCACATCAGCAAAAGAAAAGGCTGGCAAATTAAGCAAAGATGTTGAAAAGAGAGACATATTTTAATATACTTGCATAGACTTGTGCAAACAGGAAGTGACCCAAGCACCAGGAGACGCTACTTCCGGTTGTCATGAAAAGGTGAAAATAAAACTTAAACGGATTTTAAAATCAATTTATTGGATTTTAGAATCGATTCAGAATCACAAGGACGAGGAATCGAGATTCTTTAATTAATCTATTCCACTTGATTAATAGGAGAATACTCAAGCTACTAAAACTCCACTCCAAGTTTTCCTGGTTACCTCCAATTCTTAACACAGAGCAGGAACTGTGCAGGCAACAGGCGCTGAGTCTCTTGCTTCGGCAGAAAACGCGCACAGGTGGAGGAGATGGAGACACCTCTGTGTTGCTCACTGGCCAGTTTAGCAAGCTTAGTGCGGGCAGTCATTGACCAGAGGGGTTGATCATAAACATATATTCATGTTAGGAGGATGCTTGAGAGGAGTGCTACGTCTGTAGCATCTTATCTTCGCAGTAACTGTAATGCTGTTAGACGCTGCAGGTGTAAGAGATGCTGTGTGTTCAGCTGAATTAAAGTTGAAATGTCTTTAAAACCCCACACCTTATTGTCCTCAAGCTTCGTGAGAAACATAATTTAGGTTATATCCTGATGCATGCTCATCAACACCATCACTATTCCAATAACAACACATTCAGTGTAGGACAACACTCCAGTAGTCAATTACATGCCAGGGAGACAGAAAAGTGGGTGAAGAATTTATCTGACAGACAGCTCACCCAGCCAGAGACAGAGATTCTTGCCAGGGGACTGAACTTTGCGGTTGCACCAAGGACAATTCCTCTGGTGGAGTTGATCACAGCTACTGAGTCAGCCATCCGCAACAACAAAATTAAAGAGGCTGAAGCAAAACAGCTCAGAATAAAAGTTTCAGCTTGCCTCAGCAATGCCAAACCTCCACCTTCCAACATCAGTAGAGAGGAGAGGGATGCACTCACCACTCT
>NC_056505.1:41431580-41433191 GCF_014905685.2 Nematolebias whitei | reverse complement strand
TCAGCCTAACATGCATGTTTTTGGTCTGTGGGAGGAAACCGGAGTACCCGGAGAAAACCCACGCATGCACGGAGAGAACATGCAAACTCCACCCAGAAAGGCCCCTGGACCGGGGTTTGAACCAGGGACCTGCTCGCTGAGAGGCAGCAGCTCTACCAGTTGCGCCACCGTGCTGCCCCATACCATACCATACCATACCAATTTATTTATAAAGCACTTTAAACAGTGACAAAGCACACTAAAGTGCTGTACAGGGACAAACAGAACAAGCACATAGCAACAGATTACATAACAGGACACCAAAAAGTAGAAACCGACAAAAACAATAATGGATAACAACAACAACCGTAACATGACTAACACAGTGTGATGCACACAGACTCAGCACAGATCACACAGTGCAGAAAGCCAGGGAATAGAAGTGTGTTTTTAAGCGAGATTTAAAAACTGTGAGGGAGGGGGCCTGTCTAACGAGCAGAGGTAACTCATTCCAAAGTCTTGGGCCTGCTACAGAGAAGGCCCTGTCACCACTGCGCTTGAGACGGGTTACTGGGACTGTTAGGAGCAACTGGTCTGCTGATCTGAGAGAACGTGGTGGGACATACGGCTGGAGCAGGTCAGTAAGACAGGAGGGGGCAGAGCTGTTTAGTGATTTATAGACAGACAAGAGTATTTTGAATTTGATTCGAAGGTGAACCGGAAGCCAGTGTAGGGAGGCCAAAACAGGTGTAATGTGCTCTCTTTTGCTTGTGCTGGTCAAAAACCCGGCTGCTGCATTTTGGACCAGTTGGAGTCTAACTATGGAGGTCTGACTGATACCAAAAAGAAGTGAGTTGCAATAGTGGAGCCTGGATGTAATGAATGCATGAATTACTGTCTCCAGGTTATTTTTGGACAATATGGGCTTCAGCTTAGACAGTCGCCTCAGCTGGAAAAAGCAGGATTTAACAATCATATTTACATGATTGTTGAGTTTCAGAGAAGGGTCAAGTATCACTCCTAGATTAGTGACTCTTTGTTTCACTAATGGTGACAGAACGGATAGGTCGATGCAGTGGTTGGTGATTGTGTCATTGGGAGGAAACAGCATAACTTCAGATTTCTTCTCGTTGAAACTCAAGAAATTTAAAGCCATCCAATCTCTGATGTCAGCCAGGCAGTCCAGTAACGGTTGAATAGAGCGAGTACCATTGAGTCTGAGGGGGAAGTAGATTTGGCAGTCGTCGGCGTAGAAATGAAAAGGTATGTTATGTTTCCTGAAAATAGCACCTAGTGGCAGCAGGTATACAGGTCCTTCTCAAAAAATTAGCATATTGTGATAAAGGTCATTATTTTCCATAATGTAATGATAAAAATGAAACTTTCATATATTTCAGATTCATTGCACACCAACTGAAATATTTCAGGTCTTTAATTGTTTTAATACTGATGATTATGGCATACAGCTCATGAAAACCCAAAATCCCTGTCCCAAATAATTAGCATATTTCATCCCACCAATGAAAGACAAGTGTTTTTAATACAAAAAACGCCAACCTTCAAATAATCATGTTCAGTTATGCACTCAATACTTGGTCGGGAATCCTTTTGCATGAATGACTGCTTCAATGC
>NC_056505.1:41427246-41431480 GCF_014905685.2 Nematolebias whitei | reverse complement strand
GCGTGGCATGGAGGCAATCAGCCTGTGGCACTGCTGAGGTGTTATGGAGGCCCAGGATGCTTCGATAGCGGCCTTAAGCTCATCCAGAGTGTTGGGTCTTGCATCTCTCAACTTTCTCTTCACAATATCCCACAGGTTCTCTATGGGGTTCAGGTCAGGAGAGTTGGCAGGCCAATTGAGCACAGTAATACCATGGTCAGTAAACCATTTACCAGTGGTTTTGGCACTGTGAGCAGGTGCCAGGTCGTGCTGAAAAATGAAATCTTCATCTCCATAAAGCTTTTCAGCAGATGGAAGCATGAAATGCTCCAAAATCTCCTGATAGCTAGCTGCATTGACCCTGCCCTTGATAAAACACAGTGGACCAACACCAGCAGATGACATGACAAACCAGTGACTGTGGAAACTTGACACTGGACCTCAAGCAATGTGAATTCTGTGTCTCCTCTCTTCCTCCAGACTCTGGGACCTTGATTTCTAAAGGAAATGCAAAATTTACTGTAATCAGAGAACATAACTTTGGACCACTCAACAACCCAGGCAAGATGTTTCTGACGCAGTCTCTTGTTCAAAAGTGGCTTGACCTGGGGAATGCAGCACCTGTAGCCCATTTCCTGCACACGCCTGTGCACAGTGGCTCTGGATGTTTCTACTCCAGACTCAGTCCACTGCTTCCGCAGGTCCCCCAAGATCTGGAATCGGCCCTTCTCCACAATCCTCCTCAGGGTCCGGTCACCTCTTCTCGTTGTGCAGCGTTTTCTGCCACACTTTTCCCTTCCCACAGACTTCCCACTGAGGTGCCTTGATACAGCACTCTGGGAACAGCCTATTCGTTCAGCAATTTCTTTCTGTGTCTTACCCTCTTGCTTGAGGGTGTCAATGATGGCCTTCTAGACAGCAGTCAGGTCGGCAGTCTTACCCATGATTGTGGTTTTGAGTAATGAACAAGGCTGGGAGTTTTTAAAAGCCTCAGGAATCTTTTGCAGGTGTTTAGAGTTACGTCGTTGATTCAGATGGTTAGGTTAATAGCTTGTTTAGAGAACCTTTTCATGATATGCTCATTTTTTGGGACAGGCATTTTGGGTTTTCATGAGCTGTAAGCCATAATCATCAGTATTAAAACAATTAAAGACCTGAAATATTTCAGTTGGTGTGCAATGAATCTGAAATATATGAAAGTTTCATTTTTATCATTACATTATGAAAAATAATGACCTTTATCACAATATGCTAATTTTTTGAGAAGGACCTGTAAAGGAAATAAAAGAGGACCAAGGATGGACCCTTGCGGTACCCCCCATTTAAGCGCTGCCAAGGCTGAACTAAAATCTTTGATGGAGACACAAAAGGACCTGTCAGCGAGGTAAGATCTAAACCATTCGAGGGCTGACCCAGTGATGCCCCCCCACTGCTCTAACCTCGCAATGAGGATCTCGTGGTCAATTGTATCAAAGGCAGATGTGAGGTCCAGTAAGAGAAGGAGCACAGAGTCACCAGCGTCTGTGAATAGGAGAATGTCGTTAAAAACCTTGACTAGAGCAGTTTCAGTGCTGTGGAAAGGTTTAAAGCCAGACTGGAATAGCTCTAAGATGGCATTATCCTCTAGAAAGCATTTCAGCTGGGACTCCACTATTTTTTCCAGCAGTTTAGCAACAAATAGGAGTCTGGAGACAGGCCGGAAGTTGGACATGACTGAGGGGTCAAGGCTAGGTTTTTTCAGGAGAGGTTGGACAGCAGCATGTTTAAAAGTTATTGGCACCACACCTGAGGCTAAGCTGCTGTTCACAATGCCAAGAACAGGAGAGCCCAGAACAGGAAGAAGCTCCTTAAGGAGTCGAGGGGGGACAACGTCAAAAGGGGAGCCAGATGGCTTCATGCCGCACATGACCTGCTCCAGGGAAGACAGAGAGATGGGCTCAAAGTGGTCCAGAACAGCAACACAATGAGATGGGATGGACGGATCATGAGCAGGTGGAGAAATGAGTGCCCGGGTGTTTGCAACTTTTTCAGAAAAGAAATGGAGGAAGTTTTAACACAGCTCAGTTGAGGCTTCTAGAGGTGAAGGTTCACTGAGGTGTAGAACTGAGTTCAGGGTGGAAAAAAGGGCTCGGGGGTTGTGGGAGTTTGAGGCAATTATTGCAGAAAAGAACTTCGATTTGGCGGCTTTAACTGCCTTCTGATAATGACGCCAACTCTCCTTTAGGATTTGAAAAGAAACCTGCAGCCTGTCTTTCCTCCACCTGCGTTCAGCTCTCCTACACTGCTGTCTAACGGCTTGAGTGACGTCATTAAGCCATGGTTCTGATAAAAGTTTTGTTTTCCTGGTTTTAACGGGAGCAACATCGGTCCAGAATATTTAAGCAAACAGAGTTAAGCTGAGAGGTTAGCTCCTCGGTGGAGAGAGACACTGAGAGCTGATCGATCCTCTCAGAGCTAAAAGCTTCAGTAAAACGTGCAGCAGTGAAACGGTTAATGGCGCGTGAAGTATGTGCAGAATCACATGACTTAGCAGTAGGACAAGGCGGGATGATATCAAACAAGACAGGCATGTGGTCTGAGAGAACGTTGTCACCGATTACCAAATTACAAATAGAGACATCACGTGTTAAAATGAGATCCAGAGTGTGACCGTGTTGTTGGGTGGGAGCATTTACATGTTGAGTTAAATTAAATGAGTCCAACAAATCAAGGAAGTCCTTCACTAACGGCTTCTCCTGACAACAGACGTGAATATTAAAGTCACCAACGATAATAAAGTGATCATATCTTGGTGTGATGTAATCCAGAAAATCAGAGAATTCACTTATTAAGTCATTGGAACGAGGGGGGCGATAAACAATCGCACACAGAACGGGAGGGGAATGTCCGAGTTCAAAAGCACTCAGCTCAAAACTGGAGCAGGGCATGAGGGTGGACAACTGTTTACAAGAAAAGTTTGATTTAAATACAGTTAATATTCCACCACCCCGCCGACCTGATGGCCGCGGGGCATTAAAACACAGACAGTCAGGAGGTAAAAGTTCCACCAAGGCGCTTGAATCACCCAAAGGCAACCAGGATTCCGTGAGAAAAAGAAAATCTAGTCCCTCGTCTTTAAAAAAGTCATTTAGAATAAAAGTCTTGTTGGCAACAGACCTTGTGTTGATGAGGCACATCCTGATCTGGTCTGACACAGAACCAGCCATGGTGGGGGTGGTGCGCGCCAACGGTTGCAGATTTTCAAAAACAGCGCCTGCAGGACGGTCCAAGCGCCGGGCCGGTAGACAACACCCATATCCTGATGACTCCTAACTTGTGCTCCAAAGGGTGATGGGAGTCAAACTGCAAATACTGGTCTGTGTGGGTGGGTTTGCGGTACACCTCAGTTTGCAAATGTCCTCTATCAGAGACTGAGACCTCACAGTCCAAGAAAGCCAACTTGCCATTTTTTCATCTTCTCGTGTGAACTTGATGTATTTATCCACAGAGTTGATGTGGTCAGTAAAATGTTGGACTTCCTGAAATTTAATTTTAACCCAGGTGTCGTCAACATACCTGAACCAATGACTTGGTGGTGTCCCTGAAAAGGACGTCAAGGCTCTCTTTTCTACCTCCTCTATGTACAGGTTGGCAACAATAGGAGAAACTGGAGACCCCATAGCACACCCATGTTTCTGCCTATAATATTGCTCCCCATATGTGAAGTAGGTTGACTGCAGGCACAGTTTCAAGAGTTGACACAGTTGTTCTGTGGAAAGCGTGGTCCTGCTGCTCAGAGTCGTGTCTGATTTTAATTTTAAACTGACCACCTCTACTGCATCATCAACAGGAATGCACGTAAGAGTGATGTGACATCAAAAGAGACCATTGTTTCATCAGTCTCCATGATGACATCCCTCACCTTATCCACAAATCCATGGTGTTCTGTATGTGATGTTCTGAGCTGCCAACTAAAGGGATGAGTACAGACACCAGATATTTGGAAACATTGTAAGTGACAGAGTTAATCATGCTAACAATTGGTCTTAAAGGTACACCTTGTTTGTGGATTTTAGGTAAACCATACAGACTAGGTGTGGCCTCCCCTGGGTACAGTCTGTGGTACAGAAAACAGTCAATAGCCTTGTCCTGCTCCAAAATTTTCAGGCAATCTATCAATTTCTTCTTGTAACCACTTCCTGGATCTCTTTTCAGAGGTTCATAAGTGTTTAAGTCACTAAGGAGTGTCATAACTTTCTCATGATAGTCTTTCTGG
>NC_056505.1:41426864-41427146 GCF_014905685.2 Nematolebias whitei | reverse complement strand
TTAAGTCACTAAGGAGTGTCATAACTTTCTCATGATAGTCTTTCTGGTTCAAAATCACTGTGCACCTTCCTTTGTCTGCTGGGAGAATGATGATGTTTTTGTCCTTGCTAAGAGTGGTGAGTGCATCCCTCTCCTCTCTACTGATGTTGGAAGGTGGTGGTTTGGCATTGCTGAGGCAGGATGAAACTTTGATTCTGAGCTGTTCTGCTTCACCCTCTTTCATTTTGTTGTTGCGGATGGCTGATTCTGTGGCTGTGATCATCTCCACCAGAGGAATTCTAC
>NC_056505.1:41426697-41426764 GCF_014905685.2 Nematolebias whitei | reverse complement strand
TTTTCAGGCAATCTATCAATTTCTTCTTGTAACCACTTCCTGGATCTCTTTTCAGAGGTTCATAAGT
>NC_056505.1:41412256-41426597 GCF_014905685.2 Nematolebias whitei | reverse complement strand
AGAGGAAAACACAGGGTTTTACTCACGCTACTTCCTGGTCCCCAAAAGGACCGGAGGGATGAGACCGATTCTGGATCTGTCAGCTTTCAACAAAGCGATCATGAACAGACCGTTTCACATGTTGACGAACAGACAGCTGTTGGACAACATCCAGAAAAACGACTGGTTTGTTTCCATCGATCTAAAAGATGCTTATTTTCACATACCGATCATCCCAAAACACAGAAAATTTCTGCGTTTCGCCTTTCAAGGGATGAAGTAGCAGTACAACAGGCTGCCTTTCGGGTATTCCCTCGCGCCTCGTACGTTCTCAAAGTGTGTGGAGACAGCCCTGCATCCGCTGCACAGAGCAGGGATGAGAGTTTTGTTTTACCTGGACGACCTGCTGCTCCTGTCACACTCCAGACAGGAAGCGCTGATACAGGCTCAGGTGTTGGCATCACACCTGTTAAATCTGGGCTTCGCCATAAATTGGAAGAAAAGCTCGATTTTCCCGGCCCAGACAATTGTTTATCTGGGAGTGGAATTAAATTCAATTACCATGATGGCTCGCTTATCACAAACAAGAATCGACACTCTAAAAAACCAACTACGCCACGTAAGACCTGGCAAAGTGGTAACAGCTGTCTCCGTCATGAAGCTGTTGGGAATAATGTCATCAGCTCACACAGTGGTTCCGCTGGGTTTGTTACACATGAGACGCCTCCAGAGGTGGTTTGCGCGTCTGCGTGTGGATCCAGTAAAACACAAAAGACGGATGATCACTGTCCCTCCCTCCGTGAGAGCAGACCTCCGACACTGGGGAAACACCCTGGTTCTGTCAGAGGGAGTCCCCGTCAGCAAACCCTCGTCACACGTGTCAGTCTTCACGGACGCGTCGCTGTCAGGCTGGGGGGGGACATGCTTATCTCAAGCAGTAGGGGCGCTGTGGCCCCACCACACATCAGCCCACATCAATGTTTTGGAGTGTCGCACAGTGCTGAACGTGATTCAGCATTTTGCTCCCGTGCTACAGAATCAACACGTGTTGATTCACACAGACAACATGGTGACTGCTGCGTACATAAACCGCCAGGGGGTGTGTGTGTTCAGCCCAGATGTTACACATTGCGCGGAAGCTACTGTGTTGGGCTCACCAAAATCTGCTTTCCATCAGAGCAGTCTACATACCCGGCGTTCTGAACAGAGGAGCAGATGTGATGTCCAGGGGTGGCCCACGTCACGCGGACTGGACCCTCCATCCAGACCTGATGTTTCAGACGTGGCAGAAGTTTGGCAAAGCAGCTGTGGACCTGTTTGCGACGCGAGAGAAAGCTCAGTGCCAATTATGGTTTTCCCTGAGCCCACGAGACGATCCATCGCTGGGGGTGGATGCATTTGCTCACAGTCCGTGGCCCAAAACGCTTCTGTACGCGTTCCCCCCTCCTCCTCTGATTTTACGGTTCCTGAACCGAGTTCAGGAGGAAGGATTGACAGCTCTCCTGGTAGCTCCCGAGCGCGTGAACGCACCATGGTTCCCAGTCCTGCAACGTCTGTTGTCGGGTCGCCCGTGGAAACTGCCATGGAGGGAAGATGCTCTCCTTCAAGCAGGAGGAGCGATCAGGAGTTACCCAGAAATAGGCCAGCACCTGTGGGTCTGGCCACTGAGCGGTTCCGCTTAGAGAAGATGGGTCTCCCTCAGGAGGTAGTGCGCACAATTCAAGATTCACGCGCTGCATCTACCACAGCCCTGTACACATCAAAGTGGACGGCCTTTCAGCGCTGGTGTACAGAGAAAGGTTTAGAGGCCACCTCATGTCCATTAGGCGGCGTGCTGTCCTTTCTTCAACAGCTGATGGATAGGAAGTTGGCATTCAGCACGATTAAAACGTACGCTGCAGCCATCTCTTCCTGCCACGAAGGGTTCGGAGACAGAACAGCTTTTAATCACCCGTTAATGAAGCGGTTTCTAAAAGGTGTACAGAGACATAGGCCGGTTTCACGCCCACTCGTTCCACAGTGGGATTTAACATTGGTCCTGCGAGCCCTGATCAAAGCCCCATTTGAGCCTATAGATCAGGTTTCACTTAAATTCTTGTCTCTTAAAACAGCCTTGCTGCAGGCTTTAACATCCGCTAAGAGGGTGAGTGATTTATCGGCCCTCTCTGCCGCTCCGTCATGTCTCAGAATCCAGGCTGACGGTAGTTCAGCTGATTTAAGACCAAACCCAGCCTTTATGCCTAAAAACATCACGAGCTCTTTTAAATCGAGACAGATATCGTTGGAGGGATTCTTCCCTCCCCCCCACAGATCAGAAGAAGAAGCATCTTTTCATCTTCTCTGTCCGGTGCGGGCGTTGTCGTGTTACATAGCGCGCACAGCTGCGATGCGTCAAACTCAACAATTGTTTGTGCATTATAGAGATGCATCTGCAGGTCGCCCGTTATCCACCCAGCGCTTGTCACACTGGCTGTGTGAGGCCATTTCTGAAGCTTACAGAGCATCAGATCTAGAGCCTCCTGTCAACCTCAAAGCACACTCAACCAGGGGTATCGCATCTTCGACTGCTCTGCATAATGGTATGTCAATGCAGGACATTTGCACTGCGGCTGCATGGTCAACACCCTGCTCATTTATTCGCTTTTACCTACGTGATGTAACGGCTCGTTCCATGACACATTCTGTCCTTAGTGCTCTAACAGAATGAATACTGTTGTTTTCTTCATGGAACTCTGTTTAAACTCACATCTGTCTGCATGCTTCACAGTGTGAGATGTTGTTATCAGCCACAAGTTGTGTCTGTGATTTTGGGTCTATTGTCACTAATCAGTTCATGACTATTGTTACCAATCAGTTCAGTTGTTCAATAATCAGTTCATTGATATTAATCTGTTTATACTGTTCAATCATGAACCAGTTGCTTCATGCCCCCCCCCCCCCCTCCTCTTTTCAACATCTTCTCCCCGTTGAAAGTTTTTTCCGGGGCGTTCACGCTTTGTCAGAACGCATAGTTACACAACATGCGTCTGTGCATGGCACACAATTACGCGATGCGTAGTTATGCACATGGGGAGCTGAGTGACAAGACGTTTTTTGGGCAAGCTTCCGCTTCTTACTGTGTTCGAATGGACCCAGTGAGGCGAGGACCACATCCGCTTCGCCCTTAACCCATCAGCGACAGCCTTAAAGGGCGAAGCCTATATGACATAGAACGTTGGTTACGTACTGTAACCCCAGA
The DNA here is from genome assembly GCF_014905685.2 of Nematolebias whitei. Lineage (NCBI taxonomy): Eukaryota > Metazoa > Chordata > Actinopteri > Cyprinodontiformes > Rivulidae > Nematolebias > Nematolebias whitei. Next base: position 41,423,380 of record NC_056505.1, on the reverse strand, counting down.
TTCTATGAATATAGGCGTAGCCCTTTAAGCGTCGGGCCTCACTGGCTCCTGAATAGCTGAAGAAAAAGAATAAGCTATTTGGGAGCAGATTACCCGCTCTTAATGTAATTTATACGGATCGGGTGGGGCCCACACAGCAGGTGGGCGTGGACTAATTTTTTCAGTATGATGCTTGCGCATAACGGGATAAACCCATCAGCGACAGCCTTAAAGGGCTACGCCTATATTCATAGAATCTGGGGTTACAGTACGTAACCAACGTTTTTATGATGCTCTAGACGCTTGTCACCCACAGCACGCAGGTGACAAAGAGTAACTCAAAGCAAGAGGGTTACCTGCTCCTCTTTCCTCTTTCATGTTGACATTTTTTTTGTTTATCGATGAGTGTGGTCATTGATCCTGACTTCCTCATTTTGATTTTTTTTAAATCTGCATAAATTGTTTTATTAATTTTTGTTTTGTATGTCAGAGCGTTTTATATAACACTCCTGAGTTAAAATGTTGCTGATCAATTTGAATTTATTATTTTTTGATTATATTTAATTTTATTTTTCAGTATCAAATGGTCATAAATGTTTACAGTTTAAAAAATTATTTTTTTTTCAGGCAAATTAATGCACTTTAAGTTGTTTCTGTTACAGACTAAAAAAACTATGTTAATAAAGTTATTCTTCCTTGTAAGTTGATCTATATTCTTTTTTTTTCTTTAATGTTAATAAGGACACAATGTTAGGCAGAGGTGTACTCATAACAATTTTATAGACACACTATTTACAGTCATGGCAGAGAGTTGGGGGGGGGGGGGTGGGGGCGCAAAATGTTTACTTCTTTCTGGGGGGTGGGGGCACAACAGAAAATAATTGAGAAACACTGGGTTAATGCCAGGTTCTGTGTCTTTCTCTTGTCCTGAGACGTCTGCAGAAAGGATGCTTCTCTCCTCTCTGAGTTCAGTACAAAAACTTGGTTTCTTCTCTCCAGTTCTCTTGTGCAAAAGCGTGTTTTTCTCTGGAGTTTTCTCTCCAAAACTCCCGTGAAGTCTTCTGAGACAAAGCCTCAGTGAAGTGTGTAGCAGAAGTTGTAGAAATAGATGTGCTTGTAATGAAAAGTAGTGCCAGAAGTGAAACTTAACTTAACTGTCTATGTGTGACAGATTGACTTTGATCCACCTCTCGGAAGAGGGATGGTCCTAACTCTTGGCTTTGTTAAATGAAATCTGAAGTCCATTTTTCTCTGTCTGCCTTAAAAGTTACTCTTTTAAAAGAGACAATAAGACCAAATATATTCTTAAAGAGAGATTACTTAAAACACATATTTTCATGAATAAACATTCAGGTATAAAATAAAACAAAAAAAAATGACATTTTGGAGTTAATAGCAGGCAATGTTTCACCAAAAAGTGTCGCTGTCCATCTCCTGAAAAGAAAACGTCATTAACAAAGAGTTGTTTACTGTGTTATCTTCATGGGAACCCATCCTGGGAGTAATACTCCTTTTTGATAAAGGAAGATATCAAAGTAGAGAGTTTGGATGTTCCTAAGCTTCAAGGTCAGTTGAACCAAAAGCTCTCAATAAAACGATCTGTCAGTTTCATGTGAAATGAGTTCATATTCAGAGTTCAGAGGTTAATACAGTGACCGTTTTTTTAAATACATTCACATTAGTGTCAACTAAGTTTGTGAACTGAGTTGAACATTTATAAAACAAAGTCTGTTTGTTCCCAATGGAATAGATGCATCTTATTTTAAACAGTTTCAAACACAAAAACACATGAATGATGTTTGTTTGAGATGAGGTGAACTGTTTACTGAGATGAGGTGTTCTTTTCTGAAGTGGTGAACTGTTTCTGAGGTGGTATTCCCCTACATATTCCCCCACTTTTCGATTTTCAACCCCGATGGTTGTGAATCGAAAACTCGTCGTCCACACCTCAGGAATGTTCCAAGAATGTTGTAGTAGATTTCCAAAAGTCAAAGTTTATAATTCCATGGAAGGAAAACAAAGTTAAAGTTATCCCATATGAAGTCAGAAAGAATAATTCCAGGTAGGGAAAAGATCAATGTTCTAGGTTATTCCCAGTGTGTTCAAAAGGGTTAATTCCAAGTGTGTTCAAAGGATTAATTCCACAACGTGAAACAGGAAAGGCAAAGGTAATCCATTTGAGTTCAAAGTGATAATTCCACAGAAAGGAAAAGAAACTCAAGGGTATTTCATGTGAAGGCCAAGGGGTCCTCTGGAAGGCATGGTGATGTCACTCTCTGGAACGATGGGTTGGATCGTTAGGAGATGCAGTGATGTCATCTGGGGCTGCTGTGGCTGAGTGGTTAGACCAGTTGTCCTCCAATGCGAGAAATGGGGGTTCGAATCCACCAACAGTCACATGTTGAATTGTCCCTGGGCAAGACACTGAACCCCTCATAGCCTCTGATGTGTGTCCCATCGGTGTCTGAATGTGATCTAAAGCACTGATTAGTCTCATTAGAAGGATTTGTTCAATTAGCTTTGTAGAAATCTAGTAGAGTGCTGTATGAATGGGTAAATGAGGACACAGATTGTAGTGTAAAGCGCTTTGAGTATCTTGAAATAAGATAGAAAGGCACTATATAAGTACAGTCCATTTACAATTTATCTGGATGATGGATTGGATCAGTTGGATGATGCAGTGATGTTATCTGGATAAAGGATTGGACCCTCTGGATCATGCATCAGGATGGCGCTCATCTGGACCGCAGGATGTTGTAGGATGGTACCCATCTGGTGATTTCTGGTGACCATCTAAACTTCATGTAATGGAATCCTAAGGATAAATCTGTATGCATGCAAATCTAATGTCAACTTAATTGACAAAATAAATTGTTCAAAGTGTTCTTGAGTAAGAATAGGATAATCTAATGCCTCTACTTTTGTATACGGGTATGTAGACAAAAAGGTGTGGCTAATGATTAAATGTTGAAGAAAAATAAAGCATGCACTAAGAAATTTGGTGTAAAAATACGTAAACAAAAATTTAGGAAGCTTAGTTCATTTTGTTTAGCAATTTTGTTTACTAAAATGGATCACTCATGTGGTGAGTGTTGAATGAATTTTAAAACAAACTTTAACACGTTGATCAGCTGAGTGTGAGCATAAACAAGAACAATCCCGACGACACCCGGAAGTAGATCTCCCCCATTTGTGGGTTGTTATCTTTTCGACAGTTAATTGTTTTGCTTCTTAGCTTGATCTAGTGGTCAAAGAATGTTGAATTTTGTTTTACAGTGTATTGTTAATAGGTCTAAGGTGTTTTACCTTACCTATTTCTTTTGAAAGTAAAAATTTAATTTAAAGATTTGTAATCTTAAGTTTTGAAATTTTTCTATTTTAAGAAGAGTAAGGTTTATTTGAATTTTGTTCCAAGTAGTTTAATTAGCCTAATTTTGGTTTTAGTTATGTTTTTAGTTTGAAAACTCTTCTTTATTAGTTGTTTTAGTTTGAGCCTTGTGTGGCTTGATCTAGTGTGAGTACACAACTGGAGACAGTTGGTTTGTTAGGTGTATTCTTGTCCACACTGGAAGGATGTTGTGGGTGTGCATTCCAGCTTTGGAAGCTTTCTGTCCAGTGGGTGGTGTGAAGGTGTACCGGACCTTTTTCTTCCCCCACTTGAAGCTTTTCATAGGAGGCTTTTTTGGTCATGGTATGTTTTGAGTTGTTTAGTCATCTTATTAAGATGCTTTTGGTTAAAGGTGAAGGTATTACTCGGTTGTTTATTCCGATCTTTTATGTATTGGTGGTTGGTGTTTTCACCAGGTTTGTAGTATGTGTATAAAGGAAAAGTCGTTTGTCGTCCATTCGTCATCTTAGATGAAAAAACTCCCGTAGATTGATGTGAAGCTCTTGCAGGTTGGAGCTGGCAACAGATCACGCAGTCTCTGATGTAGCTGTTTACATCTTTGCGTATTCCTGGCCAGTAAGAAACCTGTCTTAATGCTCTGAGTGCTGCTCTGGTGCTATTGTGTTTTGAAGATGGGGTTTCATGGGCATGTGCTATCATCACCCCCCTGTGATCATGAGGCACCACGCACAAAGGTGAAGTTGTTGGCTCAGGAGCAAATACTAACATGCCCTTGAACATTTTCAATAAAGGTTTTACCTTAAGGAATGTACGAAGGTCAGGGATTGAGTCAAGTTCCTCTGAGGAGGGAGTGACATGGTCCTGATCAGTTAGGTAGTGAATCTAATAATCTTGATTACCTTAATTTTGATGGCTGGATCCAGAAATTGAAGCTTAATGATGTTTTTATCAGCCAATGCAGGTCCAACTGAGATTGTGTTAGCAGTTGGTTGTGAAAGATCAGAAGAGCAGGCTGCAGCACATGGATGTGTGAGCGTTTGCACCGCTTGGGTAGGTGGGTTTGGGATAAAATCAGGTGGCCAGGAGGGGTCAAAAGATTGTGTGTTATCACTAGTGGTACTGTTGTTAATTAACAAATCTGTGAGATTGTTAACCTGTTTGTTTTGTCCTGAGCAATAGGGAAGTAATAGGGAGTAATACTCCTTTTTGATAAAGGAAGATATCAAAGTAGCAAGTTCAGATGTTCCTAAGCTTCGAGGTCAGTTGAACCAAAAGCTGTCATTAAAACGATCTGTCCGTTTCATGTGAATAATAATCATTTAAGACTAAGACACCTGATTTATTTAAACATTATTAATTTTGTGGTTTATTGATGTTAGTTATACTATTATGTGGAGTTAAGATTATTTTTTCCTAAATTGATATGATCAAACCAGAAACTTTTCATATGATGCATATTGTAGTATGACATATGCTCAGATATATTCATACATTTCTCGAGTTCTTCATTTTTCTGACTGTGTAAATGTCGTGCATTGAATTTAACAGAAATGTAACGAGAGACGTTATTTATCTTTGACCCATCAAAATGAATGCGGTCATTTATTTGCAGAATCAAAGTTTAACATCACACATTTACATTAATTTGGCAAAATATGAAAACAATAACATGGCTAGTTTCACAGAAAGTGGGCACAATACGGCAATTGTCCTCACTTCTCAGCAGAACAGCAGACATCAATCACACGGCGGTGATTGAGAACTTTGCTTCAGATATTTCTAAAATATCTGTAATGATTTTAGGAGAAAGGAGAGTTTAAGATGGAAAATGGAGATTTATCTTACAGAGAGATGTGTGAGGGAATTAATCTGTTTGACCAGAAACGTGCACGCTCCTTCAGTTCTCAGCTTGGTCACGGTACGCTTGGTCGAAGTAGAACTTTTACCTGGTTGATGATAGATCAGCGTCGGTATAGAATCCTTCCTTTGACTCTTTCAGCGTCTCCGTTGAGAACAGCTAAAATACTTCGAGAGTCGTGCGAGGTTATCCAAACAGAAGTTATAATTCCCAAAATCGTCCCTGCATTCTGGATTCCAATAGAAGCATTCTGGACGCCTGCGTTAGCATCCAAGAACTCTGAACTCTTTAACTCTCTTCAGAGAGTTAAAGTCTGGAACTCTTCTCCAGGAAAAACTTTCAAGCTCTGAAAACTCCCATGTTGAACTCATTCTAGAGCGCACCAGCTAGAGTTGAACTGGGAAGTTGCCACATTTAAATGGGTCGACTTCCGGTTCATTTGAGAGCTTTCTAATTGGTGGATAGACCAGAAAAGAGGTGTGGTTTGTGATGTAAGGTGTTATCAAAGTCAAGGACAGAGAGTAAGTTTGTTTAAAACAGACAGAAAGATTATTGGAGAAAACCAGACTTCGTGGAGTCAAACTCTCCTGTATCTTCTGTAAAAGTTAAACATGACATTTCTTTTTCAGTAAACTTTTAGTTGACCGAAACTTGAACCTTAACACACTTACAAATTTGCTCATTGAAGACAGAAAAATCAAGAAATGCATATTACCCTGATTTCTTCTTTGAATGAGGAATAAAAATCATTACTTACTGTTTATGTAAATAAAAATGAGTAGTTCTCTTCAACCTGTAAACATTGTTTGAACTAACACAATTTGATTATTAAAACATTTGTAAAATAGTAATGATCATAGAGAATTGTCTTTTCTACTTGATTAATTCAAGAAGGAAAGTCTCAGGATGGGTCAAACTGTATTTCTGGATGCAGATCAATGAAATAACAGTTTCTGTCCCACAAGGTTCTTAAGGTCAAGTGTTTTGACCTTAGGCTTAGTTTGACATCAGGTTAGGTTCACTACAGTCCCCCCTTTGGAAATCATCGCCTGTCCATGGGGATGAATTCCAACCGTGAACTTACACCTTCAAATGTCCTTGAGCTTGATGTAATCCAGCAAGGAAGACCAAAGTCAAAAGTAATCCAGCAAGGAAGACCAAAGTCAGAAGTAATCCAGCAAGGAAAACAAAGTCAAGGTAATTCCACAATGTTCTTGGTAATTCCATTGTGTCAATGCTTTAACCCCTTGGAAACAGAGTCTGTAATCCATTGGAAAAAGTCATATAATCCACAACGGTAAATCCACAACGATTGGAAGTGTTGATTAATCAGCATACAGAGGGGTACCCTTGGATTGAACTGAAGATGCGGCCACTGGATGAAGAGTGGAGACCAACGTCAGGATTGCAGGTCGCCTCCAGCGAAGGTTGTCTCCAGCGACGTCCAGCCTGTGCCATTCTGGTTCAATGTGTCATGCAATTATGTGGTTTAAGGTGGGCTTATGAAGGGGATTTTACATAAGGCCTTAAACTATATGCACCTGGTGTGTAAGCTATTATGGTTGGGAACAGCTACAACTACCAGTTAAGGGGTGGAGCATGCTGAAAAGGGGTAACTACAGGGGTTTATACCTATAGAAAAGGGTTCCAAACTATTTTTCCATTTCTAACTTGGCTTAAGTTAGCTTTACATGGCAAAATATAGTTTGGTTCAAATGTCTGTTGTCTTTTAGACGAACGACTTGAGATTGGGTGTTTGGTTTCCCCACAAATGTTTTGGAAGTCTATGGCGAGACTTATCAAAAAGAATTAGCTATCCCCCCGAATAGAATTGTTCGAGTAGGTTCGGCTTAAGCGTTGTGAGATCAATGTAGATTATGGTACTTAAGGTAGCAATAATATACATTGACTCCGCAAAGATTGCAATTTAACGAATGAACTGCATGTTGGCATGGTTAAAGGCCTCTTAGTCTCTAACTTAACTACACAACAAAATTCATTCTTGCCTGGGGTGTTCAAAAACAATACCAAAACCAATTAACCGATGTCTCAACATCGACAAGAACAGTGACTAAGCAACCAGTAAAACAACGTTTCAACATCGACAAAAGCAGTGATTAAGCAACTAGGAAACAACGTTTCGGTGCGCCACTCACTCTGAATGTCAGATTTGCTCACGTTATCGCGTCTGGTAGCATTATCCTAACTGGCGTCACCCCCCTTCGGTCATGGGAGACCGCGAACACGGGTGAGGACGTCGCTCCATGAGCTAAAGTTAGGTTGTCCTTGAGTAGTTTTAACTGTTTGCGCAGTTGAAAAAGGACTTTTAGGTCTTGATCGGAATCCAGTTTGACTTTCGATGGAGTGTATTTGTCTGGGTCAGTCAGATACAGTATCATCGAGTTAATTGCAGGATCATCCAACTTCTGAAGTTGGATGATGTCTGGGTCAGTTGAAAATGACTTTTCATATTTTAAAAGAACTTGGCGAAGTTTGTTTCTTTCTTCATCAGATGTCAGAGTGTCGGCTTGAGCGACCACCTGTTCAATCTGTGATGAGACTGTTGTAGTGAACCAGATGACCTCAAATCTACCAGATGGACAGAGACTGTTATTTTCATTGATCTGAATAAGTCTGGGCCATCTGATGACTTTCTTTCTTGAATTAATCAAGCAGAAAAGACAATTCTTTATAATCATTACTGTCTTACAAATGTTTTGATAATCATATTGTGTTAGTTCACTCAATTCTTACAGGTTGAAAAGAACTACTCATTTTTATTTTACATAAACAGTAAGTAATGATTTTTATTCCTCATTCAAAGCAGAAATCACCTGAATATGCATTTCTTGATTTTCTGTCTGAAATGAGTCAAGTCGTAAGTATGTGAAAGGTTGGTTTTCGGTCAACTAAAATGTTTACCGAGAAAAATGTCATGTTTAAACTTTTTCAGAAGATTACCAAGAGTAGGCTCCAAAAAGTCTGCTGTTTCTGCAATAATCTTTTCTGTATGTGAAAACAGATTCATTCCCTGACCTTGATTTTGATAACAACTTACGTCACGAAAACACACCTCTTTCTGGTACATCCACGAATCAGAAAGCTCTAAATTGAACAGGAAGTCGACCCAAATAAAATGTGGCAACTTCCCAGTTCATGGTAGAGTGAGAGTTCATGGAAGAGTGAGAGTCCAACAGAGAAAGAGAATGAAAAAGATTCCATGGAGAATGGAAAAGTTCTGAAGGAGTTCAGAAGAGAACTAGAGTTATGAAGAGTTTGGAGTGCCGAGGATCCAGAGACGTGTTGGGATTATAATTCTGTTTTGAACTAACCACGCACGACTCTCCGAGGATTTTAGCTGTTCTCAACGGAGGCGCTGAAACAGTCTGAAGGACTCTTACTGAGCTGATCTATCGTCAAACCAGGTAAAGACTTCTTCTTCGACTAAAGTGTACCGTGGACGGGCTGAGGATCTGACGGAGCGTGCAACTTCTGGTCAAACAGATTAAATTCCCTCACATAGTTCTCTGTAAGATAATCTCCTTTCATCTTGAACTCTTCTCTCTCACAAAATCAGTACAGATATTTTAGAAATATCTGAAGCAAAGTCCTCAAATCACCGCCGAGTGATTTGAAGTTCATTTTCTGTGAAACTGTCTGTTATTATTTTCATATTTTGCCAAATTAATGTAAATGTTTGATGTTAAACTTTGATTCTGAAAATAAATGATTCCATTCATTTGATGGGTCAAAGATAATAACGTCTCTCGTTCGCATTCCTTTAAATTCAATGCACGGCATTACACAGTCAGAAAGATGAAGAACTCGTGAATATAGTATGCATATAAACGGGGATATATTGTCATACTACAAGTGACACGTAACTCACGTGACTCACTACAAACTGGTGGCCCGTAACGTGTTCATGAATGACTGTTAAAACGTGTAAGATTGATTTTAAATGTTGGCATGTTGAAAAAGTAACGGTTAAACAGCTGTGCTGAAACCGTGCGTCTTTACGCAGCGCAATTGGAGCTGCGCGCTTGTGTTACGCTGGCAATGTTTTAAAAGCTGAAATTGTGTCATTGAGTCTTTATAAAGCTGAATTGTACGTCTGTATGTGTAACATAAGCTGGCTTTGAGCTGTGGAAACGCTTTATTCTGTTTAAACTGTGTTCCAGACGCTGTTCTGGTCCGTTTCGGTTCTTTGGACCGGCTCGGTTCTGAAACGGGTTCGAACGAGTTGTTAAATAGCTAGAAAGACGTTTTGTCACGGAGCGCCGTTCTCTGTGCAGCTCAGGGGGTTATTCGTTACAAATCTTAACAGAAAAAGTGCATTTTGATGGTTTAAAAGACGAAAAAGTGACGAACTATTTTACGCTAATCTAACTTGCTAGCTGGAGAATACGCTTCCTGATTGGTTGAATTCGCTGTTGTGGAGCGCTTTGATTGGTTGAGAAAGCTGACTGGCGTGGCTACGTCACTCCCTCTCACCCTGCGCTGCTTTGCCATTGGTGATTTCAGTCACGTGACCCGGAAATGAAATTCGTTTTCATAGGGAAATAAAATCTGCTTTTTAAAGCTGAAAAGTAACTTTAACGTGGTTTTGACACGCTGGTCAAGTGCTTCGAAGCTATTTGCTGAAATTTTGCTACGTTAGAGTTTAAAATTCGTCAAAAAAAAACGATGCTTTTAAACAACGCTAGCGATGCTAATTTTAAGCTAAACAGCTAACGACCGGAGCTTAAACTACGCTTAAAATCACTAAATGAAGCTACCAACAGTCCCAAAAACTCATGTTTGAAGCTATAAAGTCTGATTGCAAAACTTTTGCCACTCTTGTGTAAAAAATCCGTTCAGAAATGTTGATTTTAACCGAGTTTAGCCGAAGCTAACTTCAAGCTAAGCAGCTAACAACAGGATGTCAACCGAACGCCACAGGAAGTTATAGCACCCCTAGTGGACAACACAAAAAGTGACGGAGTTATAATTGTTGAGGTAATACTGACATCTCCTGGCGAGACGTGAGATCACAGATTTCACTTCGTTTTTAGGTAAAGAGTGAAATTAAACGTTTTCTTTATTTTTCTGTAAGACAATTTCGAGTTAACAAACTTCCTCAGAGCTGAATAAAACACTGTTATCTTACATTTTAAAAAGTAATAGGTATTTATGCAAAGAAGCATTTACCAAAAATTTTTATTCACTGATAAATCCTTAAAACAGGTTCATAATAAAATTAGAAACTTTTTAAAAAACAGATACAGTTACAAATATTCATAGAGTTGAACAGTTTACTCATTTTGCTTGAAGGATAATACACGTTTAATTGCAAAATCACTAAATAAGAGTAAATTTATCAGGAAAAAGAGATTTTCTGTTTAATTTGCCACCTAAATAAAATATCTCTCTATTTAATTTTAAATAGAAGCTATACAGGAGCAAATACAGTTTTTCTGAAGAAAGACTGATTATTCCTCACCATCAAATTCTTTTCTCTTTTCACCCACCTGGGTTGATGAGTAACTGTTTAAAATAGCAAATTTCTGGAACAGAACGGTTTAAAAAAACGTTTTAAACTAATATTGCTGTGAGACTAAAGAAAATTTGCAGGTTTATAAAAATTTCAGTGTTTTAGAGTAAAATACACTAAAAACAGCTTGGTACTCTAGGATCTGTGGAAAATAAGCACAAAAAGTAACACTGCCAAAAGAGCATTTACTTAAATATTCATGAATTGGGGTAAAACCTGAGAAAGGTACCCACATTTGAATAAGTGACTTATAACAGTACTTCTGTGTAAACCCAAAGCTAAAATAAGTGTGAAAACTCATTGACTTGAATACAAATATTTACCTGTAAAATATCTAAAGCTTGCAACTGTTCAAACAGATAAATTGCTACACAGTGAAAACATGACAGGTGTGTTAGAAAAAGA
>NC_056505.1:41411252-41412156 GCF_014905685.2 Nematolebias whitei | reverse complement strand
GAAATAGAGCCCTTTAAATGCCGGTACTTCCTAGTTCTCTCAGTTCTGAGATGTTCGCAGTTCTGTGAAGTCGTTGTTCTGTGAGTTGCCGTTGGAGTCGGCTGGAGAGTTTGCAGCTCCAGTCGTTTGGGAGAATAGGAGTCCAGCCATGATAAGGCTCTTCCGAGTTTGGATTATAACATCTTCCACCTCTGAGTGGAACTTCTGAAGAACCCCGCTCATGTGGAGTCCACCCGGTGAGGTGAACTGTTGTTGACGAAGCCCCGTCACCACTTCGGACGAGTCACAGCCATCCTATGGAGACGCTGAAAGGTAGCGTTAACTGGAGCTCCGCTTCTTCTGATTCATCTTCAGAGAGGTAAATGAGTCTAGTCTCCTACTGAGCGTACCGAGGAAAAGCTGGGTCGGATGGAGGGTGTCGTCCTGTCAACACTTTTCACTCATACACACCACATTCTCCCTCATCCATCTTTCACTCCCTTTAAACTCCATCTTTCCATCTTTAAATTCTTCTCTCAAGTAGAAATCATTCCAGATATTTTAGAAATGTCTGTGTAAAGTTTCAACCATCGCCGTATGGTTTTCTAATTGTACAGCTTGCTGATTAATTATGTTGTTATTTTTCAATTTGCCAAATTAATGTAAATGTTTGATGTTAAACTTTGATTCTGTAAAATAAATGACCGCATCCATTTTGATGGGTCAAAGATAAATAACGTCTCACGTTACATTTTGTTAAATTCAATGCATGTTTTATTCAGTCCAGAAAAATGAAGAATCCGTTTTAATTGATGAATATATCTCAGCATCTGTTCATCTACAGCTTTGTAGCTGTTTTACGTGCTTTATAAATAAAGTGGTATGGTATGGTATGGTATGGTATGGTATGGTATGGTATGGTATG
>NC_056505.1:41401748-41411242 GCF_014905685.2 Nematolebias whitei | reverse complement strand
TGGTATGGTATGGTATGGTATGGTATGGTATGGTATGGTATGGTATGGTATGGTCAAGCCCTGAAGACTTTGATCAAATCTGAAGATTGAAGATGGAAGATTTTGGCTGCAGAAGAGCTGAAAAAACAAGAACAGAAGATGGAAAGCTCAGTTCTGGGGACTCCTTTAGAAACTTTGGAGATGATTGTACAAAGAAGGATTCTTCATAAAATAAAGAATGTTATAGACAACCCTCAGCACCCTCTTCATCAGACTGTCATATAACAACAGAGTGTCTTAAGTCAGAGGCTTCTTCAGAGTCGCTCTAAGACAGACGGCTACAAGACAGATGGCTACAAGACAGACCGCTACAAAAGATCCTTCCTGCCCACAGCCACCAGCATCTAGAACAACTCTTTAATGAAACCAGGATGATGAGCTACAACATATCCTGATGCATGCTCAATAATCCAGGTAGAAAAATATAAAAAAGTTAAATCTGGTCCTCTGGACATTCAAAAAACAAAACAAAACAAAATAAAACAAACAAAAAAAATGTAGAAACGGTTTGTCTTCCATCCGAAAGACTTGCTAAGTCTGAGGTGCTGTATTCAGCTCAGTCTTGTAAATAGCACCTTCCCAGAGTGGATCAACCAGTTTTGCTGCTGACAATCAAAACCAGCTGCTCACATGGTCAAGAAGAACCATCAGCCTAACGATAGATCATTAGAACACTGATGGCTGTTTACTATTCACAGGAGGCTGAGTGATACTAGCAATACAGCATTGTAAAAAAAAAAAGATCCAGTCCTCGAGCACAAACAGAGTAATATTGTGTATGCTGTTCAGTGTCAGGAGGGCTGTGATCAGTCTTACATCGGAGAAACTAAGCAGCCACTGGCCAAAAGGATGGCCCAGCACTGAAGAGCAACAACATCAGGCCAGGACTCTGCGGTCTACACTCATCTCCAGGCCAGTGGTCACTCTTTCAGAGATGAAGATGTTCACATCCTGGATAGAGAAAAACAATGGTTTGAGAGAGGAGTAAAGGAGGCCATCTTTGTGAAAAGAAATCGTCCATCATTAAAGAGGGGTGGAGGCCTCTGTGTTCAACTGTTCCCCTCTTACAATGCTGTTATTGCTAGTATCACTCAGCCCTCTGTGAATAGTAAACAGCCATCAGTGTGCTAATGATCCATCGTTAGGCTGATGGTCCTTCTTGATCATGTGATCAGCTGGTTTTGGTTGTCAGCAGCAAAACTGGTTGATCCACTCTGAGAAGGTGCTATTTATAAGACTGAACTGAATACAGCACCTCAGACTGAGGAAGTCTTTCGGATGAAAGACAAAACGTTTCTACATTTTTTTGTTTTTGTTTTGTTTTGCTTTGTTTTGTTTTTTGAATGTCCAGATGACCCGATTTAATTTTTTTTAGATGAGCTACAACATTTAATTTCCATCTGGGATTAATAAAGTATTTTTGAATTGTCCAGATGACCTGACTGAAAAATGTTGGATTGTATACCTGTATACAATTTGGAGTAAGCTGTTGGGGGAAGAATAAGTTTTGTTGTGTGTTTCTTTGACTGATGAAGCCTTCCATACCGAAGGCGAAAGTTTCAGCACAAAGAAAAAGAAACTGTCCAGATGACCTGACTGAAAAATGTTGGATTGTATACCTGGATTATTAAGCACGGACTTTGTTGTTTTCAACCAGTTTGACATGACTGTCAACAAGGAAGAGGGCAGGCAATGGAGGAGGGGGCGTACCAAACAGACCATCTAGCACTAACCAAACTGGTTTCTTCCACTTTTGGAGTAAGCTGTTGGAGGAAGAATCAGTTTTGTGTTGTTTGTTTCCTTGACTGATGAAGCCTTCTGGATCGAAGGTGAAACGTTTCAGCACAAAAAAAGAAACTGTCCATGACCTAACTGAAAAATGTTGGATTGTTTACCTGGATTATTGAGCACAGACCTTGTTCAGTTCACAAACTTCTTAGTTAACACTAATGTGAATGTATTTTAAAAAAAACTGTCACTGTGTTAACCTCTGCCAATATGAACTCGTTTTACATGAAACGGACAGATCTTTTTAATGACAGCTTTTGGTTCAACTGACCTCAAAGCTTAGGAACATCTGATCTTGCTACTTTGATATCTTCCTTTATCAAAAAGGAGTATTACTCCCTATTACTTCCCTATTACTCAGGACTGTTAAAGACAAGAGCTGGCTGCGAGCCACCAGACCCAGAAACCACCTCCAGCCCACATCTTCCCCCCGGTTCGAATCTCCCTCAGAAGTGGCAACTCTCATTATCAATAAATCAAGGAAACGTCAATTAAGTTTTATCAATTATATTAAAATCAAGGCGGGAAAAGGTTACAATTTACAGCGCTGGACTCTCCGGTCTGTGACGCGTTCACAGACCCGGAAGAGCCCCGATGTCCCGTGTCATTACACATTTATAGGGTCCTAGACTCCTCTTACGCAGAAGGGGAGCTCAACCTGTCAGTGTATGAGGGGGCGTGACTAAGTGTGATCTCAATGGATCTTATATGGTTCTGATGTCTTAGGAAATATGATATGGTGCTTCAAAAGCCTTCCTATGAAATGTGGCAAGTAGATTAAACTCTATTCCTTGATTGATATTGAAATCCCAGGGAGACTGTCTTAGAGCTGCTGGCCCAGTTTAACCCAGTCAGAACCGGGTCATAATTTCATTATAATCCCGTCTCTGAGCAGATCAAAACCATAGGACCAGTCTAGATAAGAAATATCCAACAACTCCCCCTGGTCGAGGGACCCCAAAGGGGTTTCCCTCAAATAAACTCTGAGTTCAATACCGCCAGATATGCAAGCAGTTTATCACTTTCCTCTGGTTGAATGTACATTACTCCTTATATGTTGACGGGAAATATCTACAGGCTATAACGTGTGACCTGGCAGCCTCAGGTCAAATAAGATGCCAGAGCTGACAGCTAGCGTGTGACCTGCCAGCCTTAGATCGCCTGACCCAGCCCTGGACATCTTCCTAGGACTACAGCATCCCCCTGGTGTGGTAAATATGACATAATGGAAATTTCTAAAATTTGTCTAAGTCATTTCTTTAAATATATGATTCAATGATTGCAGAAGGCGTCCTAATGCAAGAAAGCATTCTTATCTAATATATGTTCATCAGTTTGTAGAACCTGAACTTCTCTTTTTGATTCCAGGGGCAGGCATGGTCCATTTTGTCCAGCTGAAAAGGAAAAAGAAAAAACTCTGTGCCCCCTTCCCCTTCAGTCATGCAATACCCAATTTATTTGCACAGAGCGCTGCCGGTATGTTTAGCCTGTCACAGCAGAAAAATGTGTTTGTGTGAATAAAATCTGATTTAAACATTAAATGTATTTTAACATGCATAGTGTATGTAAATAATAGAACCTCCCAACTACCCCTGGTGATCTAATATAAAAACATTCCCAATTAATCAACAAATCTATTTACCCATTCCACCACCCTTCAATTTAGTCCCAATTTAGATTGAAAAATGTCATAAGTTCGCCCCCTGGAAAATCTATATTATATAACCCCATTATATGTATTTATCAAAATCCTCTGGTCTCTCGTCATGGCCCAGCTGTAAAAAAATTGTTATTTCATAGAAAACAATGTTAATAATTAAATCTATCATCGCAATTGCACCATCTAGTGGCGTTGTTTCATCACGATCTGCTAATAAAACTAGTTACAAAAATCAATGCTCCCACATACTTTATATCAATTTATCAAATCAGCAAGTCGTCATAAAAATAGTTAAATATTGTAGTGAACCTAACCTGATGTCAAACTAAGCCTAAGGTCAAAACACTTGACCTTAAGAACCTTGTGGGACAGAAACTGTTATTTCATTGATCTGCATCCAGAAATACAGTTTGACCCATCCTGAGACTTTCCTTCTTGAATTAATCAAGTAGAAAAGACAATTCTCTATGATCATTACTATTTTACAAATGTTTTAATAATCAAATTGTGTTAGTTCAAACAATGTTTACAGGTTGAAGAGAACTACTCATTTTTATTTACATAAACAGTAAGTAATGATTTTTATTCCTCATTCAAAGAAGAAATCAGGGTAATATGCATTTCTTGATTTTTCTGTCTTCAATGAGCAAATTTGTAAGTGTGTTAAGGTTCAAGTTTCGGTCAACTAAAAGTTTACTGAAAAAGAAATGTCATGTTTAACTTTTACAGAAGATACAGGAGAGTTTGACTCCATGAAGTCTGGTTTTCTCCAATAATCTTTCTGTCTGTTTTAAACAAACTTACTCTCTGTCCTTGACTTTGATAACACCTTACATCACAAACCACACCTCTTTTCTGGTCTATCCACCAATTAGAAAGCTCTCAAATGGGAGGACCTCTAGGGGGCGATTATGGAGTAGGAAGCAGAATCTTTGCTCTCCCACAAACTTTTCATTTTAACACCTACTGAGCCAATTTAACCAGTGAACTTTGGTTAAATTATTAGAACTTGTCACACTTTGTGTAGCAATGCCGCCCAAAATGTCTAAAACGGGTGAAAAAGCTGAATCTGAGCCTCAGATTAGCAAAGCGGATTTGATAGCCGCGTTAGCTGACCACAAGCTAGCGCTGATCTCCGAACTTAAAAAGGACTTCAAAGAAGTGAACGAGAAGTTGGATGGACTCCAGGAGGTTGTCAGAAATCATGACGAGCGCTTGACTTCACTTGAGGACAACGCCGAGTCACTTCATGTGCGTTTGGAAGAAGTTGAGAAATGCTGCGAGGGGCTCAGGTCCGATAATAGTCAACTCAAGGCTAAGCTAACTGAGCTGGAGGGGAGAAGCAGGAGGAGTAACGTTCGTCTTATTGGCCTGCCCGAGGACATCGAAGGACCACAACCAAGCAAGTTCTTTTCCCAGTTACTGTGGAATGTTTTCGGACATGATATCTTCCCCTCGGCGCCGGAGCTGGACCGGGCCCATCGCAGCCTGATACCCAAACCGGGCCCTAAAGGCAGGCCTCGGCCTGTCATAATTTGCTTCCACCGATATCAACACAAGGAGCTGGCGATTCGTGAAGCCCGGAAAAGAAGGAACTTGGAGTATGAAAACAACTCATTCAGGATGTATGATGACTACTCTCCAGATGTGGCCAAACAAAGGAAAGAATACAGGTCGGTGATGTCATCCTTGTATAAACTGGGTCTAAAACCAGCGCTGATGTTCCCAGCAAGACTTCGGATTACTAATACAGACGGTACCCGCACAACATTTGGCTCCGTGTCTGATGCTGAAAAGTTCATCCAAACTTTTAACAGTTCTGCCTGACTGATGGCTCTGGAGGTGCAGAGCTACAGAACGGATTCAGATAATGTATAAACGTTTAATTATTGAGGTTGTTGCAGCTGGTCTATTTTCACCTCAGTAAGTAATAGACATTATTTTTGCTATGGGCTGTTCGGTGTTTGCCCAATTTTTTTCATTTTTCTATTTTTTTTATTAATGACAAGATTTTACTTTGGCTTGGTGGTTTTATTTGTGTTTAATATTACCTGTAAGGCGAGGAGGGGGAGAAGATTTATTTAGGTAGTAGTAGCATAGAGGTGTTACATTTAGAGAAGTTAGGTGTGCTGTTTGTTCCAGCAGCTATTTTCACCAGGGGGTTATTGGGAAGGGGTGGGGTGGGAAGTGGGGGGTTTACTGTCACTGTTAAAATGATGTTTTTCGTTTCGCTCAGCCAGGATGTATTTCTTTATTTGCCTGATACCTTGACATTCTCTGTTCTGTTTTTTCTTTTTTATTATGAGTAATATGGCAGGCAACTTTAAAATGATTACCTGGAATGTTAAGGGTCTGAATCATCCCATTAAAAGGAAAAAGGCCCTCACACATATGAAAAATTTAGGTGCAGGAATTATGTTCCTTCAAGAAACTCATCTCAATAACCGAGATAGTATTCGTTTAAAGTGTGGGTGGGTGGGGCAGCTTTTTCATTCAACTTTTCAGGGTAAAGCCAGAGGAGTTGCAATACTTATTAATAAAAATATATCATTTACACCTGCAGTGGTGGTTGCTGATCCTAATGGAAGATATATTATTGTAACTGGAAAACTTCATAATGTGAATGTGACATTAGCTAATGTTTATGCTCCAAATTTTGATGATCCTCAATTTTTTTCTCATCTCTTTAGGCTGCTCCCGAATTTAGATACTCATCCGCTGATTATGGGAGGGGATTTCAACTTATGTCTTGACCCTGTGCTGGACAGGTCCTCGGTTAAGCCGGGCTATATTGTATCCAAATCGGTAACGTATATAAAGTCCTTTCTTTCAGATTATGGTATATCAGATCTTTGGCGTCTTTTGCACCCTCAGGACAGACAATACTCTTTTTTTTCCCATGCCCATGGGAGCTACAGCAGGATTGATTATTTCTTTATTGATAATAAACTAACATCATACGTGCAGAACTGCGAATATCAACCCATAGTGGTGTCTGACCATGCTCCTCTCTCAATCGAATTTAGGATACCTGAAGTAGGGGCCCAAAGAAAGTACTGGCGGTTCAACTCCCTCCTGTTGTCTGATGAGAACTTTGTTAAATTTATGTCGAACCAGATCTCCCTTTTTTTAGAAATTAATATGACCCCAGATGTTTCAATTTCTACTGTCTGGGAAGCCTTCAAGGCATATATAAGAGGTCAGATAATATCCTTTGTGGCTAAGAAGAAAAGGGACTCTATGTCCAAGCAAATCGAACTCGAGAGTCAAATCGCAGACCTGGACAGCAGAAATGCACAAGCTCCATCCCAACAGTTGTATAAAGAACGCTGTAGGCTCCGTGCAGAACATAATTTAATTACATCTCAACCAATAGAATATTTACTGCTGAAAAATAGAAGTTATTCATATGAACATAGTGATAAAGCTGGGGAGGTTCTGGCAAGACAACTTAGGGGAGCAAGAGCCAAAATGACAATTGGTGGGATAACAGCTCAGGATGGCAGCATTATCACAGACCAGCAAGGAATAAATAAGGCCTTTCAATGTTATTATAATAAATTATATAGCTCTGATAACAGCTGTAATACTAATCTTTTGCAGAACTTTTTTGGACACTTGCCTATCCCCAACCTAAGCCCTGATCAGGTATCCTCTCTGGATTCACCTATTTCAGAGCAGGAGATTGTAGAGGCAATCAAATTATTACAACCCAAAAAATCACCTGGTCCAGATGGCCTGCCAAATGAGTTCTATGCAGCATTTTCTAAACAACTGGCTCCAATTTTGGCAAATATGTTTAGACACTCCTTTGGTAGAGGATCCCTTCCTTCTACCTTGAATCAAGCCTGTATAACACTATTGCTTAAAAAAGATAAAAACCCCACAGAATGTTCATCTTACAGGCCGATATCATTACTGAATAGTGATTACAAAATATTGGCAAAAGTGTTAGCCTGCCGCTTGGAGCGAATTTTACCGAGTGTCATATCTCCAGACCAGACAGGATTTGTCAAAAACAGACGCTCTTTTTATAATATACGTCGTTTATTGAATATCATGCATACCCCTAGTCAAAATGACTCTGAATGCCTTCTCTCCCTGGATGCAGAAAAGGCTTTTGATAGAGTGGAATGGACCTATATGTTTGAAACTTTGGAGAGATTTGGTTTTGGCAGGACATTTATATCGTGGGTTAAGCTATTGTATTTCTCGCCATCAGCCATGATTTTGACAAATAACTTCTATTCTAAACCATTTAGCTTGTTTCGCGGGACCCGGCAGGGCTGCCCACTTAGTCCTTTACTTTTTGTTTTGGCCATTGAGCCGTTGGCTCTGGCTATAAGGACACAGAGCAATATTAAGGGTATTACCAGGGGTAGGGTGGAGCATAAACTTTCTCTTTATGCTGACGACCTTTTGTTGTATGTGTCTGAGCCAGAACTGACTATCCCTCACATATCGACACTCCTCTCTCAGTTTGGAGAAATTTCTGGGTATAAAGTAAACATGCATAAGAGCAAACTTATGTCTTTGAATTCCAAATCCCTAGACTATATCACAAATAATACACCTTTTGAGATAGCTACTCATAGTTTTGTTTATCTGGGCATTACGATAACAAAGACATTTGAAGATCTTTACAAAAATAACTTTGATAAATTGCTTATTGATGTCCAGCAGGATTTAACTAAGTGGGCGGCCCTCCCCCTCTCTCTAATAGGCAAGGTAAATACAATCAAGATGTCAGTACTCCCTAAATTTATTTACCTCTTTCAGTGTCTCCCTGTTTTCATTCCGGGGGCTTATTTTAAAAAGCTAGATTCAGCCATTTTGACTTATATCTGGAATGGTAAAAAGCCTCGTCTAAAAAAAGCCCACCTGCAAAAGTCAAAGCAAGATGGGGGTCTGGCTCTTCCTAATATTCGACACTACTATTGGGCAAGTAATTTGTATTGTATGTCCTTTTGGGTGTATTATAGTTCCAAAGATGGGGGTCCCATTTGGGTGGAGATGGAAAAGTCCCTCTGCTCCCCTTTATCTCTGCCAACTTTGATCGGCGGATCCTTACCCTTACCTCTAAATCGTATTTCTTCTAACCGTGTAGTCTATAACTCCCTCAAAATTTACTCACAATTTAGGAAACATTTTGGCCTTCATCAGTTAAGTTTTTCTAGTCCAATTGCGTCTAATAATTTTTTTCCTCCTTCACTGCAGGATGCTACTTTTAGTGGGTGGCGAAGTAAAGGTTTAAAAAATTTTAAAGATCTTTTTGTTGAAAACAAGTTTGCCTCTTTTCTGCAACTGTCTAATAAATATGATTTGCCAACCTCGCACTTTTTCAGATATTTACAGATTAGGCATTTTATTGCCTCATCCACTCCAAAATTTCCTGACAAACCTCTTGATAATGTAATCGATGAGCTGATGTCTTTTGATCCAACCAAAACTAAAGCAGTTACTTCTTTGATAAAGCTGATCTCTCATTTAGATTCCCAATCCTCTGTCATAATTAAACAATCCTGGGAGCAGGACCTTCAAATTACAATGAGTGAAGCAGTTTGGGCTGATGTTTTGAGGAAAATTCACTCATCTTCAATGTGTGCGAGGCACTCTCTTATTCAGTTCAAAGTGGTACACCGGGCACATTTGGATAAATCTAAACTGGCTAAAATTTACCCTCAAATTGACCCTATATGTGACAGATGTAGGTCGGAGGAAGCCACATTAGTGCATATGTTTTGGAGTTGCCCCAAGATACAGATATACTGGGCTGGTATCTGTGAAGCACTCTCAGCTGTTTTAGCAGTCCATATTACCCCGAACCCATTTATGCTGATATTTGGGATTACTCCTGAAGGATTAAGTTTACCTACGGGAGGAGGGAAGGTAATCGCTTTTTCAACTCTTCTGGCGCGTTGTTTAATTCTTCTTAGGTGGAAGGATGCTGCTCCACCCACAGTGTCAAGCTGGATAAAGGAGGTACTAATTAATCTAAAACTAGAGA
>NC_056505.1:41397252-41401648 GCF_014905685.2 Nematolebias whitei | reverse complement strand
AAAAAAAAAAGTTTATTCAGACGCCTGAGGAGGCGTGAGCTGAACGGAGAAAAAGTTGTACCGGGATGGGAAGAAGTCCCATCCCAGTTGTTGTTTTTTTTTATTGTTTTTGAAGAGGGGGGAAGAAGCCCATCTTATGTTGTTAGAACAATTTTTCTGCAAGCAGATAGTCCGAGTGATGTTTTGACCACTTTTGCAGGCAATAGAGGTCAGAAAAGACGGTACACTCAGTCGCTCGCTCAGTTTGGGAGAATGAGCAGAGTAGTTGAAGGGGCGGTGGAGCAGGTGTCCCGGTTGCGAGGAAAATTTAAGAGAAAGAAAGAAAAATGTGTTGAGGAAGTTCAGGAGAAAGAGAAACAGTTTTTACAACGAAAACAGTTGTTATCTGATGCGCAGAAAGAGTGCAAGCTAGACCGCTTGATTAATGTAGCTGAGAGCACGGTCGGTCAGATATGCAGGCTTAAAAGAGAGAAAATGAGGAAGAAAGAGCGTGATGTTTTGCCGGAACGAGTCGGAGCTTATGTTGCAAGGTTGGCTGACGGATGGAATCCGTCGAGTTTAATATCACAACCCACAGATGCTCGAGTTTCGAGGCTGTTGGACAGAGGTGGAGGTCAGGTAATGAATTCAGCACATCGAGTCAGAGCTTTGCAAGACTCGAGACCGTTGTTTGAAGTTTGTGTAGAAACAGCCCGACAGATAACATCGGAGGACTCTGATTTACAGGGTCATTGGGTGACCCTGTGGGAGTGCGAGCAGAGATGTGCTGAGGGGTGCGCTCGCTGTGCGTTCACAAGGAGGAGCACAGAGCTGAAAACTGTGAAAAAATCATTTGGCCAACCCATGGGTCGTGGGCCGAGAAGGGACGGCCAGAAAAACATGCAGGAACCTACCCGTTCTGCTTTCTGGAGGGCATTAATGCAGGCAGGAGTGCATGCAGCTGAGATGAATGATGTGTCAGCTGAAGAGCTGAGGGCTGGAAGCCATTATTTGGATTAGAGGGGCAAAAGTAGGGTCCAAAAGTTGACATCAACACTCTGAAAAGCAGATATTGTCAAACATTGAACATCAAAGGTCCAGAATTAGAGAGCCCAGATCTTGACGTTAAATTAAAAAGCCCCAAAACTTGAAGGTGATATTGATTTTAAAATGCCAAAGGTCAAAGGAGAAATTAAGACATCTGATGTTGCCATTAAAGGCACAAGTATTGACATTTTGGGCCACTAAGGATGTTTTAAAATGCCTAAAGTCAAGATGGTTTAAGGGGAAAAGGGTGGATTTGAAATGTCTAGAAATAAATATGTTGTTTGGATGTGTTAAATTAAGCTGTTTGCTTTGAAAGAAGTGCATTGTATGTTGTTTGGAAGGAAGTGCAACATATGTTGTTTATAAATGCTTTACCTGCAGCTATAGTTTTGACAGCATCTAAAAACAACTCTAGAAGTATCCAAAAATATCTGAGATAAAAAGAATTTCACCATCTTGTTTTGCAGATGTTTCACATTTAAAGTGAAAGTTCAGCTCTTTTCAAGAGGGGTTCTGTGGAAAAAAGTTAACATCTCAGTTTTGAAAACTGATGAGTTAAACATTTTGAGTGGGGCCAAGACTAGAAGAAGGATTTCTTTTTAATGAATAAAGTTAATTATTGACACTTTTTGCATGAAGTGGTTATGTATGAAGAATTGTTTGATTAGTTGTAAGAACAAGACAGATGAAACTGCAAATACAACGATGTGAAGCATGCAGCATTAGAAGAAAGAGGGTCACAATAGTAAAATGCAGGGACATATAGGGGAAAGGGACGATATCAGATCTGGCAAACGGATTTCATTGGCCCTTTGCCATGTCACAGGGGTGTAGATATGTATGTACGGCTGTAGATACATATTCAGGTGTGTTGGTGACTCATCTTTGTAAATATGCAAATCAGACATCTACTTTAAAAAGTCTTAGTATGATGAAATAATTTTATGAGGGTCCCCTTCAGATACAGATAATGGGACCCATCTTACTGAAAAACGTGTTGAATGGATTTATCATATTTCCTTATCACCCACAAAGCTGCTGGGCTGATTAAGAGAATGGATGAACTGTTAAAAAAAAAAAGAAATGCTGAGAAAATGAAAGACATGATTTGACAAACTGAAAAGTAAATTTGTTGCAGGCTGTGTTTACTCCAGAGCTGCCTGTGAGAGAAAAAAAGAACCAATTAGCAACTCCTGGGTCTGAGGACTCTAGAGCCAGTGACAGTGATTTCAGGTCAAATTCAAGTTATAAAATTGGTCTGGGTCTGCAATATCCCAGAGGCAGGAGAAGGAAAAATGGGTAAATGTACCAATTTATAAGTGTTATTAAAGAGAAAACTAATTCTTCTCTCTTTTTGTTGAAAAGCAGTTTTCTTGCTTCCACAGCTTGATGTTTCATTGATCTTTGCGGACTGGATGGGACCGCACAGAGGACGACATGAGAAGCATTGGTGGCAAGCACCCGTCCGATGGGAGTGCAGGACCTTTGGTCATCGTGTACCTTGTCGTAGGTGCCACGGTCCTGCTGGAGAACGCCTTCTCGCTGACACCGGGACGGGTGCTGATTGAGGTGGAACAAGAAAGTTTCAGCATCTCTTGGGCGAGAAATAACAAAGCAAACAGAACACAAGCACATTTCACATGTCCAGCCCAAAAGCAATGTAAAATAGCCAATGTATCGAGTGACTGCAAGATCTACATGTGTAAACAATGTGCACGCAATGGATTTGATGTCCCTCTCGTATCAACAGGATGCTGGCTGATGATAGAGGCCGAGGTGCCTCTGTGTGTGACTAACTGTACATGCTAAACCAGATGAAAGAAAAAAAAAAGGAAGAACGAAGTTTGATTTTTACTGCCAATTAAGGAGAAGGAGGAGACGTGCTTCGTTGGCAGTTACTCAAGAAAGGTTCTGGATACCA
This sequence comes from Nematolebias whitei, assembly GCF_014905685.2. NCBI lineage: Eukaryota > Metazoa > Chordata > Actinopteri > Cyprinodontiformes > Rivulidae > Nematolebias > Nematolebias whitei. The sequence continues at coordinate 41,398,701 of NC_056505.1, read as the reverse complement.
TCAGTTGTCATGACTCAAGAAGAAACGGTCAAAATACTGATAAAAGAAATAAACTTGCAGCTAAAGATGTGGGGGAGCACAGAAAAAAGTGCTCTCCAACATAATTGAAGCTTTGAACTTGTTTTCCTGTGTACCTTGCAGTTTTTTTTTTGTACAGCTGCAGGAGGAGCCCTGCCAGAGGGTGGTGTCACTACATCGAATCATCATAAGTGGAGGAGAGTATGGAACATTTAAAACCTGAATTGACAAAATGTAATGAAGGCAACCACAGTTATGCAAATATCACATTTTGCCTTTAATAACTGTACAAGGACACTGGTTTTAAAAAAATATATATAAAAGTACAGGGTGAGTGGTTTGAGCCACAGACAAATCTCACATATAACATGCAACTATGTGAGACAGCTGATAAAAGAGTGATATGTATGTTGAAACTAATCATGTTAACCCATGTTTAACCAGAGACAAGGTATTGTGTGATTAGACTCATGAACTAGGTTAGAGCAACAATAAAAAGTACCTAAGGTGCCTTTCTCTGGATGTGTGTGTGGTGTACATCTGTGAACTCGGAACAACCAGACTTATCGTTTGACTAATTATAGCTCTGAATCTCGTCTTACTCCATGGCGAGTCTCTCTGGATCATTTAAAATGCGCATTGAATGAGTCCATAGAGTTGACTGAAATGATCAAGTCTCATAAGTCTAAACGTGTCTGATCTAACAGTGCCCACCTGCATGGCTCAAAGAAAGGTTTTTACATATGGCTAAAACTAATAGTATAGGCGTCGGCTCACCATTGGTGGGATATATTCACAGGAATATTATCTACGGCGCAAAATATATGCAGTATCCCTTTTGTTTGTTTAGTGAAAAGAAGAATAACTAGTTTGATCTATGTATCTCTGTATTAACTTTGTGTATTTTGGGAACTTGTTTAGGGTTTAAAAAAAGAATTAATCAGGAAATTTATAATACAGCTGGTACATGGTTTGGTGAAAAAAAAAAAACTATAATCTGAACACCTACCAGGTGTTTTGATTTACAATGATCGTGTCAGTGGGAATGTAATAAATCAAAACGTTCCAGGGGTTTGAAACTAGTAACTGTGTGAGTGAGTTTATTTAGGATAAAGTCCCAGAACAATTTCAATGGCTCAAGAACTCGACCATTCAGAGGTCGGAGATCGTTTAGAGTTCAACTTAAAGGGATGGCATTTTCAAGACTAAAAAGTTGTCTTGTGGAATTATGTTTTAAATGTCATAAAGGCAAAAGGGTGGAATGATATAAAAAATGTTTTATAAGGTGTGAAGTTGCCTTTATGCCTATTCAAACATAAATATATTGTGTGTGTTACTTATTCAGAATTAAATGTCTAAAATTGCCATAAAAGCAAGGGTGGAATGATATAGAAATTATTATTTTAATGCTTTTATGTCAATCTAGACCTA
>NC_056505.1:41393195-41397152 GCF_014905685.2 Nematolebias whitei | reverse complement strand
GGTGTAATGTGCTCTCTTTTGCCTGTACTGGTTAAAAATCGGGCTGCTGCATTCTGGACCAGTTGTAGTCGTGCAATGGAGGTCTGACTGATACCAAACAGGAGCGAATTGCAGTAATCAAGCCTAGATGCAATGAATGCATGTATTACTGTCTCCAGGTTCTTTTTGGACAATATGGGCTTCAGTTTAGACAGCCGCCTCAGTTGGAAGAAGCATGATTTAACAATCATGTTTACATGATTGTTAAGCTTCAGGGAAGGGTCCATTATCACGCCCAGATTAGTGACTCTTTGTTTTTCTGACAAGGTTAGAGTGGAAAGGTTGATGCAGTGGTTTGTGATCGTGTCGTTGGGAGGGAACAACATGACTTCAGACTTCTTTTCATTGAAACTTAAGAAGTTTAAAGCCATCCAGTCCCTGATGTCAGCCAGGCAGTTGAGCAGCGGTTGAATAGAGCATGTACCATTGTGTCTTAGGGGGAAGTAAATTTGACAGTCATCGGCATAGAAGTGGAAGGGCATGTTGTGTTTCCAGAAAATAGCACCAAGTGGCAGCAGGTATAAAGAGAATAGGAGGGGACCCAGGATGGACCCCTGCGGAACCCCCCATTTAAGCTCTGCCTCTGCGGAACTAAAATCCTTCATGGAGACACAAAAGGATCTGTCAGTGAGGTAAGATCTGAACCAATTGAGGGCTGATCCTGTGACGCCCACCCACTGCTCTAACCTAGCAATGAGGATCTCATGGTCGATGGTGTCAAAGGCGGCTGTGAGGTCCAACAGAACAAGCAGCACAGAATCACCGGTATCTGTGAATCTGAAGATGTCGTTAAAGACCTTCAGCAGGGCAGTTTCAGTGCTATGGACAGGTTTAAAGCCAGATTGGAATAGCTCTAAGATGGCGTGATCCTCCAGGAAGCACTTCAACTGGGACTCGACTATTTTCTCCAGTAGTTTAGAAACAAATGGGAGTTTGGAGACAGGACGGAAGTTGGATAAGACTGAGGGGTCAAGGTCTGTTTTTTTTTCAGGGGAGGCTGGACAGCAGCATGTTTATAGGATTTTGGCACCACGCCAGTGGATAAACTACTGTTTACTATAGCCAGAATGGACGGACCTAGAGTTGGAAACACCTCCTTTAGTAGTCGAGGGGGGACCACATCAAAGGGGGAGCCAGAAGTTTTCAAGTTGCACATGACCTGCTCTAGAGAAGATAGAGTGATGGGTTCAAAATGGTCAAAAGGAGCTACAGATTGAGGTGGGATGGATGGGTCATGAGTTGGAGGGGAAATGAGAGCCCGGGTGGTCGCAATTTTTTCCAAAAAGAAATGTAAGAAGTTGTCGCACATCTCAGTCGAGGCTTCCAGAGGTGATGGTTCAGTGAGGTGGAGAACAGAGTTTAGGGTGGAGAAGAGGACACGTGGGTTGTGAGAGTTTGAGGTAATTATATCAAAGAAGAATTTTGATTTAGCAGCTTTTATTGTTTTCTGATAACGGTGCCAACTCTCTTTAAGTATTTGAAAAGAGACCTGCAGCTTGTCTTTCCTTCACTTTCGCTCCGCCCTCCTACATTGCTGCCTAACGGCCTTGGTGACGTCACTCAGCCAAGGTTCTGCTTTGATTTTTGATTTTTTGGTTTTAACACATGCAACATGATCCATAGTCTTTAAGCAGACAGAGTTGAACTGGGATGTCAGCTCCTCAGTGGTGGTGAGAAACACTGGGGCCTGAATTATCATTTCAGAGTTATAAACATCTGTGAAACGTGTGGCAGTGAAGTGGTTAATGGTCCGAGTCCTACGTGCAGGAATGCACGACTTAGGAGTTAGATGGGGGAGGGTGAACTCAAACTGGACTGGCATGTGGTCTGAAAAAACACTATCACCAATAAACAAGATTATTAACAGTCATATTACGAGTTAAAACAAGGTCCAGTGTATGTCCACGCTCTTGGGTGCGACCATTTACATGCTGAATTAAATTAAATGAGTCCAATAGATCTAAAAAGTCCTTAACCAAGGGCTTCTCAGGACAGCACACATGCAAATTAAAGTCCCCAATAATGAAAACATGCTCATATTTTGGTGTGATTTCAGCCAAGAAGTCAGAAAACTCATTTATGAAATCCTTAGACCGAGGTGGGCGGTAGACGAGTGCAAATAACGTCGCAGGTGAATGTCCGAGTTCAAAGACGCTCAGCTCAAAGCTGGCGCGGGAAACTGGGATGGGCAGTTGTTTACAGTCAAAAGTTGATTTTAATATTGGTAATAATCCACCACCGCGCCGGCCTGATGGCCGTGGGGCGTTAAAATACGAACAGTTCGGTGGCAGTAATTCTGTCAAGGCGCTGGACTCACTCGGAGACATCCAAGTCTCTGTGATGCACAGAAAGTCCAAATCGTGCTCTTGAAAGTAATCCCTGAGGATAAAAGTTTTGTTGGTAACAGATCTTGCGTTGATCAAACACATCCGGATATTGTCCAAAGTGGAGCTAGCAGCGGTGGAGTTAGCGCGCGCTAATGGCCGCAGGTTTTCAATAACAGCCCCTCCATGTCGGTCCGAGCTGCGCAACGGCTGACAACTCCCGCTGGTTACCTGGTCCGGGCACACAGGGAGCTGGTGATGGAGACCATGACCGCTAGCTGGAGAGGAAGATGCAGCGCCCAAAGCTTTCAGCTTCACCAGCTGACCAGCACGTTTTCCCCAGTGTCTGAAGTGAGATCTCCGGGCAGGGAGGTGAGGAGCGCAGCGAAGGTAAGCTGACACGTCCGCCAGCAGTGGGGGAGGAAGGGGGTGTCCAGAGGTACGCTGATAATGATCCAAATAAGCGACTTCAGTGCCAGAAAAACGAAGATTCAAAAGTTGTTGTCTGTCATACACCAGCAGAGAGTTGATGTCACAGATGTGAAATGCAAAAAGCAAAAATAATCCGAACACCATCAGCAGAGGTGGATTGCAAGCCATGTACACGGGCGCCATCTTACCGGAAGACAACTGTGTTCAATCTCTGCTCGAAATGACTGACCGACTTTCGTCTGCTATCTTGTCTTTTTAAACTTATCTCTTGTCTCTGATTGACTTGTTTCTGATCTAACAATCATTTTGAAAACTTGTCAAGCATTTTGAAGACTTTTTAACAGTTCAAAAGTTTGACTCTTTTTTTTTTTTAAGCTTGTGGTTTTTATGCAACTGCTCAGCTGTCTAAACAGCATACTTCCACTTCTGTTGTAAGCTTGTGACAGGTGCTTTGCCTAACATCCTCCTAGCCGGCCTTCACTTCTATTATTTCTCAACTCTCAACCTTTAATCTTAAACATAAAAAGCATTTACTAATAGAGATATAAACTCACTTTTAATCCTAAATGTAAAAAATATACTTCCTAAAAGAGAGGTATAAACTCACAGTTTGTGCCTTTGCAGAACAAGACAAGACAATACATCTTGTAACAGGATGTGTGTGTGCAAGCCTAACCACACTGTTGAATTTCCTGTCAATTGCCTCAACTGACACTCTCTTCTTAAATTTGAACCTTTAATCTTAACCGTAAAAGTGTACTTACTAATAAAGATATAAACTCACAAAAACCCTTCTTCTAAAATCACTTGGCTTAACAATTAAAATTGAAATCCGGATATAACTTACAATCACTTAATGAATACTTTTTTGGTCACAAAATAAATTATAAAGGAACTTTTGATTACAAAAAATATCATAATAACACCTGATTGTTTCAGCACCTTGACAGACAGACATAAAATCTTTATTTTAATCAATATACCCACAAAACTTGTTTTACTGATCATTCATTCATTAAGATTGCTTTATTTCAAATGTCCACCTCTATCAGACATGCGCAGTCTGACCTCAACACCTCTTTTCATCCACCTAACTTGACTATGTATGTATATATACTATGTATATATATATATATATATATATATATATATATATATATAT
>NC_056505.1:41387331-41393095 GCF_014905685.2 Nematolebias whitei | reverse complement strand
TTCTCTGCCTTCTCCCTCCCCTCTGCTGATGACATTGCTGACATTATTAGCAAGTCTAAGTCCTCATCCTGTCAGCTCTATCCATTTCCCACAGTTCTTGTTAAATCCTGTCTCCCATCTCTGCTCCCCATCTTCACTAACATCATCCACTCCTCCATAACCTCTGGCATTGTTCCCACAGTTTTCAAATCTGCTGCCATCACCCCCATCATCAAGAAACCAGGTCTTGACTTTACCAACTTCAGTAATCTTCGTCCGATCTCTAATCTGCCCTTTATTTCCAAAGTTCTTGAAAAAGCCGTTGCTAGTCAACTTCACTCTCACCTTTCCAACAATAACATTTATGAAGAGTTTCAATCTGGTTTTCGCCCCCACCATAGCACTGAAACAGTTCTAATAAAAATAACTAATGACCTTCTTTGTGCTGCTGACTCTGCTCTTCTGTCTATCTTCATTTTATTGGATCTAAGTTATGCCTTCGACACAATCTGTCATTCTATCCTCCTCAACAGACTAACCTCCATTGGCATCTCAGGTATTCCATTAGACTGGTTCAAATCATATCTCTCTGACCGCACTCAATTCATTCAGCTCAAATCCTTTCGTTCCCAGTCTTCCCCCGTCTCCACGGGTGTCCCCCATGGCTCTGTTCTCGGACCCCTCCTCTTCATCATTTACCTCCTTCCTCTAGGTCACATCTTCCGTAAATTTGGTGTCCATTTTCACTGTTATGCTGATGACACACAGCTCTACCTGTCAACAAAACCAAACTCCACCCACCCACCCTCCATCCTCACCGACTGTCTCAATGAACTAAATCACTGGTTTTCTAACAATTTTCTACAACTAAACAGTAACAAAACAGAAATCATTCTTGACGGTACCAAAAACTCACTTTCAAAATCAGAAAATCTTCTCATCCCCCTTAACAACTCTCTGCTTTTCCCCTCGCCTCAGGTCAAGAGTCTTGGTGTCATCCTCGACACCACTCTCTCGTTCACTTCACACATCAACAATGTCACTCGGTCTGCCTATTTCCATCTCCGAAATATTAACCGTCTCCGCCCTTCTCTCACACACCACTCCACAGCCATCCTTGTTCACAGTCTTGTGGCTTCTCGGATTGACTACTGCAACTCCCTTCTTTATGGCCTCCCAAACAAATCTCTCCAGAAGCTGCAATTGGTCCAGAACTCAGCTGCCCGTGTCATAACTCAAACCTCCTCCTATAACCACATCACTCCAGTCCTGCAGCAGCTCCACTGGCTCCCGGTTAAATCACGCATCGTCTTCAAAATTCTTCTTCTCACTTTCAAAGCTATCCACAACCTTGCCCCTCCGTACCTATCTGACCTCTTACACATCTCCATCCCCTCTCGCTCTCTCAGATCCTCCTCTTTCACTACACCTCCATGTACCCTCTGCCCGCCTCTCCACCATGGGGAGCAGGGCCTTCACCTGCTCTGCCCCTCATCTCTGGAACGCTCTACCCCCTGACTTAAGAAACACCACCTCTCTTTCTATATTCAAAGGCCAAAGGGGTCGGGTGCAATGTGGGATGGGTGGTGGCCGAGGGCGGGGACCCTGGCGGTCTGATCCTCGGCTACAGAAGCTGGCTATTGGGATGTGGAATGTCACCTCACTGGTGGGGAAGGAGCCTGAGCTAGTGTGTGAGGCTGAGAGGTTCCGGCTAGAAATAGTCGGACTCACCTCTACGCATGGCTCTGTCTCTGGAACCAGTTTCCTTGAGAGGGGCTGGACACTCTTCCACTCTGGAGTTGCCCCTGGTGAGAGGCGCCGAGCAGGAGTGGGCATACTTATTGCCCCCCAACTTGGTGCCTGTATGTTGGGGTTCACCCCAGTGAATGAGAGGGTGGCCTCCCTTCGCCTACGTGTGGGGGGACGGGTTCTGACTGTCGTTTGTGCTTATGCACCAAATGGCAGTTCAGATTATCCACCCTTTTTGGAGTCCTTGGAGGGGGTTGTATTATGAAATTCTTTATCAAAAGGGCTCGTGAAACGGTCGGCACAGATATTCAGACCAGAAGGAAAAATAAAAGACTCAAGGAAGCTGTTACTGCTAGGAGTAATAAGTGTCCTTTATTATCCTGCCACAGAAAACAGCCAAGCAAAAAACATGTACACTCTTAACACACAGATTGATATGAAATAACTTCTCACCGTGACACTGGCCGGGAAGTCGTTTTCGACCCAGGTAAAGAAGAATCACATCAAAAATGGCGCATGGCACCAGCGCGCGGCTGATCCATCACAGGACTTCCAAAGATTAAGTTGCCTGTCACACTTCCTTTATACCATTCTTCCCTGACCGGATCGCGTGAGAGCATTCAAAACAAGTTTGATGGTTACCAGAACAACGGATCTAATTAAACCATCATCAAAGCGATGGCTCATCCTTCCAGTAAGGAGCGCCTGTGACCGTAAAAGCGGGCCAAAGCTTCCAGGTCAAGAGCACTCCTAATGCTTATTAAAGCATTCCTAAAGAGCACCCCTCCGTCCCTTCTGCAAACCATCAAAGAGTGTCTAAATATTATAAGCAACACACACACACAAAGTATATGTTTGAACAGGCATAAAGGCGACCCAACACCTCATAAAACATAATACAAAATACAATCCCTAATATGTGAATAACACGTTGTATAAGTGTGTTTAAATAAGTGTAATATAGGTCTAGATTGACATAAAAGCATTAAAATAATAATTTCTATATCAGGGGTACTGGAAAGTGCACCTCCTGGGGACTCCCTTGTTCTGCTGGGGGACTTCAATGCTCATGTGGGCAATGACAGTGAGACCTGGAGGGGTGTGGTTGGGAGGAATAGCCCCCCTCATCTGAACCCGAGTGGTGTTCTGTTCTTGGACTTCTGTGCTCGTCATGCATTGTCAATAACGAACACCTTGTTCAAGCATAAGGGTGTCCATATGTGCTCTTGGCACAAGGACACTCTAGGCCGCAGTTCGATGATCGACTTTGTCATCATCTCATCTGATCTGCAGCCACATGTCTTGGACACTCGGGTGAAGAGAGGGGCAGAGCTGTCCACTGATCACTACGTGGTAGTGAGTTGGCTTCAATGGTGGGGGAGGATGCCGGTCAGACCTGGCAGACCCAAACGTATTGTGAGGGTTTGCTGGGAACGTCTGGCAGAGTCTCCTGTGAGACGGAGTTTTAACTCCCACCTCTGGGAGAACTTCGAACATGTTCCGAGAAAGGTGGGGGACATTGAGTCTGAGTGGACCGTGTTTCATGCCTCTATTGTCAAGGCGGTTTACCGGAGCTGCGGCCACAAGGTTGTCGTGCCTGTGACGGCGGCAACCCTCGAGCCCGATGGTGGACATCATTGGTGAGGGATGCTGTCAGGCTGAAGAAGGAGTCCTATCGGGCCTTTTTGGCCTGTGGGACCCCGGAAGCAGCTGATGGGTACTGGCAGTCCAAGCGACATGCAGCTCGGGTGGTTGCTGAGGCAAAAACTCGGGCTCGGGAGGAGTTCGAAGAGGCCATGGAGAATGACTTCTGCACGACTTCTAGGCAATTCTGGTCCACCATCCGGCGTCTCGGGGGGGAACGCGGTATGCCACCAACACTGTTTATAGTGGGAGTGGTGTGCTGCTGACCTCAACTCGGGATGTTGTGGGTCGGTGGGCGGAATGCTTTGAAGACCTCCTCAATCCCACCGGCACGTCTTCCACTGAGGAAGCGGAGCCTGGGGACTCTGGGTCGGGCCCTCCAATCTCTGGGTGCTGAGGTCACCGAGGTGGTTAAAAAGCTCCTCGGTGGCAGGGCCCCAGGGGTGGATGAGATTCGCCCGGAGTTCCTTAAGGCTCTGGATGTTGTAGGGTTGTGTTGGCTTATGCGACTCTGCAATATTGTGTGGACATCAGGGGAAGTTCCCCTGGATTGGCAGACCGGGGTGGTGGTCCCCCTATTCAAAAAGGGGGACCATAGAGTGTGTTCCAACTACAGGGGAATCACGCTCTAAAGCCTCACTGTTAAGGTCTATTCGGGGGTTTTGGAGAGGAGGGTCCGTCCGATAGTCAAACCTCGGATTCAGGAGGAGCAGTGTGGTTTTCGTCCTGGCCGTGGAACACTGGACCAGCTCTACACTCTCAGCAGGGTCCTGGAGGATGCGTGGGAGTTTGCCCAACCGGTCTACATGTGCTTTGTGGACTTGGAGAAGGCGTTTGACCGCGTCCCTCGGGGAACCCTGTGCCAGATACTCTGGGAGTATGGGGTACCGGGCCATTTGATAAGGGCTGTTAAGTCCCTGTATGACCGGTGTCCGAGCCTGGTCCGCATCGCCGGCAGTAAGTCGGCTTGTTCCCGGTGAGAGTTGGACTCCGCCAAGTTTGCCCTTTGTCACCGATTCTGTTCATAACTTTTATGGACAGAATTTCTAGGTGCAGCCAAGGTGTTGAGGGGATCCGTTTTGGTGGCCTTAGGATTGTGTCTCTGCTTTTTGCAGATGATGTGGTCTTATTGGCTTCATCAGATCGTGATCTACAGCTTTCGCTGGAGCGGTTCGCAGCCGAATGCGATGCGGCCGGGATGAAGATCAGTTCCTCCATATCCGAGGCCATGGTCTTGAGCCGGAAAAGGGTAGAGTGCCCTCTCTGGGTCAGCGAGGAGGTCCTACCCCAAGTGGAGGAGTTCAAGTATCTTGGGGTCTTGTTCACGAATGAGGGAAAAATGGAGCATGAGATCGATAGGCAGATAGGTGCAGTGTCTGCAGTGATGCAGGCACTGTACAGGTCTGTCGTGGTGAAGAGAGAGCTGAGTCAAAAGGCGAAGCTCTCAATTTACCGATCGATCTACGTTCTTACCCTCACGAGCTTTGGGTTGTGACCGAAAGAATGAGTCTCGGATACAAGCGGCCGAAATGACTTTTCTCCGCAGGGTGTCTGGGCTTTCCCTTAGAGATAGGGTGAGAAGCTCAATCATCCGGGAGGGACTCAGAGTAGAGCCACTGCTTCTCCACGTCGAGAGGAGCCAGTTGAGGTGGCTTGGGCATCTGTTTAGGATGCCTCCTTGACGCCTCCCTGGTGAGGTGTTCCGGACACGTCCCACCGGAAGAAGGCCCAGAGGAAGACCCAGGACACGCTGGAGGGACTATGTTTCGCGGCTGGCCTGGGAATGCCTCGGGGTTCCCCCAGAAGAGCTGGCCCAAGTGGGTGGGGAGAGGGAAGTCTGGGCCTCCCTACTTAGGCTGCTACCCCCTGCGACCCGACCCCGGATAAGAGGAAGAAAATGGATGGATGGATGGATAGTTATTTATATATATATATATATATATATATATATATATATATATATATATATACATATGCATTCACGTATGTAAATATATATGTATATACATATATATATATCTTACAGTTTTATACACACACACACACACACACACACAGGTTTGTTTTGCTATCTTTATGGGGCCTTTGCATTGACTTCCATTCATTTTTCATTCATTTCTATAGCCTAACCATGACCTTTATCCATAACCTAACCATTACCAGTACATACCTAACCCTAAACCTAACACATCCTCAATTCACACCTTAGTCCTAAACCTAGCCCCTAACCCACTAACGGGACTTCTTCTTATGTGGCCCGGGCTTTGGTCCCCATAAGGAGCAGTTGGTCCTCACAATTCAGTATAAGTTGGAAAAATGGGCCTCACAAAGTAGCATAAACAAGGACACACACACACACACACACACACACATATATATATATATATATATA
>NC_056505.1:41365136-41387231 GCF_014905685.2 Nematolebias whitei | reverse complement strand
TATATATATATATATATATATATATATATATATATATATATATATACCTATGTTCTTATTGTATCTCTGTGCAATGATAATAAAGCTTCTGATTCATATATATATATGTAGTGAACTAGGCCTAAGGTCAAGTCCTGACCTTAAGGACCTTATGGGACAGAAACTGTCATTTCATTGATTTGACTCCAGAAATACAGGTTGACCCATCCTGAGACTTTCTTTCTTGAATTAATCAAGTAAAAGAAGACTACTTTCGATTATCATTACTATTTTACAAATGTTTGATAATCAAATTGTGTTAGTTCAAACAATGTTTAAATGTTGAAGTGAACTACTCATTTTTAAATCAACTGTGAAACAGTAATAACGATTTTTAATCCTCATTCAAAGAAGAAATCAGGTTAATGATGCATTGTCTGATTTTCTGTCTTCAATGAGCAAGTGTGTAAGTTGGTCAAAGTTCAAGTTTCGGTCAACTGCAAGTTTACTGAAAAAGAAATGTCATGTTTAACTTTTACAGCAAGATACTAGAGAATTGACTCCACAAAGTCTGAAGTTCTTCATAATATCTTCTGTCTGTTCTTAAACAATCTTAATCTTTTTCCTTGACTTTTCATAACACCTTACATCACAAAACACACCTCTGTTTTGGTCCATCGACCAATCAGAAACTCCCAAATGAACCGGAAATAGAGCTCTTTAAATGTTGGAACTTCCTAGTTCAACCCAGTCGAGTAGGAGTAGATGATGGAGAGTTCTGCAAGAGGTTCCACCTCCAGTCAGCTGATGATGGAGAGTTCTGCAAGCAGTTCCAGAGTTCATGAAGGCTGGAATTCAGGATGCTGATGAAAGAAAAATCAAGCTGAACGAGAGAAGATCTGGGAATTATGAAATGTCTGTTCTGGATGATCTCACGACTCCCGAGGTTTAGCTGTTCTTACGGAGACGCTGAAAGAGTTGAAAGGAGAGCTCTACACCAACGCTGAAACTATCATCTGCAAAGGTAAAAGAGTCGATCTCAACCAAGCGTACCGTTGGGCCAAGCTGGTCTAGAAGGAGCGTGCTGGTTCTGGTTAGGACAGACAAATTCCCTCACACATCTCTCTCAACTTAAACTTCATTTCCCATCTTTAAAATTCTTCTATATGCTAAAAAATCATTACAGATATTTTTAGAAATGTCTGAAGCAAAGTTTTTCAACCACCGCCGTGTGGTCAATGTCGTACTGCTGGAAGTGAGAAAACAATCGCCGTATTGTTTACTTCCTTGTAAACCTGCTAAATAAGATGTTGTTATTTTCAGTTTTTGCCAATTAATGTAAATGTGTGATGTGTTAAACTTGATTCTGTTAATAAATGACCCACTGTCGTTGGTGAGTCAAAGATAATTAACGTCTCACGTCCACATTTTATTAAATTCAGATGCACGTTATTATACAGTCCAGAAAAATGAAAGAATCCGTTTTATCTATGAATATATGACAGCATATGTTCATACTACATATATATATATATATATATATATATGGCCCCCACCCTCATTCGCCCCACTCTGGGCCCATTAGCAAGGCCCTTAACCCCACCATGTGCTCCCTAAACAGGTCTCTCTTGAAAATGAGTTCTCGTGGCTCAATGAGACTAACCTGGATAAATAAAGGCTAAATGAAAAAAAAAAAAAAAAAATATATATATATATATATATATATATATAAATTTCAACAGAAGCAGGAAATCACTGCTGAGCAATAATTTAATTCAAATCCATCAAGTAGCTTGACATTGCTCAACTAAATTGTGAAACTTGAATTTGCATACTAATGTGGTGATTTGGATGCAAACAAAAAGCCTCAGTGATCGCCTCAGATGTTTTAGGACAACATTTTGTTTCAAGTTGAACAAGCTGCTGCACAGACTACTTTATAGTTTGATAGCAACCAACAAGAGTTTGTGCCTCTGGTTGCTAAAGCAAAATAAAACAGCTGTGGCTGAGAGGGCTTAGACCTGGATCTGCTCATTTTCCACACACAGGAACGAGCCAAACCCCTGCAGGACAAAGAGACAACAGAGTCTGTCCACCAGAGGAATGGAAAATGGGGAAAGGTTCTGCAAACAAACAATTATGAGAATTTATTTCTGAACTTGGTTGCTTTCACAGCAACAAGTCAGAGTTAGTATATCTACTAGCAAGTCGCTATCTGTTATAATCGGGCCATAAAAGGGCATTCTGTGTCAGGAAGACTTTCTATGTGATTAGGCGAGCAATAATGTTTTGGCCCATGTTTGTCTGTCAGCAAAATATCTTATGAACCACTGGATGGATTTTAATCAAACTAGTAATTCTTAGATGTACATCTACAACTGAATAACTTTTAAAGTGAGTTTAAAGTTTCCACCACAGCAAAGCAACTTTAGCAAACACTAAAAATGGCTCTACTTCACTCCATGTTAAAGAAAGTGAGCTAAAATAATGGTGTAGTCAAAGCTGAGAGTCATCCACAACACGTACTCTAGACGTTGCACAACATGTTTGGCATCAGTTATTACTCAGCTTCATCCTTCTGTTAGAAACATGTCTCATGAACCACTGGACAAATTATAATGAAATTAATAATTAATCAAACATATATGTAAATCTACAACTGATTAACCTGTGGAGCCAACTCGATTCAAAATAATCTTCATAATCAGGTCTCTCTTGTAAATGAGTCCTTGAGGCTCAATGGGATTACCTGTCTAAATAAAGGTTGAATGAAAAAAAAAGAAATCTTCATAATCTGGAGTTGACTGGGGAGAGGGCGGGCCCCGGAGGCCATTTTAGCACCAGCAAACTTTTTTTTTCCATTATGGAGTATGCTGTTTGTGGAAATCAGTTTGGTGTCTCCTTGAATTGAAGAAGTCTGTTGGATGAAGGATGAAATGTCTCAGTAAGAAAGAACCCATCCAGATGATCTGACTGAACGTTGTTGGATTTTTACCTGGAATGTTGAGCATGAACTTTGGTGTTCTGAACCGATTCATCATAGTTACCACAGCTAATCAGACTTGTGCAACACCAAAACAGCTTTAAACAAAACAAATTTTCAGAAATCAAGCTAAAATCTGGCAATGTGGTAGCTGAGAATCTTTATAATCACAGGCTTTGAGCACTAATAAATTGATCAAGCTTTCAAGATTATTGTGTAAAACACTGTTTAACTTCATTTACAATGTTTAATCTAAATGGTTCTGTCATTTTTCAATTTGAAATGATCTTAGTCTAAATGTCTGTCACAAAAGGTGGAGGGTAATCTGCATTTCTTCAAGCAATAGTCTTTTAATTAAACTTTTTATTTTCAGTGCGTATAACACAGACACTTGAACTGTTGCAGAATCCAGCAGAGAACAGGAACAAATGAAAAACCTTACAGAAAACGTCCCAGGAGAGCTCGGAGAACTCCTCAGCTTTGGCTTCTTACTTCACTATATTGAGTAATCGACTGTCAACAGATTTGATTTATTTTCTTTGCAGACTTGACTCAACTTTCCATGACTGGATTATGGTTGTCATGGAAAAATCATAATTGCTGCATCGTGGGTAACTGGCTCCGGGCCTGGGTAAGAATCTAAGTTCTTGTGTGCTTAAGCTGCTCTGTCATCAGTATTATTTATCACTTTTACTCACATTTACAATTTTACAGACACATAATCCTTTATCTGTCAAGAGGTTGGAGTCAATGATCCAAAGAGCAGACTAAACTGAAGGAAACACAGAATAACTTGAAATGAAAGACAAGTAAGATTTTAATATTGGGAACAAATGAGAGGCTGAACAACAGAGGGACACATGGGACAAAGAAAGATAACAAGTGATCCTGTCGACTGAAAGGAATGATTCAAGAGTGATATGAGAATAGTGAGCAGGCTAAATGCATCATCTAGGTGTTCGAAAATCAGGCAAAGCAAACTGATAAACTAGACACATAAAAATGACCAAGTTCAACAAAACACAGCATAAGTAATACAAATATCAAATCAAGCTACAAACAAAATGTCAGAAACTGGCCAGAAAGACAGAAATCGGCCGAAATGTCTCCAGACAGCTCTACAGAGCGCACGCACAACGGCTGATCTGTCTGAACTCCTACTACATTTCAGACATAATAAATAAAAAAAGCTTACAGTAAAAAATAAATAAAAATACAAAGAGAGAAATGTTTGATGTGTTATTCACATTATACGTCATGTTTCAAAACAACAACGCTAATTTGTCAAAATAACAACAGAGATCAAAATGTCAAAAAGACAGTCTAATTTATGTCAATAAAAATAGATGGATGGATGGATGGATTGATTGTCCAACAACCAATAACTGAAGCCTTCAGGTGCTTCAAGGTGCCACGAGATTGGAGCAGGAGGACTGAATTCAGCGGAGAATAGTTCAGCTCAGAACCGTGAAGTGAGGGGAAGGAGGGGGGTTAGGACACCTTACAGTATCGAAGCTGCTCTATTCACACACAACCTGCTGTTGCTCTCCAAAAATAGCAAGTTTATTGTGTTTACAAATGTAGGTAAATGGTGATGTGTGACAACCCGTTAAAAGACACCAAAATGCAGGAAATGGCATCTCTGTTAATTCAAAATTTTTTGTGGGAGGACACATGGACACAACTCCCTGCCCCCACCCACCCCACACACAAACACACACCCACACATACATCTGCCTGCTGTTCCGGCATCAGTCAGTATACATATTGGGCCCTGGTTATAACCAATCATCAGTAAGAGCTGTCAGCACTGTACTCGTAGAGTAGCCCTCTTTATATGCATGCATCAGAGTAGATACAGTTTATGTCAAAGTAATGTTGAATTTGTTTAAACAAAACTCTTTCCATTAACTTACTTAAGACTGGAGAAATGCTTATAGGCCTGCTATTTTGCCCCGTTAAAGGTTCTTTCAAATTTTTAGCCACTTTTAGTAACTTTTGAAAATTTCCACAGATCTGGATAAATACATTAATCAAAACACAGATTAAAAATATGACATAAAGGCTTGGCTATTAAACTAGCTGAGATCTTAAGAAGCCTTCCATCCATATTGTCAATTCCATATTGATTGTTCTAATTAGCTCTTCCATATTCCATATTGTTTCATGTTGCTGTGTTCATTCATACTCATCTGCTCACACTGACTCATGTTCGTACTGCTGTTTGGCGTATTGTTTTTGTACTACTAGTGCTTAGCATATTTTTAGTTAACGTTTTTCTTAGTTCGTATCTTAGATCTTATTACTGTTTTTCTTGTACATTTTATACTTTTGTTGGATGTTATTGGCACCCTATGTACACAGTTTTCTTCCACCACATGTACTGCATGTGGTGTGCATGACAAATAAAGAAACTCCGACTCATCTTCTTCAGTTATATGTTTAAATACAAAATGGCACTCTTTATTCTTCATAACATGATTTTTAATAATTCCATGCGACAATCTCACGCTCAGTAGAGGCATTTCGTCTCTAATCCCATTCACCTTTCCCAAGTAATAATTATTAAAGTAATTTGCTATTTCAAATGGCTTAGTAAGGACCACTTCATTCGTTTGAATGTATAGAGACCTATTGTTTGCTTTACCTCTACCCATTAATTCATTTATTGTTTTCCATAGTTTTTTTTTACCATTATTACTACACTGCTCAAATTTAATTTAATAATGTTGCTTTTTCCTTTGCCTGTTCAATTTTGTTACTTTATTTCTAAGTAATCTATACATTTTCCAATCTTAAGCATTTCCTGACATCACAGTAACACTTTTCATTTCATTCCTATTTTTCATAAAATTTCATAAGTGATCATATAACCAAGGAGACTTTGAGGAGCTTAAAGATGATCTTTTAATTGGAGCATGTTTATCACAGACAGCTGGAAATGATTTACAAAAGGAAGTTAATGCTGGCTCAGCTTGTGTTATTTGTAATATATCACCCCACTTTACACATCTCATGTCATCTATAAAACTTTGTTCTGAAAAATATGTTTACATTCTTTTATATATTACTTTAGCCCTCGCCCTAGGAACTACGGTTTTAACAGTCAGAGCGATAACATTGTGAGCACTAAATCCTACTGGTACAGAAATGATGTCAAAGCATTTATCAGCACAATTTGAATACACATGGTCAATACATGTAGAAGTTTTTACACCCTTTTGATTAATAATAATTCTAGTTGGTAAATTTAATACTTGACAAAGTTTGCATATGGAGGTCATATCGATCAATATTTTTTCAAATGACAGTTGTTAGAAAACCAATCTATGGTTATATCTGCAAGAATGAACAAATCATTATTTGTATCCGTGGCTCTCTCCATCATTGTGCATATATTATTCAAGTATTCAATTATATACAATTTGTTGGTCTATAGCAGTGGTCCCCAATATTTTTTGCACCAGGGACCGGTTTAATGTCATATAATATTTAATGTCAGACAATATTTTCACGGACCTGGGGGGAAGCATTTTCGGGGGGCGGTGTCTGGGGGTCCTCCCCCAGAGAATTTTGAATAAAGTATATGCCATTTCCTTCATTCTGGTGTATTTTACAAAGGTTTATTACTAGGGATGGAGCCAATCCGATCCAGTATCGGTATCGGCCTCCGATACCAGCATAATTTACGTATCGGATTTTCCAATCCACCTGCCGATATTTCCGATCCATGATGCATGCTGGCTTCAAACTATGGAATGGATTTCCTGAACGGCGGTGTGTCTCATGAACCCAGAGTAATAAGACCCGCCTCACATTCAGGAAATCCATTTCATAGTTTGCAGCCAGCTACAACGTGAGGACTGAGTTAGCAGCACTGTGGCTAACAGCTAGCCAACTTTTCATCGAAACATGTCCGCTGTGTGTAAGTATTTTACACTAAACACCACAAAACAAGACAGCAACGTGCAATGTGTCTGCAGAGCCATAGCGCCACATTAAACCACGTTAAAGTTTGTAAGGGTCCCACTGCCTGCAGCCTGCCTTGCTAATGGCCGCTGATTGACAACACCTGGCGGCTATCAGCCTGATGAGCCTCTCCATCTACAAAAGGCTGCAGCCCAGTGTGACTCATCGCTGGAGCATATCACCTCTCTTGGTATAGTACTGCGGTGCTAGATATTTCTTGGTGAAAAGAATTTGTTCACCTGTGTTCTCTTTTCTGGGTCTCATATCATCTGGGTTCCTCGCGCAATCCTAACAAAGTTAGTTTTACGATGGATATTCGAGCTCCGTGGCTTCAGCGGGGCACTGCTCTTTGCTCGACTCGACCCCAGCCAGCCACGTCCAATCTGCCCCGCTCAGTCTGCCTGTCTCTGAGGAGGGACAGACTCAGCGCAGATTACCCAAATCAGGCTGCCTGCTTCGGATTGAACAAGAAGTAGACGTCGCTGAAACCACGGAGCTCAAATGTTTACAGAGAAGTTGCTAAACTTCATCATTAATGACCAACCACTATCACTTGTGGAAAACGAAGGATTTCACAGCTTGATACTTGCAGTCAAGATATAGTTTACCCTCCAGGAGATATTTATCAGTACAACAGTAGACAATCATAAAAAACATATGATTTGAAAATTATATATATTAAAAACATAAACAGCTACATTATAAAGTGATGTAAAATACTAAAAACAGGAACATGTCTGTTGGTTTATGCCATGAACTTAGCAGATGTTTGAAGCCATTTAACATTTAATTTAATTCATTTATTCATTCATTTAAATGAAACAAAATAAAATAAAAAAATCATCAAAAAGAAAACATTGAATGAAAAGAGTGCAGAAAGAAAAAAATATATCTGCCCCTTATAAAATATAAAACAACATTAAACAATCACTTAAATTAATCCCTTTAATATCCACTTTAAAGCTAGGAATAAAAAGAAACATGTTTTGTGTTAGCAGAATTTAATTCTAACTTTAAAACTTATCCAACATTAATAAAACTTACCTCAAGTTGCCTTTTTGGACATGCATGCATATATTTGTACAAATTGTACTTGAGAGGAGATTATTACAGCCTCATATAAAATCAATGATGATCATGATATCGGAACTGGATCTGTATCGGCCGATTCTCAGACTTAGGTATCGGGATCGGATCGGAAGTAAAAAAAAAAGTGGATCGTGCATCTCTATTTATTACAGTAGATTAACATGAAACAAAGTTCATGCTCAATCATCCAGGTATCAGGGGAAACAGTTTACTGGAACTCCTCAGACTGATGAAGCCCTCCAGATAGAAGGCGAAACGTCTTTAAAAATAAACTGTCCAGATGACCTGACTGAAAATTATTGGAGTAGATTAACGTGAAACAAGATGTCAACTCATTGATGAAATGACTGCAAAGCATTCATAATGCAAAACCACTGCAGCTCTGCAGGTAAGGGGCGTTCACTTCAGGACAAATTGAGGTCGCTGATTGGTCAGTTGTTGACGTGCCTACTGGACTGATTGACAGGTGGGTCAAGAATCTGACTAATGCAAAAAAAAATAAAAAATACAAAAAAATCATAGACTGGCCCAGTTTAAGACTGTTATAATTTGTTCCATATTTATTCAAAATTTAATATTTTGGTGGATGTAAGGTTTGAGAACTGCTTCCTACACAATCCTAATGATGGTTTCTTTATGTGCTGTGTTAAAATTGAGGGGCGCTTGAGCACCCCCATAAAGACACCTTAAATCACAATTGAAGCCAGTTTATATTTCAAATTTACTTTTAAACGCATTATGTGTGATTTATAAGTGTATGACGTGCAGGATAATTTCTCATTTCTTGTGATATCCCACACAGGGGTCAGTTTTTCTTCTAAAGATGCAGAGAAAATGTTTCGTTGAGAAGTCACACTTCTGGCAGCCGTCCTGCTCAGCAGGAGTGAATCTGACTCACAGTGAGTCAAACATCCCACACAGAGCCCACCAGAAATCCTCCTGTTAGTTTAAAATAAACTGTCCTCACTCTGCTAACTCACAAAATATTGCTGAAAACGTTAAGTGGGGAACCAGATATGTTTGTGGCAGAACGGTTTTATGAGTGCTGACCATAAACTTTATGGCTCATGACAAACCCCAGTAACCTCAAACATTTTAGTTCCTAGTTTGATTTTTGAGCATACACCAAAAATACCGTACGATACATACCATACCACTTTATTTATAAAGCAGCTAAAAACAGCAGCAAGGCCAACCAAAGTGCTGTGCAACAACATAAAGCAAAGGACATGGGATAAAATACATAGCTTGACAGAGGTAAAGATGATGATGATGATAATTTTTTATTTCAGACAGACATTTCACCAACAAAACATAATAATAAAAACGTTCATGTTTCTAAGTGTAAATACAATATCTTATTATTAAATATACATACTTAATTTTTATATACTCAAATACATGTAAATACTCCACTTTTTTGGTGACTGTGAGTCTGAAAAGGAGTATGATGAAGTTTAACTTATATAATCATACCCCTTTTCCATTCATTAATTCATAGCATAAATAGTCTTCCTGTTGCCAGTATGCTTTCCAATAATAATAATAATAAAAAATAAAAAAAAAGTAATAATAATAATAATAATAATAACTATAATACTATTTTCTGGACCAGATGAAAGAAATACATACACACATAGATATACATACACATCTACCTGCATAAATACATAGATAATATATACCTATTTACACACCCACATATGTTTACACACACATACATAAACCAGCACCCAAATGCCCAATTAATCCACAGTTCTATAATTACCAGCCAATTCATCACCCCTGTTCATCCTTATACTTTTGAATAATAACAATTTTGAGTCTTTTCTTAAAATACCTCATGCTTGGACTTTGCTTCAACTCTTTGGTGAGTTTATTCCAGATCTTCACACCAATGACAGAAATGCACATTCTTTTCATTGTTGTTCTAACATTCAAAGTTCTGAAATTTAGGTTTTCTCTATAGTCATATCTCCTGACTCTATCAGTAAATAATTTTTGAATATTTTCTGGTAATAGTTTGTTTCTAACTTTATACATAAATTGTGCAGTTTGAAACTCTACCAAAACTGGGAGTTTCAGGAAATAATAATCTATAAATAAATTGTTCCTTCCCATGGGCTCACCACCTGTGGGAGGGGCCAAAGGGGTCGGGTGCAATGTGGGATGGGTGGTGGCCGAGGGCGGGGACCCTGGCGGTCTGATCCTCGGCTACAGAAGCTGGCTATTGGGACGTGGAATGTCACCTCACTGGTGGGGAAGGAGCCTGAGCTGGTGTGTGAGGCTGAGAGGTTCCGGCTAGAAATAGTCGGACTCACCTCTACGCATGGCTCGGGCTCTGGAACCAGTTTCCTTGAGAGGGGCTGGACACTCTTCCACTCTGGAGTTGCACCTGGTGAGAGGCGCCGAGCAGGCATGGGCGTACTTATTGCCTCCCAACTTGGTGCCTGTGTATTGGGGTTCACCCCAGTGAATGAGAGGGTGGCCTCCCTCCGCCTACGTGTGGGGGGACGGGTTCTGACTGTCGTTTGTGCTTATGCACCAAACGGCAGTTCAGATTATCCACCCTTTCTGGAGTCCTTGGAGGGGGTACTGGAAAGTGCACCTTCTGGGGACTCCCTTGTTCTGCTGGGGAACTTCAATGCTCATGTGGGCAATGACAGTGAGACCTGGAGGGGTGTGGTTGGGAGGAACGGCCCCCCTGATCTGAACCAGAGTGGTGTTCTGTTGTTGGACTTCTGTGCTCGTCATGCATTGTCAATAACAAACGCCTTGTTCAAGCATAAGGGTGTCCATATGTGCTCTTGGTACCAGGACACTCTAGGCCGCAGTTCGATGATCGACTTTGTCATCGACTCATCTGATCTACGGCCACATGTCTTGGACACTCGTGTGAAGAGAGGGGCGGAGCTGTCAAGTGATCACTACCTGGTGGTGAGTTGGCTCCGATGGTGGGGGAGGATGCCGGTCAGACCTGGCAGACCCAAACGTATTGTGAGGGTTTGCTGGGAACGTCTGGCAGAGTCTCCTGTGAGACGGAGTTTTAACTCCCACCTCCGGGAGAACTTTGAACATGTTCCTTGGGAGGTGGGGGACATTGAGTCTGAGTGGACCATGTCTCGTGCCTCTATTGTCGAGGCGGCTTACCAGAGCTGCGGCCGCAAGGTTGTCGGTGCCTGTCGCGGCGGCAACCCTAGAACCCGATAGTGGACACCGTCGGTGAGGGATGCTGTCAGGCTGAAGAAGGAGTCCTATCGGGCCTTTTTGGCCTGTGGGACCCTGGAAGCAGCTGATAGGTACCGGCAGTCCAAGCGACATGCGGCTCGGGTGGTTGCTGAGGCAAAAACTCGGGCATGGGAGGAGTTCGGAGAGGCCATGGAGAACGACTTCCGCACGGCTTCGAGACGATTCTGGTCCACCATCTGGCGTCTCAGGGGGGGAAAGCGGTATGCCACCAACACTGTTTATAGTGGGAGTGGCGTGCTGCTGACCTCAACTCGGGATGTTGTGGGTCGGTGGGCGGAATACTTTGAAGACCTCCTCAATCCCACCGGCATGTCTTCCACTGAGGAAGCGGAGCCTGGGGACTCTGGGTCGGGCCCTCCAATCTCTGGTGCTGAGGTCACCGAGGTGGTTAAAAAGCTCCTCGGTGGCAGGGCCCCAGGGGTGGATGAGATTCGCCCAGAGTTCCTTAAGGCTCTGGATGTTGTAGGGTTGTGTTGGCTTACGCAACTCTGCAATATTGCGTGGACATAGGGGGAAGTTCCCCTGGATTGGCAGACCGGGGTGGTGGTCCCCCTATTCAAAAAGGGGGACCGTAGAGTGTGTTCCAACTACAGGGGAATCACGCTCTTAAGCCTCCCTGGTAAGGTCTATTCGGGGGTTCTGGAGAGGAGGGTCCGTCGGATAGTCGAACCTCGGATTCAGGAGGAGCAGTGCGGTTTTCGTCCTGGCCGTGGAACACTGGACCAGCTCTAAACTCTCAGCAGGGTCCTGGAGGGTGCGTGGGAGTTTGCCCAACCAGTCTACATGTGCTTTGGGGACTTGGAGAAGGCGTTCGACCGCCTCCCTTGGGGAGCCCTGTGGGGGGTACTCTGGGAGTATGGGGTACCGGGCCCTTTGATACGGGCTGTTAGGTCCCTGTATGACCGTTGTCAGAGCCTGGTCTGCATCGCCGGCAGTAAGTCGGGCTTGTTCCCGGTGAGAGTTGGACTCCGCCAAGTTTGCCCTTTGTCACCGATTCTGTTCATAACTTTAATGGACAGAATTTCTAGGTGCAGTCAAGGTGTTGAGGGGATCCGTTTTGGTGGCCTTAGGATTGCGTCTCTGCTTTTTGCAGATGATGTGGTCTTATTGGCTTCATCAGATCGTGATCTACAGCTTTCGCTGGAGCGGTTCGCAGCCGAATGCGACGCGGCCGGGATGAAGATCAGTTCCTCCAAATCCGAGGCCATGGTCTTGAGCCGTAAAAGGGTAGAGTGCCCTCTCCGGGTCAGGGAGGAGGTCCTACCCCAAGTGGAGGAGTTCAAGTATCTTGGGGTCTTGTTCACGAATGAAGGAAAAATGGAGCGTGAGATCGATAGGCGGATAGGTGCAGCGTCTGGTCTGTCGTGGTGAAGAGAGAGCTGAGTCAAAAGGCGAAGCTCTCAATTTACCGATCGATCTACGTTCCCACCCTCATCTATGGTCATGAGCTTTGGGTTGTGACCGAAAGAATGAGATCTCGGATACAAGCGGCCGAAATGAGTTTTCTCCGCAGGGTGTCTGGGCTCTCCCTTAGAGACAGGGTGTGAAGCTCGATCATCCGGGAGGGACTCAGAGTAGAGCCACTGCTTCTCCACGTCGAGAGGAGCCAGTTGAGGTGGCTTGGGCATCTGTTTAGGATGCCTTCTGGACGCCTCCCTGGTGAGGTGTTCCGGACACGTCCCACCGGAAGGAGGCCCAGAGGAAGACCCAGGACACGCTGGAGGGACTATGTTTCTCGGCTGGCCTGGGAACGCCTCGGGATTCCCCCGGAAGAGCTGGCCCAAGTGGCTGGGGAGAGGGAAGTCTGGGCCTCCCTACTTAGGCTGCTACCCCCGCGACCCGACCCCGGATAAGCGGAAGAAAATGGATGGATGGATGGAAATTGTTGGTATGACAATAAAAATCAACCTTGTGAACTATTCGAATGGCTCTTTTCTGTAATGTGCATAATGGTTGAAGTGAAGTTTTGTAAGTGTTGCCCCAAATTTCCACACAGTAACTTAGATATGGCAAAATAAGTGAGCAGTAAATAATATGAAGGGCAGAAGAATTTAGAAATTTTCTAGCATTAGAGAGAACTGCAATACTTCTAGCTATTTTAGATTGAACATATTTAATATGAGGTTTCCAACAGATCTTATTATAATCAATACTCCCAAAAAACGAATTTCAGTCACTCTCTCCACAGTCACATTATCAATTATTATTTGTAAATCGCTATGCCCTTTACAATTCCCTAATAACATAAACTTGGTTTTATCAAAATTTAGTGATAATTTGTTAATATCAAACCACTTTTTCAATTTACATAGCTCTAAATTAATTTCTATCAAAAGCTGCCGTAAATTTTCACCTGTACAAAAAATGTTTGTGTCATCTGCAAATAAAACAAAATTAAATATTTTAGAAACCTTACATATATCATTTATGTATAAACTAAACAACTTTGGTCCCAATACTGAATCCTGGGGAACACCACAAACAATGTCCAAGCAAGAGGACTGGAAATCACCCATTTGTACAAATTGTTGCCTGTTTCTAAGATAACTTTTCAACCAGTGCAAAACTACTCCTCTTAGACCATTGCGCTCTAGTTTCTTGATGAGTATTTCATGATCAATTGTATCAAATGCTTTTTTTAAGTCAATAAATACCCCAACGGCAGGTTTCTTTTTATCTAGTGCACTGGTCACCTCTTCTATTAATTAAAGAACTGCCATCGCTGTGGATCTTTGTGACCTAAATCCATACTGACTCTCAGCGAGTAATTTGTGTTTACTAACAAATCTATCCAATCTAGCAACAAATATTTTTTCCAGAATTTTGGAGAATTGTGGAAGTAATGAAACAGGCCTGTAATTTGTGAAATGATGTCTATTCCCAGATTTATATAATGGGATGACTTTTGCAATTTTCATTTTTTGTGGAAATATACCTGTTTGAATTGATAGATTACAAATGTATGTTAGCGGCTGAATAATTTCCTCAATCACCTTCTTTATTATTATTATATCAATGCCGTCACAGTCAGTTGACCTTTTATTTTTACATTTATTTACTATATCTATAATTTATTTTCCTTCCACTGCTGTGACAAACATGGAATCTGGATTTCCACTAACTAATGTGTCATTTAGTGTTTCTTCTACTGTGGCCTGCGGGATTTCTTCAGCCAATTTAGGCCCCACACTTACAAAATATTTATTAAAATGATGAACTATCTCTTCTATGCTATTAAGGTCTTTATCATTATGTGTAAAGTGTTGAGGAAAGCTAGTATACCTGGAGATTTTTCTAATGACACTATTTAAAATATTCCAGATACCTTTAATATTATTTTTATTTCTATCCAACTGTTTGCTGTAATAATCTTGTTTCGCTATCCGTAAAATAGCGGTTAATTTATTCTTATATTTTTTGTATTTATTTTCAACCTCAATTGATCTATGCTTTATGAAGTCTCTGTATAGTTTGTTCTTTTTTTTACAGGCATTTTGTAGTCCCTTTGTGATCCATGGAGTTTCTGAGTATTTATTTTTATGAATAAACTTTATATTGGGACAAAGTGATCTTTAACCACATTAGTCATGTTTTCAAGTATACTATATCTAAGACTGCTGTCGACATATACAGCTACTCCTCCACCAGTCTTCCCCTCTCTATTAATATAATTGAATTCATAACCATCTAGTTCAAAATCAGCTCCCTTCTCAGAATTAAGCCAGGTTTCAGAGATAGTTATGACACTGAAAGGTTGATTAAATTGGCTTAAACAGTCTTTGATGTGGTAAAAAATTTGCATATAAGCTTCTACTGTTGAAATTCATGATGGAAAATTTGTTGTCTGCTTTAACTATCGAATTGTATTGCTGAGTAGAGTAGTAGCGACAGTTGTTCACAATCTAAAAAAGTTAAATCTGGTCCTCTGGACATTCAAAAAAACAAAACAAAGCAAATCAACAAAAAAATGTAGAAACATTTCGTCTCTCATCCAAGAGACTTCCTCAGTCTGAGGTGCTGTTTTCAGCTCAGTCTCTTAAATAGCACCTTCTCAGAGTGGATCAACCAGTTTTGCTGCTGACAACCAAAACCAGCTGACCATCTTCTCGTTTGAACTTGATGTATTTATCAACAGAGTTGATGTCTCCCAGCAGACAAAGGAAGGTGCACAGTGATTTTGAACCAGAAAGACTATCATGAGTCAAGTTCACACGAGAAGATGTAAAAAATGGCAGGTTGGCTTTCTTGGACTGTGAGGTCTCAGTCTCTGATAGAGGACATTTGCAAACCGAGGTGTACCGCAAACCCACCCACACAGACCAGTATTTGCAGTTTGACTCCCATCACCCTCTGGAGCACAAGTTAGGAGTCATCAGGACTCTGTATCACAGAGCAGACAGCGTCCCCACTAGCTCAGGAGCCAGGCAGAAGGAGAAATCCCACACAAGACAGGCTCTAGAGCAATGTGGATATCCTAACTGGGCCTTCCTGAAAGCAGAGAAGAAACCCAAACAGGACTACAGCCAGCCAACAGGTGAAAAGGAGGAACCCAGACCCAGACCAGTGGTCATTCCATATGTTGAGGGAGTATCAGAGAAACTGAGACGTTTATTTTCCAAACATAACGTCCCAGTGGCTTTTAAACCCCAAAATACATTACGGCAAAGACTGGTTCATCCCAAAGATCCAGTCCCCCGGCACAAACAGAGCAATGTTGTGTATGCTGTTCAGTGTCAGGAGGGCTGTGATCAGTCTTACATCGGGGAAACAAAACAGTCACTGGCCAAAAGGATGGACCAGCACAGAAGATCAACATCATCAGGCCAGGATTCTGCGGTCTACACTCATCTCCAGGCCAGCGGTCACTCTTTCAAGGATGAAGATGTTCACATCCTGGACAGAGAGGAACAATGGTTTGAGAGAGGAGTAAAGGAGGCCATCTTTGTGAAAAGAAATCGTCCATCGTTAAACAGGGGTGGAGGCCTCCGGGTTCAACTGTCCCCCTCTTACAATGCTGTGATTGCTAGTATCACTCAGCCCTCTGTGAACAGTAAACAGCTATCAGTGTGCTAATGATCCATTGTTAGGCTGATGGTCCTTCTTGAGCATGTGATCAGCTGGTTTTGGTTGTCAGCAGCAAAACTGGTTGATCCACTCTGATAAGGTGCTATTTAAGAGACAGAGCTGAAAACAGCACCTCAGACTGAGGAAGTCTCTTGGATGAGATGAAACGTTTCTACATTTTTTTGTTGATTTGCTTTGTTTTGTTTTTTTGAATGTCCAGAGGACCAGATTTAACTTTTTTAGATTTTTCTACCTGGATTATTGAGCATGCATCAGGATAGCTGTTCACAATGTTATAGAAAAAGTTATTTTCTGGATCCAAATCCTTTTCCTTGTCTTGACTTTTATATTCAGTGTAGTCAAACGTTATCAGTTCCAGACAATCAACACTGCTCGATAGAGGTGTTAATGTTATGTCCATAGTTGATGAGGACAAAGTATTATATAATTGAGACATGGTGATTAAGTGTCGTGTGTGATCACCTGAGTTCCCAATCGTCAATCAAAGCATTCAGTTGTATATATCCAGTTCAGCGATGTCCAGAACAACCTGAACCTTTGCTTCCTCTGGAGCTCCATTCAGTTTAATGAAGATCTTACAATTTGTTGTCCATGATGACTGGATCTTTTTCTGCTTTCTTAGAAACCGGGCCTTTCTGGCAATGTCAGCATTCTACTTAGTCAAGTGCTCATTAATAAATACGTTGGATCCTTTCAACAATCTGCCTTGTTTTAACAAAGCAAACTTGTATTTCCTATTTGTGAATCTCATGATAATGGCAGGTTTATCTTCTTTTCCCCTTCTCGGAAGCGGGTGGCATGCTTCCACAGTGTCACAGTCCACTTTGGTGCCGAGGAAAGAAGCCACTTGTTTCTCTGTGGTGTCAAGCACCTCAACTGATGGTTCACCAGCAGGACTGGGTGCAGCAACTGCGTTGGCATATGAACAGGGCTTGACTCTAAGTCCAGTGATGATCACATCATTTATCCTATTGTATTGCTCCAAGTCGGCTACTCGGTTCTCCAGTACAACGATCCATTTGTCCTTTTCTTCCATTAGGAAGGATCAGGCTCCACCAGACCAGGCCCAGGCTTTAGCAGGCTCTAGCTCTGCCTGTCCCAGCTACTTCCAAGCCCAGCCACCGCCAGGCCCCTGCCTGGCCCAGGTTCCATCAGGCCTTGGTTTCATCGGGCCTAGGCTCCACCAGGCCTCACCAGGCACATGCTACCTTGTACAGGATACACAAGGCCCAGACTGGCTAGTCAATTTGACTGGTGAAAATTTACGGCAGAATGGGACCTAAGAAGACTCAAGCATCGGGGGATCTTGATGACATTAAGAATTCCTTGGACTTTCTTTCTGAGGAAGTGGCAGCTATACGGCTCCATCAAAAAAAACATTTTGGACCTGGTAAAAGAAGTGAAGTCGTTGAGACTTCTTAATGAGGCTAGGCCTAGTGAAGCCTGGGTGTGGTAGCTGGCAGTGGATCCAAGGCTCTGCTGCTGGGCTGCTCTGCTGCTGGGCTGCTCTGCTGCTGGGCTGCTCTGATAAGAACTAAATGCATAAAATAATAAAATACAGACAGATTAAAATCAACTCACGTAATGTCAAATGCCAGGGAATAAAAGTGAGTTTTTAAACAAGACTTAAAAACAGTAAGAGATGGAGCCTGTCTGACATGCAGTGGTAACTCATTCCACAATTTTGGACCTGCAACAGAGAAGGACTTGTCACCTCTGAGCTTAGAGCAAGTGCCTGGATCCAATAAAAGCATCTGGTTTGCTGACTTCAGACAGCGCTGTGGGACATATGGCTGCAGCATATCAGAGAGGGTGCAGAACTGTTCAGAGATTTAAAAACATACAGAAGTATTTTAAAATGAATTTGAAAGTGAACTGGGGAGCCATTGAAGGGAGGCCAGAACTGGAGTAATGTGCTCTCTTTTGCCTGTACCAGTTAAAAATCGGGCTGCTGTCACGAATTGGGGTGGATCGGACAAGCACAAACTCAGAAAAAGGTTTAAAAAGTTTATTTTAAAAAACCGGTGGCGTCTGGCAGGAGGTTCTGGTTCAGGTACTCGTATCGGACCGCTCTGGGGGAGACAGACAGATTAGTGGCTGTAAGCAGAACAGAGTAAACAAGAATAAAGCCACTAACC
The DNA here is from genome assembly GCF_014905685.2 of Nematolebias whitei. Lineage (NCBI taxonomy): Eukaryota > Metazoa > Chordata > Actinopteri > Cyprinodontiformes > Rivulidae > Nematolebias > Nematolebias whitei. The sequence goes on along the minus strand of NC_056505.1, from coordinate 41,368,739 downwards.
TTCTGTCTCTGGAACCAGTCTGAGATGTGGGCCAGGTGGGTCCCGGTACCGGTCCGAATCTCAGGAGCCAGTAACATGCGCAAGGGCGCACAGAGCAGCAGCGCGCAGCGTGAGCACCAACAAGTAGTGAGGCTGGATGGGCGAGCTGTGAAGCTGAGGAGTTTAGGCAGCAGAACTTTATCCAGGGGCAGGCAAGGGTCAAAACCAGAGAGGAATGCAGCCAGGCAGAAGAACCAAAAGGAGAATCCAAAAATCGTGGTCAAGGAGCAAAAACAGTCGTCAATATGGTCAGATATAGGCGAGGAATCCAGTACGGGGGCAAAGGCGAGAACGAGAGGTCGTGGGCAAAACTATGGTCGAATACTGTGACATGAAGAGGGAACGCTGGATATCTATGGGAAGAACCTATAATTATCTGGCACCGACTGAAGAGAAACAGGGAGCTTAAATAGTGAGCTGAACAGGTGTGGCAGGTGAGTGGTGATTGCAGAGACAGGGTGCAGCAGATGAGTGCAGATTGCTGAGAGAGAGTGACAGGAGCAGAAAATGGGTGATAGGCAGTGCAGGACCAAACAGGATGAAATAAACAGAAACTGAGGCAGGAAAAAACGTGAATGATCTTAAAACAGGGGCTGTGATATGAGGAGCAGAGGCTTAGGCAGATGGGGGGGCAGCGGGGGCCGCTGAGCGTGACAGCTGCAGCATTTTGAACCAGTTGTAAATGTGCAATGGAGGTCTGACTGATTCCAAAAAGAAGTGCATTGCAGTAATCAAGTATCGATGTTATGAAAGCATGTATTGCTGTCTCAGTGTTACTTTTAGACAGTATGGGTTTCAATTTAGACAGTCGCTTAAACTAAAAAAGAAAAGAACTGGATTTAACAATCATGTTTACAGGATTGTTTAGATTCATGGAAGGGTAGTGACAAATTGTTTCTCTAACAGGGCTAGAAAGGAAAGGTCGATACAGTAGTTCTTGACTGTGCCATTAGGAGGAAACAACATGACTTCTGTCTTCTTCTCATTAAAATTTAAGAAATGTAAACCCATTCAATCCCTGATGTCAGCCAGGCCATCAAGAAGAGGTTGGACTGAGCGTGAGCGTGGATTGAGCCCCCTTTACTCAGCCGCACGCATCCACCTACCAGCAGTCAAAGCTTAATTAAAAATGTCTGTGTTTTTTTTGGGTTCTGACCTGTAATTACTGTTAATTTGTTGGATCAGGTGGGGTTAGGAAATAATGGCTACAGGCTGGGGCCGGGTCGGGTCAGATTTTTTGGACCCGAATGCAATGCTATGCTACACTGACTGAGGAAAGCACCAACACAAATATTGGATGCGTCTACTTCAACTATGAACTGCTGCCCAATATCAGTAAAATGCAGAACAGGAGCAGTGGCGAACATGTTCTTAAGTCTGGTAAAGGAGGTTTTGGCCTGTTCGTTCCACTGAAATCTGGTTTTGTGGATGTGAGGGCATGAAGGGGGCCAAAATCAGGCTGTAGTCCTTAATAAACTTTCTGTAAAAGTTGGCAAAACCTAAGAATCTCTGCAGTTGTTTTCTGTCTTTAGGATTAGGCCAGTCTAGCACCACAGAAACCTTATTAAGATCTATGGACATCTGGTTAGGGGAGATGACAAAACCCAAGAAAGAGGTGGAGGACTGATTAATCTCACATTTCTCGGCTTTGACAAACAGATCATTTTACAAGAGTTGCAGCAATACAGGTGTCAAATGTCTCTTATGGGAAGGGAAGTCTTTAGAAAATATTAAAATGTCATCCAGGAAAATGAAAACAAACTGGTTAACCATGTCCCTGAGAACATTGTTAACAAGGGCCTAGAACACGGCAGGCGCATTAATCAACCCAAAAGGCATAACAAGATATTCACAATGTCTGTTGAGGCTGTTGAAAGCTGTCTTCCACTCATTCCCTTCTCTGATGCAGACCAGATGATATGCATTTCTTAAGTCTAACATAGTGAACATAGTGTAGTCTTGAATGAGGTTGAAAGCTGAGGTCATGAGTGGTAGAGGATTTTCTTTCTTAATTGTGATTTTATTTAAACCTCGGTGATCGATACAAGGTCTTAACAAGCCATCCTTCTTCCCCACAACGAATAAACCAGCACCAACCGGGTATGCCAATGTTCTTATGAGGCCAGCTTGGAGGGAGTCATTGATATAATTCTGCATGGCTTGGTTTTCAGGTCCAGATAAAGAATAAATATTCCCTCTAGGTGGAACAGAACCAGGAATTAAGTCTATGGGACAGTCATATGGTTTGTCAAGGGGGGCAGAGACGTAGCCCTGAACTTCCTAAAAACATCCTTGAGGTCATGATAGTCAGTGGGGACCTTAGAGAGGTCTGGATGTCTCCTCAATCTGGTTAACGCCTAGGGTAGGAGACACAGCATTAAATCAACAGGATGATATGCACCCTTAATGTAGGGTTTCTGGGGTCTTGTCTTACATGTTGTGTTTTCCCTCATGTTTGCCTGTCACCCCTCAGCATTTCTCCTCCTGTGTTCCAGCACTGTCGCACCTGTGTTTAATCCTAATCACCGCAGGTGTCACTCATTTCACCTTGTTAGTGTCTGTATATATTCAGCCCCTTGGTGTCTTGTCATTGTCTCTGGATTGTTCTTGTCCTAAGGCTTCATGACCTGTCTCTCCTCGTGTCCTCCTTTAAGTAAGTTAGCTGCCCCGTCAGCATTTTGTTTTGTTCATTTAATTAAAAACCATTTTACTTATTTACTGGAGCCTCATTCGTCTTCCTGCACTTTGGGTTCTACACACGGAAGCCGATCATGATAGAATCCAGAGACCATAACAAACCCATCAGGAAGATAACTCTTTTTGAGTTCCTGGCCCGCGAGGCAGCGAAGACCGCTCAGCATGAGGAGGAGGAGAGGAGAAAGACTTTGTACCTAGGTACGCGCCTGGCTTTTAAACCTGGGTCTTTTGCCTCACCACCTCGCCTTTCTTCACCTTCTCACAGAGCGCCAGCTCCTCACAACCCACCTCCTCCCCAACAACCTCCTGCTTTCCTGGAGCAGTCTTCAAAGGGAGGGGGCAGTCTGCTCGGACTCACCGCAAGAGGAACGGGCGGCGAAACCGAGCTGGCTCCATCAAACTCCAGCACGTCCCTCCTCAGACGCAACCCAGTCCATGCCCGTGTGTTTCCTTTCGTGGGGGGGAGGATGTCGCACCTGTCTCTGGGGGGGAGGAAGCCGTACACCCCTGCGTACCTGTCGCTGGGGGGGAGGAAGCGGTACACCCCTGCGTACCTGTCGCTGGGAGGGAGGAACCCTGCAGCCCCAGCGATCTCTGGGGGAGGATGATCACTGTGGAGGATGTCATCTCCAAGTACACCAGGGCTGACAACTCTGACAGCTCACCTGAGATGTGGGAGCAGTTCCGGCGGGCATAGATGGAGAGGCGCGTGCTGCGTTCGCTTCTGCTAGCTCCTGCCCATCCTGGTTCACCTCCAGCTGATCTCTATCCAACACCTCTAGCTGTACCTGTGTGGTCTTCCATGCCAGCAGCTTCAGAACTGGACCCGCTGGTCTCCGCACCAGCCCTGGACCCGCTGGTCTCCGC
>NC_056505.1:41364979-41365126 GCF_014905685.2 Nematolebias whitei | reverse complement strand
CCCTGGACCCGCTGGTCTCCGCACCAGCCCTGGACCCGCTGGTCTCCACACCAGCCCTGGACTCGCTGGTCTCCGCACCAGCTCTGGACTCACTGGTTCTCACACCAGCTCCTACCATGCTGGGTTCCGCCTCAGCACCTGAAACGC
>NC_056505.1:41359311-41364969 GCF_014905685.2 Nematolebias whitei | reverse complement strand
TACCATGCTGGGTTCCGCCTCAGCACCTGAAACGCTGGTTCCCACACTAGCTCCTACCTCGCTGGTTCCTGCACCAGCTCCTACCTCGCTGGTTCCTGCACCAGCTCCTACCTCGCTGGTTCCCGCACCAGCTCCTACCTCGCTGTGTCCCATACCAGCACCAAGGCTGGTTCCCATACCAGCACCAAGGCTGGTTCCCATACCAGCACTAAGGCTGGTTCCTGTACCAGCACCAAGGCTGATTCCCGTACCAGCACCAGGACTGGTTCCCGTGCCAGCACCAAGACTGGTTCCCGTGCCAGCACCAAGACTGATTCCCGTGCCAGCAGAAGACTGGTTCCTGTGCCAGCACCAATACTCATTCCCGTGCCAGCACCTAGACTGGTTCCCGTGCCAGCACCTAGACTGGTTCCCATGCCAGCACCTGTGGTCCTCGCTCCTCCAGAGGCCCTCTCTCATCCAGAGGTCTTCGCTCCAGAAGCCCTCGCTCTTCCAGAGGTCTTCGTTCATCCTGAGGTCCTCGCTCGTCCTGAGGTCCTCGCTCACCCTCCAGAGGTCCTCGCTCACCCTCCAGAGGTCCTCGCTCACCCTCCAGATGTCCTCGCTCGCCCTCCAGAGGTCCTCGCTCACCCTCCAGATGTCCTTGCTCATCCTGAGGTCCTCGCTCACCCTCCAGAGGTACTCGCTTGTCCTGAGGTCCTCGCTCACCCTCCAGAGGTCCTTGCTTATCCCCCAGAGGTCCTTGCCCATCAATCCCAGCTGTCCCAGGGGTCTCCTCACCTGCAGTTGTGGTCTCCGCACTGGCCATAAATGGGTGGTTTCCTGGCCGCCCGCCAGACCTCTGGCCTGCTGATGGATGGTCGTCAGGTCGACCCCGGATCCTCTGTCCTGCTGTGGAAGGTCTCCTGACAACTCAATTTGACTCAGGGGGGTTTAGGGTTTCTGTGTTTTTCCAGGTTCCTACCTGTCGGCTTTTCATTTGTTCCTTCTGCACCGTACTTTTGTCCTTTTGGTGCTCTCCTTTGGGCTTTCAGGGGCCATCCCTTGAGAGGGGGGTCCTGTAGGGTTTCTGGGGTCTTGTCTTATGTTGTGTTTTCCCTCATGTTTGCCTGTCACCCCTCAGCATTTCTCCTCCTGTGTTCCAGCACTGTCGCACCTGTGTTTAATCCTAATCACCGCAGGTATCACTCATTTCACCTTGTTCGTGTCTGTATATATTCAGCCCCTTGGTGTCTTGTCAGTGTCTCTGGATTGTCCTTGTCCTAAGGCTTCATGACCTGTCTCTCCTCGTGTCCTCCTTTAAGTAAGTTAGCTGCCCCGTCAGCATTTTGTTTTGTTTATTTAATAAATTAACTATTTTACTTATTTATTGGAGCTTCATTCGTCTTCCTGCACTTTGGGTTCTACACACGGAAGCCGATCATGATACTTCAGACCACCCCAGAACCTCTCTTTCTCTCCAATCAATATTTGGGTTCTGTTTGCATAACCAAGTCACACCTAGGATGATCGGAAGCTGGGGGAAATTAATTACAATAAACTTGTCTTCTCGTGATGATTGCCACTGAGTGATAAGGTGATGGGTTCAGTCTCCTGGCTGGTCTTGTGAAGTGTGTGCCCATCTAACCTAATCTAACCATCCATTCTCTCTCCAGATGACACACCAAGTACCTCCCTACCTGTCAGTGGTGGAGAAAGTACTCAAACACTGTACTTAAGTAAAAGTACAAATAAACAGACAAAAATGTACTCTAGTAAAAGTAGAAGTACCACATTAACATTTTTACTTAAGTAAAAGTATATAAGTACTTGCTTTTAAAATACATAAAAGTATTAAAAGTAAAAGTACTTGCTCAATGTATTACCTAATGATAATACCTAATCAGCTTTGGTAAATGTAATACCCTTAATGTGCTTGGCCCCTTGGCTTCATACAGCCACTCCAATGTCAGGAATCTGGGAGTTATTTTTGACAGTGCTTTTAAATTTGATAAACAGATAAATACAGTTGTGAAATCCAGTTTCTTCCAGCTAAGACTCATTGCCAAGGTGAAGTCTTGTCTTCCTTTCAGAGACCTTGAAAAGGTGATTCACGCTTTTATCACATCTCGTTTGGACTATTGTAATTCATTGTATGTTGGTTTAGACAAATCATCTTTGCATCGTTTACAATGTGTCCAGAACGCAGCAGCCCGTCTTTTAACAGCAACTAAAAAACATGAACACATAACCCCTGTCCTGGCTTCTCTTCACTGGCTTCCTGTCCACTTCCGAATTGATTTTAAGATTTTATTGCTTGTTTTTAAAGTCTTAAAAGGTCTGGCCCCGTCATATATATGTGATCTCATTAACATTTACACTCCAGTAAGAGCACTCCGGTCTACCAACCAGTTCCTCTTAGATGTCCCCAGATCCAAACTGAAATCCAGAGGTGATCGGGCTTTTGCGGTTGCTGCTCCAAAACTGTGGAACAGTTTACCTGAGAATTTAAAACCGCTCAGACTGTTGAGACTTTTAAATCTTTGCTCAAGACTCATCTGTATTCCTTGGCATTTCATCCACGCAGAGTCTGAGAACAAGTTGAGCTGATTTTATTGTTGTTGTGTGTTGTTTTTTACTGTTAACTTATGTTTTTGAGTGGCACTAGATGCATTTTTACTCTTTTAAAAAAAAAATTAATCTGTCTTAACTGTAAAGCACTTTGGTCAGCTTTTGTTGTTTTTATGTGCTATATAAATAAATTGACATTGACATTGACATTAATGTAATGGTCTACATATCTTTAAGTCTGCGTACCATATGTACTGTATAGTTTCTGTAATACATTAATAGTGTTGTTCCATTTTAATGAACAATGCTGCAGATAATACATGTTTTTATTGTGTTTACTCTGTGTCACAGTTCACTCTTGGACTTGTGATTCTGTGTGTCAGAATTTCAGGGATGACATGCAGAGTTAAACGCCATTAATCAAAATAAGAAAGAGGAATGATTTTACCTTTGAAAGTTTTTATTTAACACAAAGCAAAACTAATGTGTCATTTTAACTGCAGTAAACACATTTCAGTAAAAGTTGTCTGCCTGAAAAAAAGGGCATTAGACACAACTAACAAAGGAATAGGCTCTGATCATGTCAACTGATATTTCAACTCCAGTTTGTCATCAACACTAGTTAAAATACTGTCTATTCAACCTTGTAATGGGTCAATAGTGAACAATATTTTAACTTTCTGACACCATTTTTAAAACTTGGACCTGAGTGTCGAGCCATTTGGAGACATCTCTCGTCTCCTAATATCCCATGAACTAACACATTTTAATATTGCAGCAAGAATTTCTTGTTCAAGTTCAGAAGTTGGTTTTCAAAGAGTTTTGAGTCCAATCTGGTTCTTTTGGGAGAGAGAATCTGTCCTGCTGTACTAAGCAGTCTTTCAATAAGGCCATGGGTGGTGCATATCTTCTGTTTGACTCTCTTGCGGTGGAATACATTTTGGTGTGTTAGTGGTGCTGTGGGTGCACCCAGCTCAGTGACATATGTACTAGAATATACAGGTCCTTCTCAAAAAATTAGCATATTGTGATAAATGTTTTATTTTCCATAATGTAATGATAAAAATGAAACTTTAATTTATTTCAGATTCATTGCACACCAACTGAAATATTTCAGGTCTTTAATTGTTTTAATACTGATGATTATGGCATACAGCTCATGAAAACCCAAAATGCCTATCCCAAAAAATGAGCATATCATGAAAAGTTTCTCTAAACAAGCTATTAACCTAACCATCTGAATCAACGACATAACTCTAAACACCTGCAAAAGATTCCTGAGGGTTTTAAAAACTCACAGCCTTGTTCATTACTCAAAACCACAATCATGGGTAAGACTGCTGACCTGACTGCTGTCCAGAAGGCCATCATTGACAACCTCAAGCAAGAGGGTAAGACACAGAAAGAAATTGCTGAACAAATAGGCTGTTCCCAGAGTGCTGTATCAAGGCACCTCAGTGGGAAGTCTGTGGGAAGGGAAAAGTGTGGCAGAAAACGCTGCACAATGAGAAGAGGTGACCGGACCCTGAGGAGGATTGTGGAGAAGGGCCGATTCCAGACATTGGGGGACCTGCGGAAGCAGTGGACTGAGTCTGGAGTAGAAACATCCAGAGCCACCGTGCACAGGCATGTGCAGGAAATGGGCTACAGGTGCCGCATTCCCCAGGTCAAGCCACTTTTGAACCAGAAACAGCGGCAGAAGCGCCTGACCTGGGCTACAGAGAAGCAGCACTGGACTGTTGCTCAGTGGTCCAAAGTACTTTTTTCAGATGAAAGCAAATTTTGCATGTCATTCAGAAATCAAGGTGCCAGAGTCTGGAGGAAGACTGGGGAGAAGGAAATGCCAAAATGCCAGAAGTCCAGTGTGAAGCACCCACAGTCAGTGATGGTCTGGGGTGCCATGTCAGCTGCTGGTGTTGGTCCACTGTGTTTTATCAAGGGCAGGGTCAATGCAGCTAGCTATCAGGAGATTTTGGAGCACTTCATGCTTCTATCTGCTGAAAAGCTTTATGGAGATGAAGATTTCATTTTTCAGCACGACCTGGCACCTGCTCACAGTGCCAAAACCACTGGTAAATGGTTTACTGACCATGGTATTACTGTGCTCAATTGGCCTGCCAACTCTCCTGACCTGACCCCATAGAGAACCCATGTGATATTGTGAAGAGAAAGTTGAGAGGCGCAAGACCCAACACTCTGGATGAGCTTAAGGCCGCTATCGAAGCATCCTGGGCCTCCATAACACCTCAGCAGTGCCACAGGCTGATTGCCTCCATGCCACGCCGCATTGAAGCAGTCATTCATGCAAAAGGATTCCCGACCAAGTAATGAGTGCATAACTGAACATGATTATTTGAAGGTTGGTGTTTTTTGTATTAAAAACACTTGTCTTTCATTGGTGGGATGAAATATGCTAATTTTTTGGGACAGGCATTTTGGGTTTTCATGAGCTGTATGCCATAATCATCAGTAGTAAAACAATTAAAGACCTGAAATATTTCAGTTGGTGTGCAATGAATCTGAAATATATGAAAGTTTCATTTTTATCATTACATTATGGAAAATAATGACATTTATCACAATATGCTAATTTTTTGAGAAGGACCTGTATAACAATTCTTAATGAAATGAGGATAACAAGTTACAACAACAAATAATTTCCCTCTGGGATTAATAAAATATTTTTGAATTGCATTGGGGCAGCACGGTGGCACAACTGGTAGAACTGCTGTCTCTCAGAGAGCAGGGCCTTGGTTCAAACCTCGGTCCAGGGGCCTTTCTGGGTGGAGTTTGCATGTTCTCTCCGTGCATGCGTGGGTTTTCTCCGGGTACTCCGGTTTCCTCCCACAGACCAAAAACATGCATTTTAGGCTGACTGGTAACTCTACATTGTCCCTAGGTGTGAGTGAGAAAGTGAATGGTTGTTTGTCTCGTTTGTCTCTATGTGGCCCTGTGATGGACTTGCGACCCATCCAGGGTGTACCCCGCCCCTCACACAGTGATTGCTGGACATGGGCACCGGCGACCCTGTGACCCAAAATGGAATAAGCGGGTAAAGAAAATGGATGGATGGATGGATGGATGGATGGATGGATGGATGGATGGATG
>NC_056505.1:41358231-41359301 GCF_014905685.2 Nematolebias whitei | reverse complement strand
GGATGGATGGATGGATGGATGGATGGATGGATGGATGGATGGATGGACAGATGAATTGAATTGAATTGAGTTTCCTTCAGGAACAGGTCAATTCAGGTCTGCTTCAATCACAACTCTCAACCCTGGGAATACTCTCGATCACTTCATCCAGATCCTTCAAAAATGTATCATTCTCCTCCATGTAGTGAACCAGGCCTCCGATCAAAACCTGCCTCTGAAGACATTCATGGGACAGGAACTGTTATTTCATTGATTTGAACCCAGAAATACAAATTATCTCATCCAGAGACTTTCTAATTGTATCCTGAACTAATTAATTGAAAGAACACTCTCTTTTTTATATTATCATTACTATTTTACAATATCTTGATAATCAAAAGTGTGTTTAGTTCATACCATTTTTAAATGTTGAAATGAACCACTCATTTTAAATCAACTGTGAAACAGTATTAATGATTTTTTTAATCCTCATTTAAATTAGAAATCAAGTTAAATGTCTAGTTACAAAGTAATTATGCATTTTGATCTTCTGTCTGAAATGAGAAGTAGTGATGTCGGTCGAAAGTCAGAAAGAAGTTATTAGAATGTTATTAGAAACCAAAAAATCCAAACCTAAAGTCGTTTGTCTAAAACGACAACAGACAATTGAACCAAACTATATTTTGCCATGTAAATCTAACTTAAACCAAGTTAGGAATGGAAAAATAGTTTGGAATGCCCTTCTATAGGTATAAATCCCTATATGAAAATTTTTCAGCATGACCCACCCTTTAAACTGGTAACTTTAGCTGATCTAAACCATGATAGCTTACACACCAGGTGCATATAGGTTAAGGTCTTATGCAAAATCCCACTCATAAGCCCAACTAAAACCACATAAATGCACAACACATAGAACCAGAATGGCACCCACTGGGAACCACCAGCAGCAACCTTTGCTGAAGGGACCTACAACTCCAACGTGGGTCTCCACTCTTCATCCAGTGGTCGCCTCTGCAGTTCAATCGAGGGAACCCCTCTGCATGTAATGAACCCCTTCAAATACTGGACCAAAATCACCACAAACGCTT
>NC_056505.1:41344527-41358221 GCF_014905685.2 Nematolebias whitei | reverse complement strand
GAACAAAGTGACAAAAATATAAACTCAGACAGGCGTGAATCGTGACACTGCATGCTGATCAATCAACACCTCCAATCGTTGTGGATTTATCGTTGTGGATTATATGACTTTTTCCAATGGATTACAGACTTTGTTTCCAAGGGGTTAAAGCATTGCTACAATGGAATTACCAACAACATTATGGAATTACCAACAACATTGTGGAATTACCTAAACCGTTGTGGGATTACCTTCTTTGACTTTTGTGTTCCTCTTGCTGGATTACATCAAGCTCAAGGATATTCGGAGGCGTACGTTCATGTTGGAATTCATCCCCATGGACAGGCGATGATTTCCAAAGGGGGGACTGTAGTGAACTAGGCCTCCGATCAAAACATGCCTCTGAAGACCTTCATGGGACAGGAACTGTTATTTCATTGATTTGAACCCAGAAATACAAATTAGCTCATCCAGAGACTTTCTAATTGCATCCTGAACTAATCAATTGAAAGAACACTCTCTTTTTTATATTATCATTACTATTTTACAATATCTTGATAATCAAAAGTGTGTTTAGTTCATACCATTTTTAAATGTTGAAGTGAACCACTCATTTTAAATCAACTGTGAAACAGTATTAATGTTTTTTTAAACCTCATTTAAATTAGAAATCAAGTTAAAATGTCTATTTTACAAAGTAATTATGCATTTTTGATCTTCTGTCTGAAATGAGAAGTAGTGATGTCGGTCAAAAGTCGGAGACAGTCAAGAAACAAGTTGTTGGAACAGGCTGTCGTGTTTTTAAAGCTCTCAGACAGTAAACAAGAGAACTGGCACCTGCAGTGTTTCTCACTTCGTCAAAACTTTCTCTGTCTGTTCCTAATGTAGTGGACTAGGCCCATGTCAAAAACTAAGTCTAAGGTCAGCAACTCATCTACACTAAACATTTCTGCTGTTTTCTCGACTTGTAAAAACCCTTTGATGTCACTAAAACCACACCCCTGTTGGTTCCTTCAACCAATCAGGACTTACTAAAAGTGACCGGAAGCAGAACTCTTTAAAAGTCGACACTTTCTGGAACTGTTAGTTCCGTTAGTTCCTCTGAGTTCCTCTGAGTTCCGTTGGTTCTGCTGGAGTTCCTCTGAGTTCTTCTGGAGTTGCTCTGAGTCTTTTGAGTTCTTCGGAGTCTCTTCTGAGTTTTCTCAGACTCAGTCTTCGGAGTCGAGTTGGGACTATGGAGTCTTCCACATCTGAGTGGAACCTCTGAAGGACTCACAGCTTGCTGTGAGTTCACCCGGGAGATGAGCGTGTTTGTTGAACGGAGTACCGTCACTACTTCGGACGATTCTCAGCCATCCTGATCAGAGACGCTGAAGGTAGCGTTGAAATGGAACTCCGTACCGGAGCTGACCTATCTTCTGCAAAGGTAACGAGTCGCTTCACTACCTAGTGTACCGGGGCTGAGCTGGGGTCCGATGAAGGGTGCCATTCCTAGTCAACACACTTTCCCTCATCCATCTTTTCTCTCCATTTAAACTTCTTCATTTCCCATCTTTAAACTTTTATCTTTCCAGTAATTAATCCAGATATCTTCATAAATGTCTGTTGTTTTTATTAAGTAAAACGTGCCAAGTTTTATTACTCAGAAGCAGATCAGTCTAATCAAGTGTACAATGTTTTGATGTTAAATTTTGATTCTGTTAATAAATGACCACATTTATTTTGATGGGTCAAAGAAAATTAACGTCTCATGTCACTGATTAAACCATCTACGCACAGTACCCTGTCACATATCTGTCAAGTAGCTCAAAAAAGAGAGAACCCGTTAATTTAAAATATGACTGTAGTGAAGCTCTGAAGCTAACCAAGCTAATCGAGCCTTTTAGCACACTACATCCATATCACATCCAACCCATGGAGCATAACCTCTGACAACATTTAGCATCTTATACTTCTACCTTCAGGCAAGTCACACTATCTGACATTCTTTTCACCTCTACTACATTCTTTGCCATCTCCTCCTTCAGAACCACCCCTATTCCATTTCTCTTTCTATCCACACCATTTTTTCATTATTCACCTTTATTTATACAGGTTAGCCTCATTGAGCCACAGGAACTCATTTACAGTAAAGTACAGACAACAAAACAGTAAGCAATGACAACAATAAACTACAGTAAAAAAATGCAGTTAAAATAACAGTAGTGTACAAACCAATAAATCAGGGTGCCATAAGAACAAGAACATATTTGCATATATGCAACACATTTTGATGTTTCTATTGACAGTATAAAATGTTTGAAACCCTTTAAAGAAATCAAGGTAGACAACTTCAGTTTCCTGTTGCAAGGTGTTCCAGGATGCAAAAGATGAGTAGGAAAAGGCCTTTTTTTCCAAGTTCTGTGCGCACTGAGGGAACGCTGCAGGTAATGATGGGCTGAGAGCGCATGTTGTAATTGCACTGATGGCATGACATGTGGGAGGAGATATAAGAAGGTAGCAGACCAAGGAGGAATTTATAGATGAAAATGAACCAGTGTGAGAACCTACGTGTAGATAATGATGACTATCTGACCAAGGAGTACAGGGTGCAGTGATGGGTACGGTAGTTACAACCAGTTATGAATCTTAGCATGCCATGGTTCTAGGGTTTTTGTTTTTTTGTCCTGTCTCTGGCTGTTTCTTCATGTTTCCTGTTCAGCTCTGTGTTTTTCCTTCTTGTGTTCAGACCCTGTCTCACCTGTGTTTCATGTTAATCACCACAGGTGTCTGTTATTATCCCAATCAGTGTTGTGTATATATTCAGTTCCTCTGCATCTTGTCTTTATCTCAGAACTGCCCTTCTATGGTGTTGTGTTTAGCCTTCCGTTCCGTCCATCTGATCATACTGTGAGTAGCTGTCCTGTAAGCATTTTGATTTTGTCTTGTTTAATAAATATTTTTTACTATTCCTTTAGCGCCTTTGACAACCTCCTGCACGTGGGTTCAAACACACCTGACGGCTGAACATGATAGAATTCCGAGACCAAACTGAACCCAGTGGGATGATTACCTAGCTCGAATTTTTGGCCCGTGAGGTGGATAAGACTGCCTAGAGAGACAGAAAAAGGGAGGAGAGGAGGAATCCGTTTTGGGAAACCCGTCTGTCTCTCAAACATGGGTCCTCAGCCTCTCAGTCTCTCCGTCCCCCTCCGCCTTGTCCCGCTGCTGCACCCCGCTGCCCACCTCCTCCTTGTTCTCCTCCTGGCTGTCCTGGATGATTGTCTGAGAGAGGGGGGCGAACTGCTGGTCCTCCCCGAGTCCAGCGCAGGGAGGAAAGAGTTTTGCAGGCGAGGGTACAGCCCAGCCCTCGGTTGCTGGTAGAACGGCAGAAAATTTCTCTGGGGGAGAGGTACCCGTGCCCCCACTTGCCAGAGAAGCAGTCCAGCCTTCCCTCGCTGGAGGAGCTGGAACGGTGGCAGGCTTCTGTGGTGGCAATGTACCTGGATCCGCTTCTACCCTGCTGCGAGGAGACCCAGGTGGACGCTCCTCATGCTCCAGTCCTCCTGAGGGGTTCATGGCTCCTTCTCCTGTGGCAACCCTGGTCCCACCACCAGCTGTAGTACTGACCCCATCTCCTGTTGCTGCAGCTCTGGTCCACATTCCTGGCTCTTCAGCTGCAGTCCTGGCTCCATCTCCTCATACTGCAGCTCTGACACCTCCACCACCTGCTGCAGCTATGACGCCTCCACCACTTGCTGCAGCTCTGACTCCATCACTTGCTGCTGCAGCAGCTTTGGTCCTTGGTTCACCTGCTGCAGCTGCAGCTCTGGTTCCTGTCCCTGACTCCCCAGCTGTAGCTCCGGATGCCTCTCCTTATGCAGCCCCGGTCCCTGGTTCTCCGGCTGCAGCCCTGTCTCCACCACCTGCTGCTACAGTCCTGAATCCACCACCTGCTACAGATCTGGTCCCCAGCTCATCTGCTCATCTGAGGTCCTCATCACTGGGTGGGCTGAGGTCCTCCTTCCTGGCTCGTAGGCTGAGCTCCTCGCTCCTGGCTCGTTGGCTGAGGTCCTCGCTCCTGGCTTGCCAGCTGAGGTCTTTGCTCCTGGTCCAACTGAGGTCTTCGCTCCTGGCTTGTCAGCTGAGGTCCTCACTCCTGGCTCGTCGGCTGAGGTCCTCACTCCTGGCTCGTTGCCTGAGGTCTTCACTCCTGGTCTGCCTGAGGTCTTCTTTCCTGACCCGCCTAAGGTCTTTGCTTCTGGCCCGCCTGAGGTCTTCGCTCCAGGCTCGCCTGAGGTCTCTGCTCTGGGCTCACCTGAGGTCTTCGCTCCGGGCTTGACCGCAGAAGATCCCGGCTTGCCTGAAGTCTTCGCTCCCATCTCGCCTGAGATCTTCGTCTCTGGCTCTCCTGAGGTCCTTGTCCCTGGCTCACCTGAGGTCTTCATCGCCGACCCACCTGTGGCCTTCATTCCTGACCCGCCTGCGAAGGTCCTCACCCCTGGTTTGGCTTTGGAGGTCCTCATCTACCTGAGTCCAGATGGGCAGAGATGGACGCCTCTACTACCCTGGAGGGGACGGTCCCCTGGTCACCCATTGGAACTCTGGCCTGAGGGTAGATGGTTTCCTGGCCGCCCCCCTGATCTCTTGCCTCATCAGGGATGGTTGCCCTCCTGTGTACTGGTCCTGTACTGGATGGTCTCCTGACCATTGTCAGCATTTAGTACCAGCTTGAGATGGAATAAGTCTGACTGAATGATGCCAAATGCAGACTGAAGAAGCTGGGAAAGCTTGACAGCTGTAAGAGTAAGCTGTTGGGGGAAGAATCAGTTGTGTGTTGTGTGTTTCCTTGACTGATGAAGCCTTCCGGATCGAAGGCGAAACATTTCAGCACAAAAAAAAGAAACTGTCCAGATGACCTGACTGAAAAATGTTGGATTGTATACCTGGATTATTGAACATGGACTTTGTTGTTTTCAACCAGTTTGACACGACTGTCAACAAGGAAGAAGGCCAGCAATGGAAGAGGGGACATGACAAAGAGACCATCTTAGCACCATCATAACTGGTTTGTTCCACTTTGGAGTAAGCTGTTGGGCGAAGAATCAGTTTTGTGTTGTGTGTTTCCTTGACTGATGAAGCCTTCCGGATCAAAGGCGAAATGTTTCAACACACACAAAAAAAGAAACTGTCCAGATGACCTTACTGAAAAATGTTGGCTTGATAGCTGTGTTAGCTCGACAATAAAAAATAATGTAATTGGCACAGAGATGCCAGGATGCATCAGGAATGTTTAGACCTATTGTAAAAAGAGTGGGACCTAAAACTGATCCTTGTGGCACACCATTAGTGACCGTTAGGTAGCTAGATGAAGTACCGTTATGTCAAAAACATTGCCTCTGACCTGAGAGATAGTTTGAGAACAAGCTAACAGTGTGATCTGAGAAACCAATATCTGAGAGCTTGTGGCATAAGATGTCATGATCTACGGTATCAAAGGCTTTGGACAGGTTTAAGTAAAGTGCAGCACAGTAATCTTTAGTGTCCAACGCTTCAAAAACATAATTGAAAACCTTTAGCATAGCAGTCATTGTGCTATGTTGTTTCCTTAAGCCAGATTTGAGAGAAGATACAATACTGAGTCCAAATACTTCTTGACTTGAGTATTTATCAGTTTTTCAAAAACCTTAGCTAAAATACAGAGCTTGGAGATTGGGCAATAATTGTTCAAAATAGTGGGGTCTCCTCCCTTCAATAAAGCAGCACAAAAGCTGTTTTCCAAGCGTCTGGGACAGTATTATGTTGTATAGACAGATTAACAATGAATGACACCGGTTTTGCTATAATTTGTGCAGCTAGACTTAAAAAGTAAAGAGGGAGGTCATCGGGACCTGCAGATTTTCCAGTAGCCAGATCTTTTAATTGTTTGGTAACCTCACTTACAGAGAATGAATGGTTTACTGAGGTTTGACTTTGTGGAGTAGGTGATTTACATTTAGAAACTGTATTAATCAGGGAACTGGAGGCTACAAAATGTTTGTTGAAACAATTTAACATCTCATACTTATCTGACACAGGAGCAGAGTTGTTAAATAATTGTGGTGGCAGGTCATATAAGTGAGTGCTGTCTTCGAGAAATGTAATAGTTTCCCCAGTAGCTCTTAGGACAGTTTAGATTTTTGGTGGTCTGAGATAAATAGTTATTTCGTTTTGCTGCTTTAATGGAAGCCATATAGGGATTCCATAACTGACAAAACTGCAACCAATGGGTGTCTGAACCAGTCTGTCTTGCTGTTGCCAAAAGCTGGTCCCTCCTGTGCAAGAGGTTAGCTAACTCAAAAGTAAACCAGAGGCTATCCCAGACCTTTTCTCTGATCTGGTGAAATGGAGCATGTTTATAGACAAAATGAATGAAACTATTATGAAAATATCCAAAAAAGTTCAATCTGGTCCTCTGGACATTAAAAAAACAAAAAAAAAAAAAAACAACACTTTTAAAAAAAATTTCTTTTTTTGAATGTCCAGAGGACCAGATTGAACTTTTTTGGATTTTTCTACTTGGATTATTGAGCATGCATCAGTATATTATGAAAATAGTTCCAAGCAAGGTTTACATTGTCACTTAATGATATACGATGCCAGTCAAAGTAGAATAAATCCCAAAGAAATACTTGATCACAAAAATGTTTCATATTCCATTTTAGAATTGTTCTAGGTTTTAAACTAGGCATTTTTGTTTTTCTAATAGCAGCAATTACACAATAGTTACTTAGATCATTTGTATAAACACCAAACCAACTGTATTTATGTGACATGTGTGTGATGGTAAGATCCAGGATAAATGATTTGGCAGGACATTTTGGATAAGGCTGAGTGGGATAATCAATGATCTGACTAAGATTTAAAGACAAACAAAATTCTTTAAATTCGTCAGACACAGGAGAGAGCCAGTCTAAATTAAAATCACCTACCAAAACCATTTAATTGGGATGTAAAGTAGATAAGAGCTGCATTAAAGACAACATGCTTTCAGATTCAATTCAATTCAATTCAGTTTATTTATATAGCGCCAAATAACAACAAAGTTGTCTCAGGGCATTTTACAGGAACATTTACATACATAAAAGCCAATTAGTAAAGTTCTCTATCTAAGGAGGCCAGCAGACAAGTTGAATCTTGGCTTCGTCGCAGTCTCCCTTCCTGAGCAAGCACAGTGGAAAGTAAAAATTCCCTTTTAAAAGTTAGGGTTGGCTTGGGTTTCCTGAGCTGTCCCTTAGTTATGCTGCTATAGGCTTAGAATAGGGGTGCACCGATAAATCGGCCAGCCGATTTATCGGCCCCAATTTCCTTAATTTTGGGAAATCGGCTTATACTTGCATGAGAAACCGATTATACCTATTTTTTTGTTTGTTTGTTTTAACAACAATTGTGTTAAAATAAAATCGTAATCAGCCAAAAATCGGAATCGGCAGGTCAGACTTTTTAGAAATCAGTGATTGGCCAGAATTCTGCAATCGGTGCAGCCCTAGCTTAGACTGCTGGAGGACAAACTGACCACACTTTTTCACTCTGCTACTGTCTTTACTTACTCTCAACCTGTTTTGTATTTGTAATTATTTTTTCTATCCTTAACGTGTTTTTTTTTGTCTTTCAGGTACACCTGGACCTACCATTCCATGTTCGTCTGTCTCTCCTTCCTGTCCTCTCAAACCAGCCGGTC
Organism: Nematolebias whitei; assembly: GCF_014905685.2. NCBI lineage: Eukaryota > Metazoa > Chordata > Actinopteri > Cyprinodontiformes > Rivulidae > Nematolebias > Nematolebias whitei. The sequence goes on along the minus strand of NC_056505.1, from coordinate 41,350,543 downwards.
AAAGCAGATGGCCGCTTGCCTGGTTCTTCTGGAGGTTTCTTCCTATAGGATTTAGCAAAAAGGAAAGTCTTAAGCCTAGTTTTAAAACTGGATAATGTGTCAGCCTCACGGACAGAGATTGTAAGTTGGTTCCACAAGAGAGGAGCCTGATAGCTGAAAGATCTGCCTCCCATTCTGTTTTTGGAAATTCTAGGAACCACAAGTAAACCTGCAGCCTGAGAGTGAAGTGCTTTGTTAGGAAAATATGGAACAATAAGATCTGTAATATAAGATGGAGCCAGGTTGTTGAGAGCTTTGTAGGTTAGAAGTAAGATTTTGAATTATATTCTGGTTTGACAGGGAGCCAATGAAGAGATGCTAAAACTGGAGAAATATGATTTTTCCTACTAACTCCGGTTAAGACTCTGGCAGCATTTTGGATCAACTGAAGATGTTTTAAAGAAGTATTTGGACATCCAGGTAATAAACCATTGCAATAGTCCAGTCTAGACGTGACAAATGCATGGACCAGTTTTTCTGCATCATTTTTAGATAAGATGTTTCTATTTTTAGCGATATTACGCAGGTGGAAGAAGACAGTTCTAGTAACGTTTTTAATGTGGGGGATAAAAGACACGTCCTGATCAAAAATAACACCAAGATTTTTAACATTAGAGCTGGAGGATAGAGTAATGCCATCTAAGGAGGGAGAAAGACTGAAAAATTCATGCTCAGGTCCAAAAACCAAAACCTCAGTCTTGTCTTTATTCAACAGGAGAAAATTAAGGGTCATCCAGGTTTTTATGTCTTTAAGACATGCTTGTAGTCTAAGTAGCTGATTGGATTCATTGGATTTAATGGACAAATATAATTGTGTGTCATCAGTATAACAATGAAAATTTATCCCAAGCTTTTTAATAATTTTTCCTAATGGAAGCATATATAAAGTAAAGAGTATTAGCCCAAGCACTGAGCCCTGAGGAACTCCATGACTAACTTTGGTGTATGAAGAAGATTTATTATTTACATTTACAAACTGGAATCTATCAGATAGATACCATTTAATTTGATTTAAACCATTTTAGAGCTGTTCCTGTAATCCCAATATCATATTCAAGCCTCTGTAGTAAAATATTGTGATCAACCGTATCAAATGCAGCACCGAGGTCTAACAGGACCAGTATACCATACCATACCATTTTATTTATGGAGCACTTAAAACAGCGACAAGGCCATCCAAAGTGCTGTACAGACAGAACAACAGGTAACACACAAAGCAATATACACAATGAAGGAAATCAGAATATAGACATAAAAACGATGCAGATAATGACGACTAACCAGTGTGGAGCATACAGGTTCAAAACACAGATCATCTGGTGTTGAATGCTACTGAATAGTAGTGGGTTTTTAAACGGGACTTGAAAAACGAGAGGGAGGGGGCCTGTCTGACAAGCAGAGGTAATTCGTTCCAAAGTTTTGGTCCTGCTACAGAGAAGGCCCTGTCACCTCTGAGCTTAAGACGAGTTCCTGGAACTGTGAGGAGCAACTGGTCCGCTGACCTCAGGGGGCGTGGTGGGACATACGGCTGTAGCAGATCAGAGAGATGGGGGTGGGGCGACACTGTTCAGCGATTTGTAGACATACAGTATTATTTTGAACTGGATTCTAAGGTGAACCGGTAACCAGTGCAGTGAGGCCAAAACTGGTGTAATGTGCTCTCTTTTGCCTGTACTGGTTAAAAATCGGGCTGCTGCATTCTGGACCAGTTGTAGTCGTGCAATGGAGGTTTGACTGATACCAAACAGGAGTGAATTGCAGTAATACAGACTAGATGTAATGAATGCATGTATTACTGTCTCCAGGTTATTTTTGGACAATATGGGCCTCAGTTTAGACAGCTGCCTCAGTTGGAAGAAACATGATTTAACAATCATGTTTACATGATTGTTAAGTTTCAGGGAAGAGTCCATTATCACGCCCAGATTAGTGACTCTTTGTTTTTCTGACAGGGTTAGAGCGGAGAGGTCGATGCAGTGGTTGGTGATCGTGCCGTTGGGAGAGAATAACATGACTTCAGACTCCTTTCCATTAGGAAATTTAAAGCCATCCAGTCCCTGATGTCAGCCAGGCAGTCGAGCAGAGGTTGAATAGAGCATGTACCATTGTGTCTTAGGGGGAAGTAAATTTGACAGTCATCAGCGTAGAAATGAAAGGGTATGTTGGGTTTCCGGAAAATAGCACCAAGTGGCAGCAGGTATAAAGAGAATAGGAGGGGACCCAGGATGGACCCCTGCGGAACCCCCCCATTTAAGCTCTGCTGCTACAGAACTAAAATCCTTGATGGAGATACAAAAGGATCTGTCAGTGAGGTAAGATCTGAACCAATTGAAGGCTGATCCTATGATGCCCACCCACTGCTTCAACCTAGCAATGAGGATCTCATGGTCGATGGTGTCAAAGGCGGCTGTGAGGTCCAATAGGCAGTGGTGGAGAAAGTACTCAAACTCTGTACTTAAGTAAAAGTACAAATAAACAGACAAAAATATACTCTAGTAAAAGTAGAAGTACCACATTAACATTTTTACTTAAGTAAAAGTAAATAAGTACTTGCTTTTAAATACTTAAAGTATAAAGTACTTGCTGAATGTATTACCTAATGCAGACCTGGGCATTGTACGGCCCCAGGGCCACATGCGGCCCTTTGGTTGACTCTGACCGGCCCCCGTAAGGGGAATTACAAAATACATATGTAAACAAATGAAGTTAACCAAATCCAGATATAGATCCTCTCTCACTGATGATGTCAGCTTTGCTTCACATCTCCACCTCAGACCATCAACCTGACTTGAACATTTCCGTTAAAGCCCAACAGAGACTAGACTTCTCTCACTAAACAAGAAAAAAGAACTGAAAAACACCAAATGAGATGTTTAGACTACAAATGTAGGCACATAAAGAACCGGGACTAGAAATCACAGTTCAGTGACGATCACTATTATATGATGTTTCATAATATTTGGAGTACAAAGACAATATTGTGATATATTTAGAAAGCTAAGAACTTTTTCCAGCAGTATATAAAACTCAAAATGAGTTTTGGGGTGAATGTGACTGAAAATGATCATTAATATAACGTCACAAATGGTAAAAAATGTTAACAGTTTACCATTGTACTGGGAAATTTAATTGAATAAATGACATTTTTTGCAAGGAAACCTCGCTTTTTCGTTGCTTAATCATAACAAATACTCTTACCAGCTTGTTAAAACAGTGCTATGTACTGCTTTTAATAATGAAATACTATTAATATTATGCAGTATTGAGTTAAGTTTAAATCAGGTCTCTCTTGTAAATGAGTCCTCGAGGCTCAATGGGATTTACCTGTCTAAATAAAGGTTGAATGAAAAAGTCATTTGTGCCAGCCCTCCACAATATTTGTTGTTTCTCATGTGGCCCCATGGAAAAAATAATTGCCCACCCCTGACCTAATGTAATGGTCTACATATCTTTAAGTCTGCGTGACATATGTATATTTTCTGTAATACATTAATAGTGTTGAGTCATTTTAATGAACAATGCTGCAAATAATACATGTTTTTATTGTGTTTACTCTGTGACACACTTCAGACTTGGACTTGTGATTCTGTGCATCAGAATTTCAGGGATGACATGCAGTGTTAAATGCCATTCAGCAAAATAAGAAAGAGGAATGATTATACCTTTGAAAGTTTTTATTTAACACAAATCAAAACCAATGTGTCATTTTAACTGCAGTAAACATCCATCCATCCATTATCTTTACCCGTTTATTCCATTTTGGGTCACGGGGGTCGCTGGTGCCCATGTCCAGCAATCACTGTGCGAGGGGCGGGGTACACCCTGGGCGGGTCGCAAGTCCATCACAGGGCCACATAGAGACAAACGAGACAAACAACCATTCACTCTCTCACTCACACCTAGGGACAATTTAGAGTTACCAATCAGCCTAACATGCATGTTTTTGGTCTGTGGGAGGAAACCGGAGCACCCGGAGAAAATCCATGCATGCACGGAGAGAACATGCAAACTCCACCCAGAAAGGCCCCTGGACCGGGGTTTGAACCAGGGACCTGCTCGCTGAGAGGCAGCAGCTCTACCAGTTGCGCCACCGTGCTGCCCCTGCAGTAAACACATTTAAGTAAAAGTTGTCTGCCTGAACAAAAGGAGCATTAGACACAACTAACAAAGGAATAGGCACCGATCATTTCAACTGATATTTCAACTCCAGTTTGTCATCAACACTAGTTAAAATACTGTCTATTCAACCTTGTAATGGGTCAATATTGAACAGTATTTTAACTTCCTGACACCATTTTTAAAACTTGGATCCGAGTGCCGAGCCATTTGTAGACATCTCTCGTCTCCTGTCCTAACATATGAACTGAAACATTTTAATATTGCAGCAAGAGTTTCTTGTTCAAGTTCAGAAGAAGTTGGTTTTCAAAGATTTTTGAGTCCAGTCTGGTTCTTTTGGGAGAGAGAATCTGTCCTGTTGTACTGAACAGTCTTTCAAATAAGGCCATGGGTGGAGCATATCTTCTGGCTGACTCTCTTGCGGTGGAATACATTTTGGGTGTGTTAAAGGTGCTGCGGGTGCACCCAGCTCAGTGACATATATACTAGAATATATGTCATTGGCCCAGCTCTTCTTGAAGGTGGGCCTAACGTTACCTGCCCACTTTGCAGTAATTCAATGGACCAGCTCCCCTCTCACCATTGGTTACTTTCAAAGTAAGAAACATATCAAAAAGTCGCAACATGAATGTAACTTGTAATGCAACGCATTATAGACATGTAGTGTAGTAGAAAGTACAGATACTTGATGTAAAATGTAGTGAAGTAAAAGTATAAAGTACCCACTTTTAACTACTTAAGTAAAGTACAGATACATGAAAAAAGTACTTAAGTACAGTAACGAACTATTTGTACTTAGTTACATCCCACCACTGCCAATAGTACAAGCAGCACAGAATCACCGGTATCTGTGGATATGAAGATGTCATTAAAACCCTTCAGTAGGGCAGTTTCAGTGCTGTGGAGAGGTTTAAAGCCAGATTGGAATAGCTCTAAAATGGCGTGATCCTCCAGGAAGCACTTCAACTGGGACTCGACTATTTTCTCCAGTATTTTAGAAACAAATGGGAGTCTGGAGACAGGCCGGAAGTTGGACACAACTGAGAGGTCAAGGTTTGTTTTTTTTAGAAAAGGCTAGACAGCAGCATGTTTAAATGATTTTGGCACTACGCCAGGTGATAAACTACTGTTTACTATATCAAGAATGGACGGACCTAGAGTAGGAAAAACCTCCTTTAGTAGTCTGGGGGGACCACATCAAAGGGGGAACCAGAAGATTTCAAGCTGCACATGACCTGCTCTAGAGAAGTATAGACACAAGCCCATTGTCTGTGGTCATGAGAATATCATTAGTGACTTTTACTAGTGCTGTTTCTGTGCTATGATAAGCTCTAAACCCTGACTGAAACTCTTCAAACAGATTATTTCTTTGTAGATGTTCACACAACTGACCTGCAACTATTTTCTATAAAATTTTTGAGATGAAAGTTAGGTTAGATATAGGTCTATAGTTGGCCAGAATTTCTGAATCAAGGTCAGACTTCTTAAGTAAAGGTTTACTTACAGCAACCTTAAAGCGCTGTGGTACATAACCATCCATTAAAGACAAATTAAGTAGATCCAAAATGCGGACATTTTGGATCTTGAATTTTGGATCAGATGAGGCGGTAGGGGGTCTATAACAGCCAACAACAGATAACAATAGACCAACAGACAATTCATTGTTTAGTACCAAGATTTCAAATTGTTTAGGTGCTGACCTGACTGAAAAATGTTGGATTGCATACCTGGATTATTGAGCATGGACTTTGTTGTTTTCAACCAGTTTGACATGACTGTCAACAAGGAAGAGGGCCAGCAATGGAGGAGGGGGTGTGACAAAGAGGCCATCTTAGCACCAACATAACTGGTTTGTTCCACT
>NC_056505.1:41341236-41344517 GCF_014905685.2 Nematolebias whitei | reverse complement strand
TGACTGATGAAGACTTCCGGATCAAAGGCGAAACGTTTCAGCACACACAAAAAAGAAACTGTCCAGATGACCTGGCTGAAAAATGTTGGATTGGACCTGGATTATTGAGCATGGACTTTGTTGTTTAGATGCTGATTTTGTAAATACCAGTTGTGTTATCAAACTAGATCTGATGTATATTGCTACACCTCCCCTTTTTTCCTGTGATGATCTGAACAATAAATAGAGAAACCTTTAATTGAAAAATGTTTATCCAGAATTGATTTATGCCCCTTTTCCACTGTTATGGTGCGGATCAGGCAAGTTCAGGTCAGCTCAGATCAGCTTGTGTGTCGTCGTGTTTCCATTTACACTTCTGGACCGGTTCTGTAGGCAGAGATCAGAATCCACCTTGTCTTACCACCTGGTGGCGGTAGTGCTCCCTTAAGCTATTTACTAGCCACCACTAAACGTATTAGAAGAAGAACACCCTAAAGGCTTTGCCACATGATGTGGAAGAGATGTCATGCTCTAATTGAGTACCTCATGAGTTGTAACTTTTAAACCTAATTCATAGTCCTACCTTACTGCCTTCCTTGCCTGCTTTAAACCCATGTATTTTCCATTTTAGTATAGATTTTTACAATAAAGATGTATTAAAAATATCACTTTTATTATTTGTTTTATTATTTATTATTATATACAGGTCTCTCTTGTAAATGAGTCCTCGAGGCTCCATGGGATTTACCTGTATAAATAAAGGTTGAATGAATTTACAGATATGCACAAGGTTCATGTTAAAATTGCAAAACATCACACTGTTCTGTAATCTTTGAAACTGCTTTTACAATAAGCTACAGACTTGAAAACAATTAAGTTAAATTTTAAAGGTTTGTCTTTCATTAAATTTAAAAACAAAAAAGTATTACTTATTAAATAGTCAGTTGGTCTGTGAATGCCTTGGGTTCCTCCTAGAAGAGCTGAAGAGGTGGCTGTTTATGTCTGTGCCTCCCTGGTAAAGCTGCTGCCCCCGTGACCCGGAAGCAGAAGACGATGGATGGATGGATGGATGGCTGGCTGGCTGGCTAGCTGGCTGGCTGGCCCTGGTAAAGCTTTTGCCCCCACGACCTGGAAGCAGAAGATAATGGATGGATGGCCCTGGTAAAGCTGCTGCCCCTGCAACTCGGAAGCAGAAGATGATGGATGGATGAATGGATGATGGCCCTGGTAAAGCTTTTGCCCTTATGACCCGGAAGCAGAAGACAATGGATGGATGATGGGTGGCGAAGGAGGAGACCATCAAACACAGCATGAGTGGTCAGTTCAGTTAAACACCTGCCTGTTTGCTTCAGATCAGCTGTTCAAATATCTGCAGGTTCAAATAAAAGGTGCACCAGGGCTTTCAGCTGAATCTCTCGGGTCACAGTTGGACGGCCGATAACTGATAACTGTTTGACTGTTTTTGTGACTTCATCCTAGAACAAAAAAATATATAATGTAATAACAGTTGAGCAGATGCTGGTAATCTTTTCTTAAGATTCATTAAAGGTCAAATGCAATTGGAAAATTTGGTTAAAATTTGTCCTTAAATGTTAAAGTTTTTTTTTTCTTTTTTTTCATTTATCCTTTATTTATCCAGGTTGTCTCATTGAGCCATGATAACTCATTTTCAATAGAGACCTGTTTAGGGAGCAGATGGGGGGTTAAGGGCCTTGCTCATGGGCCCAGAGTGGGGCAAGTGTGGGTGCTTCACCTACCTCACCCACAATTTTGATGTTGTCGGGGCCGGGGCGTGAACCGGCGATCTTCGGATCACAGGCCCACCTCTCTAATATTAACCTCTAACCTCTGCGCCACCACTCCCCTTTAGTAAAAGTACTACATACTATACATTTATCTATCTAAATACAGATGCATAAAATACATATTTTTTTAATTGCTAACCATCTTTAAAATACAACCGGTCAAAATTTTAATGTTTTGATAGAAGTACAGTGAAGAAAAAAGTACAGTGATAAACTATTAAGCAATTATTTGTCTGACTTTACCCTGGAAACAAAAAAATATATATAATTTTATAACAGGTGAGCAGATTCTAGTAATCTTTTTCTCACGATTCATTAAAGGTCTAATACAAATGGAAATTTTTCTTAACTTCCAGTCTGGATTTAAACAAACACTATATCAGAATCAGAATAAACTTTATTGGCATTGCACCGAGATACAACGAGAATATGTACGTACAGTCATCCGAAAGATGGGCGGAGTGCACCAAGCTGCAACTATAGAAAGTGCGGCCTTCTTATTCAGAATAATATTTTGCTTAGATGAGAAAAGGAAAGAAAACATGAGGAGAGACGGTATAATAAAAAGATCTCTCACTTCTCACTTTCCCAGGTTGGAGAGTCAAGGGAATTGAACGTCTGGAACACATATATGAAGGTGTAGACTTTAGTCCATTTAATAATTTAATAATACAGTTTGGCATTGAAAATAAATACTTCTTAGAATATCAACAAATTAAGTCTATCATAAAAAAGAAATTTAAGCTTAATAAAACTTTGTTAGAAACACCAATATGTGTGTTAGAGTTCCTTAATCTTAAATCCCCCAAATTATTATCTAAAATATACAAGAAATTGTCTAGAATCAATGACTCCATAATGCTACCTGTTGCAAAATGGGAGTCAGATTTATCAATCAATTTTGACCAAAACACCTGGTCTCAAATATGTTTAAAAACATTTAAAATGACTAGAATCTCCAACTTACAATTAATACAGTATAAAGTTCTTTATAGAGTACATTATACAGGTCAACGAATGTTTAGGATGGGATTTACATCATCTAATAACTGCTCACAGTGCACAGGCAATATTCCTGATGATTATATCCATGCACTCTGGTTCTGCCCACCCGTTCAGAGGTTCTGGGTCCAGGTTTGTGAAGACTTGTCTAAATGTCTGAAATGTAATATTCCACTCTCTCCATCTGTTTGCTTATTGGCTATCTTGGAAGATGCTACCCTGGAAAAAAATACATGTCGCATGATTTTCACTGCCTTATACATCGCAAAGAAAACCATACTCCTGAATTGGAAAAATAAAAATAATCTTAGCATTAATCAGTATAAAAATCTTCTGTTAGATCATATTAGTCTTGAAACAGCATCTGCCGACACATTGGATCAATCTCTGTGGGCTCCTTTGATCGGCTCCGTTACATAGTGAGGGTGGGTAGTCTGGGATCTGACCTTGTGGGGCCTTGGGGTTGATGTGGAGGCGGGTGTATGGGTTTGGGGC
>NC_056505.1:41320273-41331236 GCF_014905685.2 Nematolebias whitei | reverse complement strand
TACTAGCAATCACAGCATTGTAAGAGGGGGACAGTTGAACCCGGAGGCCTCCACCCCTGTTTAACGATGGACGATTTCTTTTCACAAAGATGGCCTCCTTTACTCCTCTCTCAAACCATCGTTCCTCTCTGTCCAGGATGTTAACATCTTCATCCCTGAAAGAGTGACCGCTGGCTTGGAGATGAGTGTAGACCGCAGAGTCCTGGCCTGATGATGTTGATCTTCTGTGCTGGGCCATCCTTTTGGCCAGTGGCTGTTTTGTTTCCCCGATGTAAGACTGATCACAGCCCTCCTGACACTGAACAGCATACACAACATTGCTCTGTTTGTGCCGGGGGACTGGATCTTTGGGATGAACCAGTCTTTGCCGTAATGTATTTTGGGGTTTAAAAGCCATTGGGACATTATGTTTAGAAAATAAACGTCTCAGTTTCTCTGATACTCCCTCAACATATGGAATGACCACTGGTCTGGGTCTGGGTTCCTCCTTTTCACCTGTTGGCTGGCTGGAGTCCTGTTTGGGTTTCTTCTCTGCTTTCAGGAAGGCCCAGTTAGGATATCCACATTGCTCTAGAGCCTGTCTTGTGTGGGATTTTTCCTTCTGCCTGGCTCCTGAGCTAGTGGGGACGCTGTATGCTCTGTGATACAGAGTCCTGATGACTCCTAACTTGTGCTCCAGAGGGTGATGGTAGTCAAACTGCAAATACTGGTCTGTGTGGGTGGGTTTGCGGTTTGCGGTTTGCAAAGACTGGTTCATCCCAAAGATCCAGTCCCCTGGCACAAACAGAGTAATGTTGTGTATGCTCAGGAGGGCTGTGATCAGTGTTACATCGGGGAAACAAAACAGCCACTGGCCAAAAGGATGGCCCAGCACAGAAGATCAACATCATCAGGCCAGGACTCTGCGGTCTACACTCATCTCCAGGCCAGTGGTCACTCTTTCAGGGATGAAGATGTTCACATCCTGGACAGAGAGGAACGATGGTTTGAGAGAGGAGTAAAGGAGGCCATATTTTTGAAAAGAAATCGTCCATCGTTAAACAGGGGTGGAGGCCTCCGGGTTCAAATGTCCCCCTCTTACAATGCTGTGATTGCTAGTATCACTCAGCCCTCTGTGAACAGTAAACAGCCATCAGTGTGCTAATGATCCATTGTTAGGCTGATGGTCCTTCTTGAGCATGTGATCAGCTGGTTTCGGTTGTCAGCAGCAAAACTGGTTGATCCACTCTGAGACGGTGCTATTTAAGAGACTGAGCTGAATACAGCTCCTCAGACTGAGGAAGTCTCTTGGATGAGAGACGAAACGTTTCTACATTTTTTTGTTGATTTGCTTTGTTTAATTTTTTTTTGAATGTCCAGAGGACCAGATTTAACTTTTTTAGATTTTTCTACCTGGATTATTGAGCATGCATTAGGATATCAGACTAAGTTACATGCAAAATATAAACCTGACCTAAACCAGGTTGACCCTCTTCTATGAACATGAACTAAACATGAGAACACCCCGACAAAATCATGGCACAAATTTATGGCACAACACCAACAAACTGAATCTAGACACTCACCAGAATGTCTGGAACAAACTAGCAGGTATGTTGGGATGCTGGAGAAAGTTATCAGGACGTCTCACCATCTCCTTTTTGTTACGTCCTACACGAGCTCCTCGCGTTGTTTCCTGGTGGAGAATCTATAAAAAAAGTCAGTTTTCGATCTTTTAACAATTCCAGTCGTGTGACCGGACATTACATCCAATAACGCAGCAATTTCGGACAATCGCTAAACTGTTTTAACCTACTTAGATTTCTTTTTTTTAAGTCAGCGAGAAAGCTTGTTTTTGACAGTTAATATGGAGGGCAATAAAAATGGTGGATGCGGCACAATTCTTTCCCATCAGCCGCCGCACCGCGGACAAGTGACGTCACGCTCTAAAGCTCTATAAAAACAAAAATGGAGTGGCGTCAAATTTTAGCAGTTTTAGGAGTTATATTTTGTAATTTTTCAAAAATGGACTCAGCATGAGCAGAAGATGAGTAAGAAGACCATGGAGAATGTTGTTTTTCACACAAGGCCGCTGACGGCTCAATATGAGGTAAGAGAAATGCGTGTTTGTTTGCCCTGTGCTATAGTCCTCTTCTTGCTTGTGGAGCAGGGGCCCGGTCTGTTTGCATTCACACTGTACTCGAACCGCGCTGGAGTTTTCTTCTACCAGACCGAGATCTAGGTTGTTTTCACACCTGATAATCCAGTAGACTCGGTTTGGTTGGGGACCAATATTCATAGCATTTTGTTCACATTTGAGCTGATGCATTTGCATTCACACTGCACTGTGCAGTTGAGCCAACCTGTTGAACCAACCTATTCCCCCGCTCGCCTGTGGGGGCGCTGCACCAAGAACTACTGAAAGAAACAGCACAAAAACCTCTGAAGACACTTCTTCTGGAAATAAAAACAAAAATGGAGTGGCATCAAGTTTTAGCAGTTTTAGGAGTTATATTTTGTCATTTTTCAACAATGGACTCTGCATGAGCAAAAGATGAGGCAGAAGACCATGGAGAATATTGTTTTTCACATAAGGCAGCTGACGGCTCCATATAAGGTAAGAGAAATGTGTGTTTGTTTGCCCTGCGCTGTACTACACTTCTTGCTTGTAGAGCGGGGCTGGTCTGATTACATTCACACTGCACTCGAACCGCACTGGAGTTCTTTTCTACCGGACCGAGACCTAGGTTTTAGCCCGGGCCAGAGGTCGCCTTTTTGTTCCGTGACTGAGTTCGATGGCGTGTTCACACCTCCCTAAATGAACCGGACTTTCTAGGAAAATGAGCTAGAGTTCGACTAAAGCGGACTAAACAGGGCTGGTGTGAATGCACCCCTAGGTTTTAGCCCGGGCCAGAGTTCGCCTTTTTGTTCCGTGACTGAGTTCGATGGCGTGTTCACACCTCCCTAAATGAACCGGACTTTCTAGGCAAATGGGCTAGAGTTTGGGACAACAGAGCTGGTGTGAATGCACCCTTAAGCCCCCAGTATACTCCTGCGTAAATCCATACGCGGAGGTATGCATGTACGTATGCGGTGGTACGAGCGTACGCCTTGTCCGTGCAAAGCTAATTTTTTACGACCGCGTACGCATACACGGTGTCGCACAATAAACTGCCCAGCAACGGACTGTTTTGTATGTGATACCAATGTAAAAAATTACCCTTCTTCATCCCTGATCTAGCTTTTTATTTTGTTTTTTGCCAAGAGGCAAGTGATCTCTTCCTCCTCTGTTGACTCCTTGACTGAAATGGTGAGAAATGAAGGAATTTGTCACGAGCGAATTAAACTCAGGTCCAGCATGGCTGCGGGAGGGTCTGGAGATTTCCTGGTAGGCAGGTCTGATGTGTTGGCTGCAGAGCCAGCGCTCCCTGTTTTTAAAAATGTTTTGGATCTTTTTATTAACAACATTTAAACACAGAACACAGCTGAGGCCGAGGCTGCCAGAGATAGTTTTTTCCCCCCAACCTGTCAATCAATCCAGCAGGCGTGTCAGCAAATGACCAATCAACGAACTAAATTTGTCCCGAAGGTAAACGCCCCTTGTCTATGAAGCTGCTCTGCAGCTGCTCAGGGTTTACGCTCGAGTATGAAGTCTGAACCCTCTGCGTACAGTACACGTGTACGTACGCGTGAATGGACGTACGTGCGAGTATACTGGGAGCTTTAGAAGCCACAAAAGTCAGAACAAAAACAAAACAAAACAAAAAATAATTCAGAGGAATAAGATGAATATCCAATGATTAACTCTAGTGAGCTCCAGTGAAGACACCAATCCTGTGAACAGCACCTCTGTGCCCGAGAGACTTCCTGTGCCAGCGAGCTGCGCTCAGCCGACCACTGAGGCTGAAGGTAGTGAAGTGTTTCTAAAGTTTTGAAGCGAACCTGACCTTCAGAATACCAGCAAAGAACCATACAATGGTCCCAAACAAATCCAAATAATCCAGAGGAATCCAGATAAAAAGTTCAAATGCGCTCCGAGGAAGACACCAGACCTCCAAACAACCTTGTCTCGCCCAAGAAGCCACCCGAGCCATCAAGCAGCTCTCTGATTGACTGCTGACTGCTGGGGCTGGAAGTAGTCCAGATCCAAATGCCCAGTTGATTCCATATGGCTCTCTGTAGCCAGTGACTGGTAAAGACACTTTGAAGAATGTCCAAACTTTTAATCAGGTTTGGATTGAATCAGTTTGTTGTTATGAGGCTGCAAAGGAGCTGAGCTGCTGCCGACCGCAATGGTAGCAGAAAGTACATTTACCATGATAAAACAGTTTGAACCCTGCTCCAATGCTGCAAGCCTTGCTACCCTTCCACTTGGTCTCTTGGACACATAAAACATCTACCTTCCTTCTCTGCATCATGTCAGCCAGCTCTCTACATTTGCCTGTCATTGTCCTCACATTCTTGACTTTCCTCTTCTCCCTTTGTCTCCTGACATGTTTTCCTCCTCATGGTCTTCAACGAACAGTTGCACAATTTTTACCAGCACTCCGTTTGTCAACGGCACTGGTGGCGGTTGTTGTTAACCCGGGCCTTGACCGATCCAGTATGGTTCCACTTAGACAAACTCACCTTCTAGGTTTGGCAAAAGTGTTTTATGTCGGATGCCCTTCCTGACACAACCCTCACTTTTTACCCAGGCTTGGGACCAGCACAAGAGATACACTGGCTTGTGCTCCCTAGTGGCTGGTTAATGTGACCATCCAACACAGGTTTCAATTAATTTCAACTACACTGATTGCTCAAATTACAAACCATTGTTTGTCACATCTAACTAAACACTTGAGCAACTGAGTGATCATTAAGTAATCTCTGAACATAACTGGTAAAGAATAAAAATCGTTTAAGACAATTAGCCTGTTAGCTAGCAAATAGTTCTAATCCTCCTGTTTGTGTCTTTGTTGCATGAAAAGATTTCTCCAGCACCTCACTGTTGGACAACCACAACATGAAATATGCATTTTTTCTCACTTTATTGTGAGGTAATTATAGCCATAGAAGACTTTTTTCCCCAACAGTGTGACGCCACATGGCTTTGAAGGGGTTTTCCCACACACTTGGTTCTCTCAAGTCAGTCATTACGAGTTTCTCTTGTGATTCATATGAAGCTCAATTTTACAACTGTTCCAAGAGGAAAATCTGTGCAAAGATTGTGGTTTGCTTTGATCAATTTTATTTGCCTTGTTTGTTGGAGATTGGTAAGAATTTGTGCAAGTGGTTAAAATTGGTACGTGCAGAAACAAAACTGTAAGAGGCTTTAACAACATAATGCAAATTAAACCCCTCTGGAATTTTATACTGTGCAATGTAAGAACATTGAAAGTGGGGGAATGCTTTAGATCTTATGAAAGCAAAGAAAAACATGCGAGTGTTTGAAGCATTAGGGGTGTTAGGGTAAACAGTGGCAGACAAGTTGTATTTCTATAATTGTTGCTCTCCAACTTCTCAGTAAACGTACTGATCGAAAGTCAGCAAAATGTTTGAAAAAGAAAGAGCTAATTTGTTGTTATGTTTATTAATTTTCAAATTATTAAAGAGGGAAGGGACACACACATACGGCTGAAATTAGATGTGTATATATGCATTCAAAATGACAGTGATTGAGGGTTATCACAGTGAACCATGCGATGGCATGGCTTCATAAATGCATTAAAATAAATCATGCACTGAACTGTTTTCTTTTGCACTAGAGTGGGACAATAGTAATTTTTAATAGCATTATAAACATTCTTCAAATAATGCCATAAAATACAGAGAGGGAAATAATTGTTTTTTTCTTGAGCCTATTCTGAGTTTGCTCATTTCACAAAAATGAAGAGTTTTAATGATGAGAGACAGAATATAAACTAAACTCTGCAAAACTCATTACAGAAAAGTTACAAAACAATTTGCGTCAAATATATAAAAAATGCAACAAAATTAAAATGAAACATTTCCCATGATTCTATAGAGCTGTTTTTTTCTTATTATGAATAAAAGATTTGGGCCCAGATTTCATTAGTTTTTCTGGAGACTCTAGGTGAAAATAAACTGTAAATGGTTGATACGTATACAGCTCCTTTTTTATTAAGTGAAGGTACTCAAAGTATCCTGATGCATGCTCAATAATCCAGGTAGAAAAATCTAAAAAAGTTAAATCTGGTCCTCTGGACATTCAAAAAAACAAAACAAAGCAAATCAACAAAAAAATGTAGAAACGTTTCATCTCATCCAAGAGACTTCCTCAGTCTGAGGTGCTGTATTCAGCTCAGTCTCTTAAATAGCACCGTCTCAGAGTGGATCAACCAGTTTTGCTGCTGACAACCAAAACCAGCAGATCACATGCTCAAGAAGGACTATCAGCCTAACAATGGATCATTAGCACACTGATGGCTGAGTGATACTAGCAATCACAGCATTGTAAGAGGGGGACAGTTGAACCCGGAGGCCTCCACCCCTGTTTAACGATGGACGATTTCGTCAAAGTTTCAGCCTGCCTCAGCAATGCCAAACCACCACCTTCCAACATCAGTAGAGAGGAGAGGGATGCACTCACCACTCTTAGCAAGGACAAAAACATCATCATTCTCCCAGCAGACAAAGGAAGGTGCACAGTGATTTTGAACCAGAAAGACTATCATGAGAAAGTTATGACACTCCTTAGTGACTTAAACACTTATGAACCTCTGAAAAGAGATCCAGGAAGTGGTTACAAGAAAAAGTTAATAGATTGCCTGAAAATTTTGGAGCAGGACAAGGCTATTGACCGTTTTCTGTACCACAGACTGTGCCCAGGGGAGGCCACACCTAGTCTGTATGGTTTACCTAAAATCCACAAACAAGGTGTACCTTTAAAACCCATTGTTAGTATGATTAACTCTGTCACTTACAATGTTTCCAAATATATGGCGTCTGTACTCATCCCTTTAGTGGGCAGCTCAGAACACCACATACAGAACACCATGGACTTTGTGGACAAGCTGAGGGATGTCATCATGGAGACTGATGAAACAATGGTCTCTTTTGATGTCACATCACTCTTTACGTGCATTCCTGTTGATGATGCAGTAGAGGTGGTCAGTTTAAAATTAAAATCAGACACCACTCTGAGCAGCAGGACCACACTTTCCACAGAACAACTGTGTCAACTCTTGAAACTGTGCCTGCAGTCAACCTACTTCACATATGGGGAGCAATATTATAGGCAGAAACATGGGTGTGCTATGGGGTCTCCAGTTTCTCCTATTGTTGCCAAGCTGTACATGGAGGAGGTAGAAAAGAGAGCCTTGACGTCCTTTTCAGGGACACCACCAAGTCATTGGTTCAGGTATGTTGACGACACCTGGGTTAAAATCAAATCTCAGGAAGTTCAACATTTTACTGACCACATCAACTCTGTGGATAAATACATCAAGTTCACACGAGAAGATGTAAAAATGGCAGGTTGGCTTTCTTGGACTGTGAGGTCTCAGTCTCTGATAGAGGACATTTGCAAACTGAGGTGTACCGCAAACCCACCCACACAGACCAGTATTTGCAGTTTGACTCCCATCACCCTTTGGAGCACAAGTTAGGAGTCATCAGGACTCTGTATCACAGAGCAGACAGCATCCTCTCTAGCTCAGGAGCCAGGCAGAAGGAGAAATCCCACACAAGACAGGCTCTAGAGCAGGGGTGCCCAACCTTTTTTGAACCAAGAGCTACTTTTGAAGTCGGCAATTTGCCGAGAGCTACTCGTCCAGTCTCATTATCAACAAACATAATTTTTCATCAATCCCTACTCCTCACTTATTTAAAGTAAATAAAACAGAACGTGATGTGTCTATAGGAGACAACTTTTTATGCAAGCTGTATAAAATAAATGTGTCTCTACCTTAGTGGGACTTCTGACACTGAGAGGAGGAGGCCAGGGTCTCATAAGCTGGGCAGTATGAGGTGGTTGCGAGGCGCAGGCAGGTCTCCAGATGATCATCATTCATTGTGGATCTGTTTTTGGACTTGATGATTTTCATGTGTGAAAAAGCAGACTCACACAGGTAGGTAGATCCAAAAAGTGCTGTTAAGTTCAAAGCACATCTTCGGATGTTAGGATACTTTTCTTCTGACAGCAGACTCCAGAACTCTCCATCCACGCCAGGTGATGCTCTGGATTTGATCCCAATGTCATTTTGCAGAGTCAACACCTCATTTTCAACACCAGAGCTGTCCAGCTGAAACACAGACACCAATTTGGACACAATGTCATCCACATCAACATTTCCAAAAGGATAACACATGTAGCTGGTAACAGGCTCGATGGAGGAAAAGTCAGTAAATCGTCTCTCAAATTCTGCTGAGATGCTCTGAACCTGCTTAGAATAGTGTGCACTGTCCAGTTGTGGGACCTCTTTCCCTTGGCGCTGTAGCTCTGCCTCCATGTGTGGGACGTTTCGCAGGTCCCTGCGTTGCAGCCGACTTGTGAGCAGTTGCAGCCTGCTTTTGAAGGTGCTCACAGAACTGATCATGTGGATTATGTTTTTGTCCTTTCCCTGAAGCTCCAAATTCAGTTCATTGCGCAGGCTGGTGAGATCTGTGAGGAAGGCTAAATCCAAAAGCCACTGGGTGTCCTCTAGTTTTGAATGTTCACCATGATCTGACAGCTTCAGAAAATCCCTGATCTCAGGCAACAGCTCACTGAATCTGTCCAGAAATGTACCTCTGCTTAGCCACCTGACGTCCATGTGCAGCAGCAGGTCTGTGTGGTCTGCTCCTGCCTCCTCCAAGTGAGCCCAGAACAACCTCCTCTGCAGACTCCTGGCCCTTATAGAGCACACAGTTTTCATGGCAACATCCATCACTTCCTTCATGTTTAAAATCTTCCCACACAGGGCCTGTTGGTGGATGATGCAGTGATAGTGCAAAATGTCTGGGAAAGCATCATTCTGCTTGCAGAGTGCAACAAATCCACTGGTGTGACCAGTCATTGCTGGAGCGCCATCAGTTGTTATAGAAATTAGTTTAAAGAGGGGCAAGTTGCTTTTATTAACAAACTCCATAAACGCATTAAAAATATCTTCTCCTCTTGTGTGTCCCTTCAAAGGCAAGATGGTGAGCAGCTCCTCTTTTGCACTCATGTCTACAAAGGCCATTCTGATAAAAAACACACAGCTGGGCTACATCCACCATGTCTGTCGACTCATCAAACTGAAGAGAGAAACACTCACATTGTTCCACGTCCTTTTTTAGCTGCTCCTCCACATCTACAGCCATTCCCTCACATCGCCGTGTCACTGTTTGTCTGGACAACTGCACGTCTTTAATAGCAGCTACGATCTCACTTTTATTTTTAAAATCATGAAAAAGCGCATCTGCAGCCTCAATAAACGCTTCTTTCATAACTTGTCCATCGCTGAAAGACTTCTTATGTTGAGCCAGGATGCGGCTAACACGGTAGGAAGCTATCGTAGCAGCTTTACCTTTTGTGCTGGGCCGAGTGAAGACTGATTGCTGGGCTGCAAGCTTGTTTTTTAGCTCCCGCACTTTCTGAGTCCGTAAAGAACTTTTAAGAGGGAAATCTGTCTCAAACCGTTTGTGCATCGTCTTGAAATGCCGCTCCAAGTTACACTTTTTGGGTAAGGCAACGCTCGAATTACATATGAGGCAAATGGACTTCGAATTAGAATAAACAAAAAAATATTCCTCCTCCCACTCTGTGTGAAAATAATAAGTTTTCGTTTGCTTGTTCGCTAGTTTTCCATCCATGTTTTCTGCGCACCAACATTACTCCACTACTGAGCCTAAAGTCTCGTGAGAGCGCTGTGTCACCGCACACAAAACTCGCGAGACTATGTCTGTGAGAATACAAGTCAAGGTTTCGCTTTGCGGGCGACTGGGAACCAGCTCACGGGCGACCGGTCGCCCGCGAGCGACTGGTTGGGCACACCTGCGCAATGTGGATATCCTAACTGGGCCTTCCTGAAAGCAGAGAAGAAACCCAAACAGGACTCCAGTCAGCCAACAGGTGAAAAGGAGGAACCCAGACCCAGACCAGTGGTCATTCCATATGTTGAGGGAGTATCAGAGAAACTGAGACGTTTATTTTCTAAACATAACGTCCCAGTGGCTTTTAAACCCCAAAATACATTACGGCAAAGACTGGTTCATCCCAAAGATCCAGTCCCCCGGCACAAACAGAGTAATGTTGTGTATGCTGTTCAGTGTCAGGAGGGCTGTGATCAGTCTTACATCGGGGAAACAAAACAGCCACTGGCCAAAAGCATGGCCCAGCACAGAAGATCAACATCATCAGGCCAGGACTCTGCGGTCTACACTCATCTCCAGGCCAGCGGTCACTCTTTCAGGGATGAAGATGTTCACATCCTGGATAGAGAGGAACGATGGTTAAAGAGAGGAGTAAAGGAGGCCATCTTTGTGAAAAGAAATCATCCATCATTAAACAGGGGTGGAGGCCTCCGGGTTCAACTGTCCCCCTCTTACAATGCTGTGATTGCTAGTATCACTCAGCCCTCTGTGAACAGTAAACAGCCATCAGTGTGCTAATGATCCATTGTTAGGCTGATAGTCCTTCTTGAGCATGTGATCAGCTGGTTTTGGTTGTCAGCAGCAAAACTGGTTGATCCACTCTGAGACGGTGCTATTTAAGAGACTGAGCTGAATACAGCTACTCAGACTGAGGAAGTCTCTCGGATGAGAGACGAAACGTTTCTACATTTTTTTTGTTGATTTGCTTTGTTTTGTTTTTTTGAATGTCCAGAGGACCAGATTTAACTTTTTTAGAAGGTACTCAAAGCATTTCACAAAATAATCTGTCCTCATTTACATAGACACACACATTCATACAGCACTCTACTACACACACATTCATACAGCACTCTACTATACACACATTCATACAGCACTCTACTACACACACTTTCATACAGCACTCTACTACACACACATTCATACA
>NC_056505.1:41318059-41320173 GCF_014905685.2 Nematolebias whitei | reverse complement strand
CAGTCTAATACACACATTCATACAGCACTCAACTACACACACATTCAAACAGCACTCTACTACACACACATTCATACAGCAGTCAACTACACACACATTCATACAGCCTCTACTACACACACATTCATACAGCTCTCTACTACACACACATTCATACATCAGTCTAATACACACATTCATACAGCCCCCTACTACACACACACATTCAAACAGCTCTCTACTACACACACACACATTCATATAGCACTCTACTACACACACATTCATACAGCCTCTACTACACACACATTCATACAGCTCTCTACTACACACACACATTCATACAGCACTCTATTAAACATGCACATTCATACAGCACTCTACTACACACACATTCATACAGCACTCTAATACACACATTCATACAGCCCTCTACTACACACACAATTATAAAGCACTCTACTAAACATTGGTTACATACTGTAACCCCAGATTCTATGAGTATATGCATAGCCCTTTAAGAGCTGTCGCTTAGTGGGTTTAATCCCATCATGCAAAGCATCGCACTGAAAAGTTTAGTCCACGCCCACCTGCTGTGTGGGCCCCACCCGGTCCATATAAATTACTTTAAGAGCTGGTAATCGGCTCCCAAATAGCTTTTTCTTCAGCCATTTAGGAGCCAGTGAGGCCCGACGCTTAAAGGGCTACGCCTATACTCATAGAGTCTGTGGTTACAGTACGTAACCAACGTTCTATTTTGTATAGGCTTGGCCCTTTAAGAGCTCTTATGGCAAGCCCTTTTAACATAAAATCGGATTCACTACGCTTACATTCCAGATATCTGAAACTTAGTTTTGACTAGACATATTAGTTATTTAAGATATCTTGAATTGCATTTTGACTAGTCAAAATACTTGTTTAAGATATCTCTAATTACATTCTGACTAGTCATAATGATGTCAGATTTACCATTGAGTTGTATGGAGGCTTCAATTCAAGATATCTTAAACTGAATTTTGACTAGTCAAAAATACAGTTCTAGATATCTCTAAGTTAATTTTGACTAGTCATTATTTGCTTTCAACATATCTCACTTTTAGTTCTGACTAGTCATAATTACAATTAAAGATATCTTAAATTACGTCATTTTTCAAGATATCTTAAATGTATTTGTAGATATCACAAATGAAGTTTTGACTAGTGCAAATTAAATTGTAGATATCTTGATAGCTAATAACGACTAGGCAAAACTAACTTAAAGATATCTAGAACTGTACTTATGACTAGTCAAAATTACTTTTAAGATATCTCAAAATGAATTCAAGATATCTTGAATATTTTATCATGTAGACGGCTTTTCTATTTAAGATATCTTGAATTAACATTTTGACTAGTCAGAATGATGTTCAAGATATCTAGTCAAAATGTCACAGATTTACGTAGCATTTTGGCGGAAAAATCATAAGGCATTGTAGCCTTTTTATCTTATAATCTGCTAAGTCAGGTCAGTCCAACACAACGCTCGTATTTTTAACATGATTTTTAGCGCGGCAGCTTGAATTATTTATTGTATCTGCAACAAGAAGACTTTTTTGCGACGTCTTTTTCACGACAACCGGAAACCGACACTTCCTGCTTTGCGAGTCTTTGCACTAAGGAGAAATGTCTCTCTTTTCAACATCTTTGCTTAATTTGCCAATCTTTTCTTTCGCTGCTGAGGAGGAAATCGCAGCGGCAAATTCTCGAACTAATAAACTTGAAAGGATAAAAGTTCTTCCATGAAGAAAATATCCACAGCTGTCAAGGTAAGAAAAGACGTAGCTTAGCAAGCTAACCGTTAGCTACAACATATGAAGTACATAAACATCGTAATAAAGAAGCCTAATTTAGTGTGCTACATTATTTGGAGTATTTGAGACAGACATGATAAAAAATTTTAAATTATATTTTTATGAGGTTCCATTAGTGCCAAACATATGTTTATGTGTGTATGTAGCGTGCTGTGTACATGTAAGGTGATGTGTTAAGTGAATCAATCTATTATACAATCTGTTACTTGCTTAAAGCTAAATATGTTATAACAAGTATTAATTTATATATATATATATATATATATATATATATATATATATATA
>NC_056505.1:41312687-41317959 GCF_014905685.2 Nematolebias whitei | reverse complement strand
TGTGTGTGTGTGCTAAAAACAGATCTATTTTAGATCTCACTGGGTGTTGAAAAAGAAATGTTGGCTTATTTCTGTAGAAGTGCAGCTGGTAAAGGTTTTTTGTAACCATGTAGTTGCAGTTTTTTTTTTTTTTTTTACCAGACTGCATGCTACTTCCAACTCCAGCTGCCAACTGGTCCTCCTGTACTGGCCTGCACAAGAGATTTACAAAGAAGGCACAGAAAAAGAACAGGTAAAAAAATAAAATAAGAGTGAAACACATTCTTTTCTGTTATATTATTTAGTATATGATGGTTATGATTCTCATAACAATAACTGTAATAACTTTTCCACCTGTATATTATTAGTGCCATGTGAAATTTGTCATAGTCTCAATATTACTTGTGTCAAATATATTTTTCTCTCCTAACTTGTTTGGAATTGTTTGTTTTTGTAGGTAATGAATAAATGCAGGTTCAACCTCTATGAATTAGTAATATTTGCAAGTTAAGTAAAAATCTTAACTCTCAAATTCAATTCAATTCAATTCAAAAATACTTTATTAATCCCAAAGGGAAATTATTTGTTGTTGTAACTCGTTATCCTCATTTCATCAAGATATGTTATAGATACTGATGGCTGTAGGCAGGAAGGATCTCTTGTAAAGGTCCATCCCACAGTGGATCCTAAGAAACTGACTGCAGATGCTGTCCGATCCGTCCACCCAGACTCAGCTGGCCTCTCGGTTCCCCCGGGCTTTAGGACCGCCTGAATGCCAGCAGAACTCCTCCCAGAGCGGTGGCCACTCCTCCCAGCAGTCTGCCGAGCTCCTCATAGCTGCGGACAGCCAACTGTAGGTGCTGAGGGACGATCCTGTCCTTCCGCTGTCGTGAGCCATGTTTCCTGCTAGTTCCAGGATCTCAGTGGTCGGGCACTTGAGCACAGCTGGCAGGTAGATGAGAATGCGTCCACATAACATCCTGTTCAACTCATTTGAGAGTTGGGGCCATAGTTGAGATATTATTTGAGCTTTTGAGATGTTAATCAGCTGCTGTTGCAGAAATCTGCCTTGTTGCCATGGTTACGCATCATAACAAATGTCCAAAACAAAAAAGGTCTCAGTAAAAATCCTTCTGGCTGCACAGTATCTGATACCAGAGGAAACATTCATCCAAAAAAAATGTGATTTACATCCAGAAAAAGAGGAATTAAAGTTTCCAAAAGCAAAATCTCAGAATGAAAGTAACAGAGCTGCTCAAACATGCAGCCACCTTGAGCGGCGCAATTCTAGAAGATCTGAAGAAAATACTGTCCCACTGTGTCCTACCAAATTGCTCACTTATCCCTTTACATTTATTTATTTATTAGTTTGACATATTTTTATGTTTATTTCTTGTAAGGGAATCCATCCTGAACCTGCCAGCGAGGTGGTGGTGCGAAAGCCCAAAACTGTGGGGAAAAGATGTTTGCACTCCACGCTTTACAGAGCTTTCACAGGTATAAACTTTGGGTTAATGTTTTTATGTCCATGTTTCCTTTGTCAAAACTTGTTGTGATTCTGTCACTCGTGTGTTTGTAGGACCACCTCCAGATCCTGACATTCTGGCATCGGGAGAAAAACTACACCAGCTGGAGTCCCAACCACTTATCACACTTATCCTAGAGATGGTCTCTCAGCTTGGGAGCTGGTACCATCCAGATTTTGGCCTGTGCCACAGGGCTCACTGAGGTCTCACCAGTGTCCACCTGAGAAGTCCTGCGTAGCATCATTCTGCACCACATGGCTCCAGACCTCCCTGCTCTTCCTTCGATGCTGCATCCCAACATGTGTTTTGTGCCCACACTCGATCAACTTATGCATCTTCAGTCTCTGCAAGTGTCACATGAAGTACAGGCCAGAACCAGGGAGCATTCCAGATGTCCTGCGTGGGTACAGCTTCGACAACCAAGGCTTACTGCTAGCCATTTCCGCTTTCCGTGTTTCTTACAGAGGAAGTGCAGAGGAGGAGTGTGCTGACATAGCACTGGCAGCTCAGATGATCAGCGGGTACACTAAAGAAGTGTTGAATGGGTATGGTGTGATGAATGGATTGATGATTGATTGATTGATCAGATTAAGTCTAAATTGGACGTTTTACTTCAACACCTTCATCCATGTGTTTATATCAATGCAACAAGAAACATAAAATGTATAAATCACACTTTTGTTCCTTCATATTTTTAATCAGTCTCAAGCTGTGTGAATCAATGTAAATATTGTATCTTGATGCATGCTCAATGATCCAGGTAGGAAAATCTAAAAAAAAGTTAAGTCTGGTCCTCTGGACATTCAAAAAGCAAAATAACAAAACAAACACACACAAAAAAAGTAGAAAGGTTTCGTCTTTCATACGAAAGACTTCCTCAGTCTGAGGTGCTGTATTCAGCTCAGTCTTATAAATAGCACCTTCTCAGAGTGGATCAACCAGTTTACTACTGACAACCATGTGAGCAGCACCTCAGACTGAAGAAGTCTTTCGGATGAAAGACGAAACGTTTCTACCTTTTTTTTTTGTTTGTTTTGTTTTTTGAATGTCCAGAGGACCAGACTTAACTTTTTAGATGTAAATACTGTAAATAGTTATTCATGAAAAATACATAAATGTGCCAATTTATTTAATTTGAAATTGCATAATTTGATAAAATATCTATAATCCACTATCAATTTATAGTGTGTAGTTATAAAATGTTAACTTAAATAGTTAAATGTTTTTTGTTTTTACTAGATATTGTAAATTGCACTTGTTTTCCTTGTAATTCAACTGAATCAATCCACAAATAAAAAAAAAAACAGTATGCTGCTCAAGTGTGTTTTAATTGAAGAATGTTTAAAATAATTCAAAACATTAAACTATTTACCGGTAATTACCTAACACTACAGCACAGCGCTGTGGTGGATGCAGCACGTGAATCCTGAATTGTGCGCACTACATCTTGCGGGAGACCCATCCTCTCTAAGCGGATCCGCTCAGCGGCCAGACCCACAGGTGCTTGCCTATTTCTGGGTAACTCCTGATCGCTCCTTCCACCTGGTGGAGAGCGTCCTCCCTCCACGGCAGTTTCCACGGGCGCCCCGATAACAGGCGTCGTAGAACCGGGAACCATGGTGCGTTCACGTGCTTGGGAGCCACCAGGAGAGCTGTCAATCCCTCCTCCTGAACTCAGTTCAGAAACAGTAATATCAGAGGAGGTGGGAGGAACACGTAAAGAAGTGTTTTGGGCCATGCTCTGTGAGCAAACACATCCAACCCCAACGGTTGTTCGTCTTGCGGGCTCAGTGAAAACCATAGTTGACACTGAGCATTTTCTCGTGTCGCAAACAGGTCCACAGCCGCTTTGCCAAATTTCTGCCACGTCTGGGCCATCAGATCAGGGTGGAGGGTCCAGTCCCCGTGACGCAGACCACCCCTGTACATCGCATCTGCCCCTTTGTTTAGAACACCGGGGATGTACACTGCTCTGATGGAGAGCAGATTTTGGTGTGCCCAACATAGTAGTTTTCTCGCAATGCATAACATCTGGGCTGAGCGCACACCCCCCTTCCGATTTATGTAAACAGCAGTAACCTTGTTGTCTGTGTGAATCAAAATGTGTTGATTCTGTAGCACAGGAGCAAAGTGTTGAATCACATTCAGAACCGTGCGACATTCCAGAACGTTTATATGAGCTGTTGTGTGAGAAGGCTACAGCGCCCCTACAGCTCGAGATAGGCATGTCCCCCCCAACCTGACAAAGACGCGTCTGTGAAGACTGGTGTCTGTGAAGACTGACACATGTGACGTAGGTCTGCTGATGGGGACTCCCTCCGACAGAACCAGGGAGTTTTCCCAGTGTCAGAGGTCTGTTCTCACTGAGGGAAGAACAGTGATCATCCTTCTCTTTTGCTTTACCGGATCTAAGTGCAGACAAGCAAACCATCTCTGGAGGCGTCGCATGTGGAGTAAACCCAGCGGGACCACTGTGTGAGCTGACGACATCGTTCCTAACAGCTTCATGATGGAAATAATTGTTACTAATCTGCCTGGTCTTACGTGGCGGAGCTGGACTCTTAGAGTGTCGATTCTTGTCTGTGATAAACGAGCCTTCATGGTGGTCGAGTTTAGCTCCACTCCCAGATAAACAATCATCTGGGCTGGGAGAATTAAGCTTTTTTTCCAATTTATGGCGAAGTCCAGATTTAGCAGGTGTGATGTCAACACCTGAGCCTGTGCCGCTGCTTCTCATCATGAGTGTGACAGCAGCAACAGATCATCTAGGTAAAACAAAACTCTCATCCCTGCTCTGTGTAACAGTTGCAGGGCCGTCTCCACACACTTTGAGAACGTACAAGGCACGAGGGAATAACCGAACAGCAGCCTGTTTTACTGGTACTGCATCCCTTGGAAAGAGAAGCGCAGACATTTTCTGTGTTTTGGGATGATTTGTATGTGGAAGTAGGCGTCTTTCAGATCGATGGAAATAAACCAGTCGTTTCTCTGGATGTTGTCCAACAGTTGTCTGGTTGTCAATATGTGAAACGGTCTGTCCACGATCGCCTTGTTGAAAACTGACAGGTCCAAAATTGGTCTCATTCCTCCGGTCCGTTTTGGAACCAGGAAGTAATGTGAGTAAAAACCTGTTTTCCTCTCCGTTGGGAACCCTGGAGATTACCTCTTTTACCAGAAGTTCCTGGACTTCTGCATTTAGGTATGAAACTTGGTCTGGTGATGACAGGACCATCTCTAAAACTCCTCTAAACGGAGGGGGTCAGGCTGCAAATTGTAGCGTGTAACCCCTGCTTATCAGCTTGGCCATCCATCTGTCTGGCGAGCATGTTCGCAGCCACTCCGCATAAAGGTTGTGGAGTGGGCGCGCGTTTTAGGTGGTGCGTCATGTTTTTTACGGACGTCAGCCAGTCTACCACCTCGACCGCCGTCATGCGCCGTGGAAGTGTGTTCCGTGTGACCCAAGGCGAGTCTTCCTCGAAAGGGCTCTGAGCGCGCCTCTGTGCCACGCTCAGGATGTGAGTTCACATTCATGTCTATGTGGACCGGCATGTGTTGAGGAGAGGCGTGTGAAAACTGTTGGCGCCGCGGGAGCATGCGTTTGCCACCACTGCGGTGAGATGCGTGCCGCTCCTGCTGAGAGCGAGGTTCTTCACTGGGCTTGTTCTGCTGTCTTACATTTATGCTGACGTGAGCGGGTGAGCGCTGAGAAGGGGTGTGCGTGCCTTCATCAACGCCCCGCCATTTGAATGAAGGCTGCAGGCGCCGCG
>NC_056505.1:41272539-41312677 GCF_014905685.2 Nematolebias whitei | reverse complement strand
GCTGCAGGCGCCGCGGAAGCACGCATTTGCTTCGGTGAGGTGCGTGCCGCTCCTGCTGAGAGCGAGGTTTCTCACTGGACCCGTTCTGCGGTCTCACATTTATGCTGATGCGAGCCGGCGAGCGCTGGGGAGCAGTGTGCGCACCTTCATCAACGCAGCGCCATTTGAGTGAAGGCTGCTGGCGTCGCGGGAGTGCACGTTTGACACCACTTCGGTGAGAAGTGTGTAGCTCGTGCTGAAAACGAGTTATTCCACTGAACTCGTTCTGCGGACCACATTCGCTTTTGACTGTTGTGTCAAGCGAGCGTCTCATCTTTACTTTGGAGCAGCGGTGATTCTGAAAAACCTTTTTTAAGGACACCGGCTCGTTTTGTGTGGAGGATGTGTGCGGAGCCACTGTGAGGTCATCCAAGCTGACAGACTGGCTAAAAACAGACACTTTAATCATTGAATGATGTTCATGTTTTATTTCAGAACTCGTGTCATTTTTACACACATCCTCCACAGAAACTAAACTACACACATTCATACAACACTAAACTACACACACATTCATAAAGCACTCTACTACACACACATTCATAGAGCACTCTACTAAACACACATTCATAGAGCACTCTACTACAAATACAGTCATACAACACTATACTATGCACACACAAACAAAACTAAACCACACACACATTCATACAACACTAAACTACACACACATTCATACAGCACTCTACTACACACAGATTAAAAAAGCACTCTACTAAACACACACATTAATACAGTGCTCTACTTTTCAATTCAATTCAGTTCATTTATATAGCACTAAATAACAACAAAGTTGTCTCAGGGCACTTTACAGAAACATTCACATACATAAAAGCCAATTAGTAAAGTTCTCTATCTATGGAGGCCAGCAGATAAGTTGAATCTTGGCTTCGTTGCAGTCTCCCATCCTGAGCAAGCACAGTGGCAAGAGTGGAAAGGAAAAACTCCCTTTTAAAGGAAGAAACCTCCAGCAGAACCAGGCTCAGGACAAGCGGCCATTTGCTTTGACGGGCTGGTTGAGAGGACAGGAAGGAGAGACAAACGAACATAGAATGGTAGGGCCAGGTATAGGTCCAGGTGTATATGAAAGACAAAAAAAACACATTTTAAGGATAGAAAAAATAATTACAAATACAAAACAGGTTGAGCAGAGTAAGTAAAGACAGTAGTAGAGTGAAAATTGTGGTCAGTTTGTCCTCCAGCAGTCTAAGCCTATAGCAGCATAACTAAGGGACAGCTCAGAAAACCCAAGCCGACCCTAACTATAGAATTTAGCAAAAAGGAAAGTCTTAGGCCTAGTTTTAAAACTGGATAATGTGTCAGCCTCACGGACAGAGATTGGAAGTTGGTTCCACAAGAGAGGAGCCTGATAACTAAAAGATCTGCCTCCCGTTCTGTTTTTGTAAATTCTAGGAAAAGCCACTGGGACGTTATGTTTAGAAAATAAACGTCTCAGTTTCTCTGATACTCCCTCAACATATGGAATGACCACTGGTCTGGGTCTGGGTTCCTCCTTTTCACCTGTTGGCTGACTGGAGTCCTGTTTGGGTTTCTTCTCTGCTTTCAGGAAGGCCCAGTTAGGATATCCACATTTTACTGACCACATCAACTCTGTGGATAAATACATCATGTTCACACGAGAAGATGAAAAAAATGGCAAGTTGGCTTTCTTGGACTGTGAGGTCTCAGTCTCTGATAGAGAACATTTGCAAACTGAGGTGTACTGCAAACCCACCCATACAGACCAGTATTTGCAGTTTGACTCCCATCACCCTTTGGAGCACAAGTTAGGAGTCATCAGGACTCTGTATCACAGAGCAGACAGCGTCCCCACTAGCTCAGGAGCCAGGCAGAAGGAGAAATCCCACACAAGACAGGCTCTAGAGCAATGTGGATATCCTAACTGGGTCTTCCTGAAAGCAGAGAAGAAACCCAAACAGCTGGTTTTGGTTGTCAGCAGCAAAACTGGTTGATCCACTCTGAGAAGGTGCTATTTAAGAGACTGAGCTGAATACAGCACCTCAGACTGAGGAAGTCTCTCGGATGAGAGACGAAACGTTTCTATATTTTTTTGCTTTGTTTTTTTGTTTGTTTTTTTGAATGTCCAGAGGACCAGATTGAACTTTTTTGGGTCCCCTACACACACATTCATACAGCACTCTACTACACACATATTCATACAGCACTCTACTATACACACACACATTCATACAGCACTCTACTATACACACACACATTCATACAGCACTCTACTATACACACACATTCATACAGCACTCTACTTCACACACATTCATACAGCAATCTACACAAATTCATAGAGCAGTCTACACAAATTCATACACCACTCTACTAAACACACATTCATACTGCACTCTACTACATCTCTACAAAGATAATCTGAATCTGTAGAGAATAATCAGAGTTTTAGGTCACATTCATCAAATGGAACACACATCAGATTCTATGAGGGGTTCAGAGTCTTGTCCAGGAACACTTCAACATGTGACTGCTGGTGGAGTTGAACCCCCCAACTCTTCCATTGGAGGATGTCCACTCTAACCACTCAGCCACAGCTGCCTCTATTTAAGCATGTTTTTTCACAGTTGTGTTTCTTCAACTGCTGGTATTCACTTAATACTTAAGGCCCATTTCACATTGAAGAATGACCTCACTATGCACCATTATGCTCACCATAACATAGACAAAATGTGGCTGAACTGTAGTAAATTTGGAGTTCATCTTTTAATTTTCAGGCAATCTAACACTTATACCCTAGACATAACTCTATTAAGGCCAGTCCTGATAAAATTCTTGACTACACATTGTGCACCTTCACATGTTGCCAACACTACCGCCAAACTTTTCCACTCTTCAACAGGGTTCTGACATGCTGGCACCATGACCTCGTAGCTAAAGTTTGTACAAATTTAAATCCCTCTACCTAACACACTGCATCACATGCTATATGGAGTCCACATCTTCCACTAAAAAAATAATCAAGATTGTGCAAACAAACATCCATGCTCTGGCTGAGTTTACATGGCAGTGGGGTTGTCAACCGAAGTGAAGTGTCATAACATTTGAAAGTTCTGTGTGGGAGCATGATGTCTTTAAAATTATGGGCTACTTAATGAATACTTTTCATGATTTTGTTTTTGAAGAAAGGCTTGATCAAAGCATTTTAAAAGTGTTTCTGTTGAGAATATTTGTAGTATGAAGCAACACAAAACCATCACTTTAAATGATTCTGATGGCCAATCAGTCTGTCTCATCTGTTGCCAAGCACAAGGAATGTTTTACCAGCTGATTAAACCTTTGGAAAATATTTGATTGTTTCCAGTTGTATTTCACAAAGTCAGTGTTTAATTGCTGGCCACACTGGAGCCACTCATTCTTAAGAAATACTTGGATTTCTATACAGCTGTTTTTCTGAAAAAATTCTTTGTGCTGGGAAATGAAGCAAATCAGTTTGTGAGAGGTCATAAAAAATAAAATAAAATAAAAAACACTTGCATGAACATTATGGTTCTGAACAGCCAAGAAAAAGCATTGGATTAATGTAAAAAATAAAATAAAGCAACAACTGTAAGGGTCCCACTGCCTGCAGCCTGCCTTGCTGATGGCCGCTGATTACCAACACCTGGCGGCCATCAGCCTGATGAGCCTCTCGATCTACAAAAGGCTGCAGCCCAGTGTGACTCATCGCTGGAGCATATCACCTCTCATGGTATAGTACTGTTGAGCTAGATATGTCTAGGTGAAAAGAATTTGTTCACCTGTGTTCTCTTTTCCAGTTTCCTGGTTCCTCGTGTTTTTGGATTCTCCTCGTGACCTGATCTGGATCCCTCAGCCTGTCAGGTATTCCTCGTGCCATTTTTGCCTCCAGTTGCCAGCCTTCCTCGTGCCCTTGGACCCTCGTTGGTTTTCCTCTGCTGCTCTCTCCCTGGACTGAAGGACCAGTTCCCATCCTTCGGGTTTGGACTGTAAGGACAAGAACCTCCTTCAAACAACCACTCAGGTCTTCCCCTTGGACCAACACTAACCTGTCGTCCCTCTTTCCAGGAGTGCTGAGTTCCAGCGTGTGAAACATTTCACTGTACATAATAAACACTGTTCTTTTGTATTTCCCCTGTGTCTGCCTCGTTCTGGGTCTCAAACTATCTGGGTTCCCCGCGTAATCCTAACAGAAATGCTCCAGCCAGAAAAGACCCAGAATGAGACCAAGAGCGAGCAGACAACCCCCGGTTCCACGGAGGAACGGATCGACAGGTTGGATAAAGTTCTACATCAAGTGCTGACTCACCAAACCACGGTCCAGTCCAACCTTCAGGAGCTTGAAGGTATGATTAATTCCATTAAACGTCAACTGCAAGCTTCTGCCTCCTCAGCTCCAGTCGTTCCGCCAGCCCCCGTGGCTCCTGGTCCCACTCCTCCTGTTCAACAAATATTCATTAAACCTTCTGAGTTCTTCACCGGAGACCCTGACCAATGTGGCAGCTTCTTGCTGCAGTGCAGACTCACCTTCGAGGGGGCTCCCTCCCAGTTCTCCTCAGACGCGGCCAAGATCACCTTTTTCGTAAGCCAGCTCAAAGGTAACGCTCTCCGGTGGGCTCACTCGTTTCTTCTGAGCCATGATAATCCTCCTGCTTCCTATGAACTATTTCTACGTGAGTTTCGTAGGATTTTTGATCGCCCCCTGCAGAAGTCAAACGCCGCCAAGCGTTTGTTGAATTTACGACAGGGCCGTCGTAATGCCTCGGAGTTCGCCCTGGAGTTTCGGATCCTCGCTGCCCAAACAGGATGGGACGAGCCAGCCCTCCAAGGTATTTTCTTAAACGCACTATCTGATTTTTTCAAAGACCAGATGGCCATGTGAGACGAGCCCGAGACTTTCGACAAGCTAATAGACCTTGCCATCTCCATCGATGACCGTTTCTGGGAAAGGAGGAGAGAGGCAAACTACAATTCCCATCGACCCTCGACCTCCGGGTTTCCGGCTTCTCCAGGTGAGCCCAAGTCTGCACCTTCATACTACGTTTCCCAGAATCCTCCCACTTCCAGGTTCACGACCCCTCGCCATGAGTCCGCTTCACCCAAGCAGTCCCCCTTGAACTACAACTCCCAGTCTTCAATGCTTCCTGGTTTCAACCAATCATCATCTTTTCCCCCGCGGGATCGCTCCCCCGAGCCTATGCAGGTGGGGCGCGCACAGCTGACTCCTGCAGAGAGACAGCGGCATGTATCTGCCTGTCTCTGCATTTATTGTGGTAACCCCGGTCATTTTCTGTCCCACTGCCCGTTTCGAGGGAAACGAGAACTTCCACCAGTAAAGCGGGAGTTACTGGTGGGAACTTCTGCGTTAACCTCCCCATTCAAACTATTACTTCCCATGGTCATTCAGACACCTGACCGTCGCTTTTCGTTTTCTGCTCTCATCGACTCGGGTGCTGAACAAAACCTGATCAGTGCCGATGTAGTTAAAGAATATTCTTTGCCTACTCGCGAGATTCCTTCGATTTCTGTCGCCGGCTTAACCGGAGACACTTTGACTCGTATAAACCTTAAGACTACCAAATTGCATGTCATAATCTCAGGAAATCATCATGAAATGACATTTCTTCGTGTTTAATTCCCGTACGCCCCAGATAATTTTAGGTTTTCCCTGGCTCCGAGACCATAACCCAGTTATTAATTGGGAGCGCGGCTGCGTTGACAAATGGAGCGATAAGTGTCTCAGTAACTGTCTTCGCTCCGCCATTAAAGAGTTCCCTCGGAACGCACCTCCTCTAGAGGAGATCGACCTCACCTCTGTTTCTGCTGAATACCGCAACCTGGCGGCTGTCTTTAGCAAGCAACGCGCCTTGTCTCTTCCTCCTCACCGTCCCTATGACTACTCGATTGATTTATTACCTAGCGCCCCCTTGCCGTCAAGTAGACTTTATAATCTTTCTAGTCCCGAAAGGGAGTCTATGTCCGATTATATTAACGAATCCCTTGCCTCTGGAATTATTAGACCTTCGACCTCCCCTTTGGGAGCCGGTTTCTTCTTCGTTTCTAAAAAAGATAAAACTCTCAGGCCATGTATTGATTTCCGCAGCTTAAACAACATAACTGTTAAAAATAAGTATCCGCTCCCCCTCATTGACTCACTACAGGAACAGTTACAGTCGGCTTCTTGTTTTACTAAACTCGCCATACGAAGTGCTTACCACCTCATTCGTGTTAAGGAGGGCAACGAGTGGAAAACAGCTTTTCGCACTCCTTTGGGTCATTTTGAGTATTTAGTTATGCCTTTTGGGTTGACCAATGCCCCCGCAGTTTTTCAGGCGCTCGTCAATGACATCCTGCGCGACCTTATTGGTAATTTTGTTTTCGTTTATCTCGATGACATCCTTATTTTTTCCCGTGACCCCTCTCAACACACGGCTCACGTCCGCACGGTTCTTCAGCGGCTGCTGGAGAATCAGTTATTCGTTAAGGCGGAGAAGTGTGAGTTTAATACCTCCACCGTCTCATTCTTAGGTTTTATTTTTAAGGGTGGACGTTGTCGAACAGACCCCGAGAAAACCAGGGTGGTAGTCGACTGGCCGACCCCCGAGTCCAGGAAGCAGTTGCAATGTTTCCTGGGCTTCGCAAATTTCTACAGGCGATTTATAAAGAATTATAGTCGTGTCGCCGCCCCCCTGTCTCAGCTCACTTCCACCGCCCGAGCCTTTCACTGGACCCCAGAGGCCGAGGCCGCCTTTAAGAGACTCAAGTCTCTCTTTTCCTCCGCGCCCATCCTCTGCCACCCAGACCCTACGCACCAGTTCATTCTGGAGGTGGACGCCTCCGACACTGGGGTAGGGGCGGTTCTTTCCCAGTGATCACCTTTGGACAATAAGGTTCATCCCTGCGCCTTCTTTTCTTGACGCCTCTCCCAAGCGGAACGCAATTACGACGTGGGCAACCACGAGCTGTTGGCGGTCAAGCTCGCATTAGAGGAATGGCGACACTGGTTGGAAGGCACTGAGACCCCTTTTTTGATTTGGACGGACCATAAAAATTTAACCTATCTCAGGAACGCCAAGCGTCTGACCCCCCCGTCAGGCCCGTTGGTCGCTTTTCTTTAACCGTTTCAATTTCGTCCTAACTTTTCGCCCAGGCTCTCCTCCTGACTCGCCTGAGGTTTCTAATTGTATTGTTCCTCCCACTTGTATTGTCGGCTCCCTCTCCTGGCCCATCACCGCCACCGTTCAGCAGGCCCTCCTCTCTGAACCTGATCCTGGTGATGGTCCCCCCAGTACCCTCTTTGTTCCCTCTAGCATGCGGTCCCAAGTGCTCCAGTGGCTCAATTCTAACAAGCTTTCCTGCCACCTTGGAGTCAACCGCATGCTCGCTCTCACAAAGACCCATTTCTGGTGGCCCTCCATGTCCAGAGACATCAAGGACTTTGTTTCGGCCTGTCCCGTCTGTGCCAGAAACAAGTCTGGTACACAACCTTTCACTTTCGGCGGTGTTGTCGTTGTCTGGCGCCAGGCCAAGGCGGCCCTCCTTAGGACCGCAGCCCAGGCTAAACGGTTCGCTGACCGCCACCGTTCAGAGACACCCGCCTACCAAGTCGGCCAGCAGGTTTGGTTGTCCACTAGGGACATCAAACTGCGGGACACCCCCCGTAAACTGGCCCCCCGCTTCATTGGTCCCTTCTCCATTACCCGCAGCATCAACCCCTCTGAGGTCCGCCTCCAACTCCCCAGGGCCATGAGGATTCACCCTACCTTCCACGTCTCCCAGGTAAAGCCTGTTTCCCTCAGTCCCTTGTGTCCCCCTTCTGACCTCCCTCCGCCGCCCCGCCTGATCGACAACCACCCTGCGTTCACCGTCCAATCCATCTTGGACGTGCGACGCAGGGGTAGGGGTTTCCAGTACCTGGTCGATTGGGAGGGGTACAGTCCTGAAGAGAGGTCATGGATCCCCAGGTCCTTCATCCTCGACCCCAGACTCATCTCCAGGTTTTTCAGAGACCACCCCGAGAAGCGCCTCAGGTCGCCTGGAGGCGATTCTTGGGGGGGGGGGGGGTACTGTAAGGGTCCCACTGCCTGCAGCCTGTCTTGCTGATGGCCGCTGATTACCAACACCTGGCGGCCATCAGCCTGATGAGCCTCTCGATCTACAAAAGGCTGCAGCCCAGTATGACTCATGGCTGGAGCATATCACCTCTCATTGGTATAGTACTGTTGAGCTAGATATGTCTAGGTGAAAATAATTTGTTCACCTGTGTTCTCTTTTCCAGTTTCCTGGTTCCTCGTGTTTTTGGATTCTCCTCGTGACCTGATCTGGATCCCTCGGCCTGTCAGGTATTCCTCGTGCCATTTTTGCCTCCAGTTGCCAGCCTTCCTCGTGCCCTTGGACCCTCGTTGGTTTTCCTCTGCTGCTGTCTCCCTGGACTGAAGGACCAGCTCCCCTCCTTCGGGTTTGGACTGTAAGGACAAGAACCTCTTTCAAACAACCACTCAGGTCTTCCCCTTGGACCAACACTAACCTGTCGTCCCTCTTTCCAGGAGTGCTGAGTTCCAGCGTGTGAAACATTTCACTGTACATAATAAACACTGTTCTTTTGTATTTCCCCTGTGTCTGCCTCGTTCTGGGTCTCAAACTATCTGGGTTCCCCGCGTAATCCCAACAACAACAGTGAACAAGACTTGTTCTGGATTCCAAAATGAATAATCAAAACTCTTAAATTGGTCTGTAGGCATAACTGAAATACCATGGCAGTGTGGTTATTTTTATCATGAGTATTCTAACAATAAACAAACTTCACTTTGAGAGCTCTAACTACCTGTGGTTACTGTAATGTATAAAGTAAAACAAAACAAAAATAAGAAAAGCTGAAATAAGAACTGGATAAGTGCAATAAGGACAACTAGTGTAATATTAATCTGCTAGTGTTGCACATTTGGAGTGTTTAATATCTCCATTACTTTTTATACAGTTTATATTTAGATTCATTTTTATTGTTTTATACTAGTTTTTACTTTTGCTCTAGGAAGCAAACCCAAATGTCTTGTTTTTAGGTGCAATGACAAGTTCTATTCTATTCTATTCTACTCTATTGTCTTTAGAAGATGCATTGCAAAGCCATAGATAAAAAATACATAAACATACAAATAATAAAACTGTGACTGCACAATTGCAAGAAATTTATAAACTTGTTTTGATATCAAAAATGGACTGAAAAGTCTGAAAATGGACAATTAGAATGACAATGTGGGGGACCGTGCATGTAAACACAGGGATGAGAATCAGTTTTCTGATGGTCTTTGTGGTGTCAGTGGATCTAAGCAAGAGGTTCAGGTTCAAGTTGTGTTGAAGTTTCTGGTTTATGTGTAGAGCAGAAGGAGCTCAGTTTGCGGATGAACCTATCTCACCTGAAGTTTGAAGCCTTAACCAATCAGACGTCTCCTCTGAAGACAAAGCGCTCCATCAACAACACCACGTCTACAGTTAACACCCGACTCAACAACTTAATAAGTGAATGAACTGTTTTCCCCACTAAGCAGAAAACCGTTTACTTGGGACTCCCCAGACTGATGAAACCCCCCGGAAAGAGGGAGAAACGTCTTTCAATTCAATTCAATTTCAATTCAGTTTATTTATATAGTGCCAAATCACAACAAAGTGGTCTCAGGGCACTTTACAGGAACATTCACATACATAAAAGCCAATTAGTAAAGTTCTCTATCTAAGGAATCCAGCAGACGAGTTGAATCTTGGCTTCGTCACAGTCTCCCATCCTGAGAAAGCACAGTGGCAACAGTGGAAAGGGAAAACTCCCTTTTAAAAGGAAGGAACCTCCAGCAGAACCAGGCTCAGGACAAGCGGCCATCTGCTTTGACCGGCTGGTTGAGAGGACAGGAAGGAGAGACAGACGAACATAGAATAGTAGGTCCAGGTATAGGTCCAGGTGTATCTGAAAGACGAAAAACACATGTTAAGGATAGAAAAAATAATTACAAATACAAAACAGGTTGAGCAGAGTAAGTAAAGACAGTAGTAGAGTGAAAATTGTGGTCAGTTTGTCCTCCAGCAGTCTAAGCCTATAGCAGCATAACTAAGGGACTGCTCAGGAAACCCAAGCCGACCCTAACTACAGGATTTAGCAAGAAGAAAAGTCTTAAGCCTAGTTTTAAAACTGGATAATGTGTCAGCATCACGAACAGAGATTGGAAGTTGGTTCCACAAGAGAGGAGCCTGATAACTAAAAGATCTGCCTCCCATTCTGTTTTTGTAAATTCTAGGAACCACAAGTAAACCTGCAGTCTGAGAGTGAAGTGTTCTGTTAGGAAGATATGGAACAATAAGATCTGTAATATAAGATGGAGCCAGGTTGTTGAGAGCTTCGTAAGTTAGAAGTAAGATTTTGAATTCTATTTTGGATTTGACAGGGAGCCAATGGAGAGAAGCTAAAACTGTAGAAATCTCTCATACTAACTCCGGTTAAGACTCTGGCAGCAACATTTTGGATCAACTGAAGATGTTTTAAAGAAGTATTTGGACATCCAGATAATAAACCATTGCAATAGTCCAGTCTAGACGTGACAAATGCATGGACCAGTTTTTTTGCATCATTATTAGATAAGATGTTTTTAATTTTAGTGATATTATGCAGGTGGAAGAAGGCAGTTCTAGTAACGTTTTTAATGTGGGGGATAAAAGACATGTCCTGATCAAAAATAACACCAAGATTTTCAACATTAGAGCTGGAGGACAGATTAATGCCATCTAAGGAGGGAGAAAGACTGAAAAATTCATCCCTAAGGTGCTCAGGTCCAAAAACCAAAACCTCAGTCTTGTCTGTGTTCAAAAGGAGAAAATTAAGGGTCATCCATGTTTTTATGTCTTTAAGACATGCTTGTAGTCTAAGTAGCTGATTGGATTCATTGGGTTTAACGGAAAAATATAATTGTGTGTCATCAGCATAACAATGGAAATGTATCCCATGCTGTTTAATAACTTTTCCTAATGGAAGCATTTATAAAGTAAAGAGTATTGGCCCAAACACTGAGCCCTGAGGAACTCCAAGAATAACTTTGGTATATGTAGAAGATTTATTATTTACATTTACAAACTGGAATCTATATCAGATAGATATGATTTAAACCATTTTAGAGCTGTTCCTGTAATCCCAATATCATATTCAAGCCTCTGTAGTAAAATATTGTGATCAACTGTATCATCAAATGCAGCACTGAGGTCTAACAGGACCAGTATAGACACAAGTCCATTGGCTGAGGCCATGAGAATATCATTAGTTACTTTTACTAGTGCTGTTTCTGTGCTATTATAAGCTCTAAACCCTGACTGAAACTCTTCAAACAGATTATTTCTTTGTAGATGTTCACACAACTGACCTGCAACTATTTTCTCTAGAATTTTTGAGATGAAAGTTAGATTAGATATAGGTCTATAGTTGGCCAGAATTTCTGAATCAAGATCAGACTTCTTAAGTAAAGGTTTAATTACAGCAAACTTAAAGCGCTGTGGTACATAACCTTCTATTAAAGACAAATTAAGTAAATCCAAAATGTGGACATATAAAAAAGCTCTCCGTAACGCTAGAACTTTATATTACTCATCTTTAATAGAGGAGAATAAAAATAACCCTAGGTTTCTGTTTAGTACTATTGCTAGACTAATTAAAAGTCCCATTTCTATTGAACCATGTATCCCTACAACAATAAGTAGTGATAACTTCATGAGATTCTTTATAAATAAAATGATTTCAATTAGAGAGAAAATTCAAACCATCCTTCCTTCTACTATCTCTAGTCTCCTGTCCAATGAGGCAACTTTAAAAATTTCACTAGAGCCTGATTTATGTTTGGACAGTTTTTGGCCTGTTGAGCTCTCTGAATTGTCAAAAATAATAACCCCATCCAAACCATCCACATGTCTGCTAGATCCCATCCCAACCAGACTGTTTAAAGAGGTATTTCCCCTAATTAATGTTAGCAGACTATCTTTCCAAGTTAAATAAAATTCTTCAACATTAGTAGAGCACCATTTTCTCTCCTGGTTTCTAGATGCCTGCTTTAAAGTACGTAACTCAGAATTGAACCGAGGAGCCAAATTCCTCTGATTGATGAATTTCTTTTTCAGTGGAGCAAATTTATCAAGTGAAGTTTGCATTGAAGTTGTAAGATGATCAACTAGATGATCTAAGTCACTGTTCTCTGATGCATTACTCTGCAAGACAGAGGAAAACATTGATGGAAAAGATTGTTTAAATTTGGTTACAGCATTTTCTGATAAGCACCTGCTGAGATGAAATTTACTCTCAGTGACTGTGTAGTCAATTAATGTAAACTCAAAGGTTATTAAAAAATGGTCGAACAGAATAGGATTTTGAGGAACTATTACCAAGTCCTTAATCTCTATACCATAGGTCAGAACTAAATCAAGAGTGTGATGATAAGAATGAGTAGATGTGCGGACGTTTTGGGTAAAACCAAATGAGTGTATTAAATTATTAAAGGCTATGCTTAAGCTATCACTTTCAACATCCACATGAATATTGAAATCACCCATTATGATGATTTTATCATTATTTAATAGTAAGTCAGTTAATAATTCTGAGAATTCAGACAAAAACTGAGAGTAAGCGCCTGGTGAACGATATATAGCAACTAGAAAAAGTGGCTTTTCTGATTTCCTTTTTGGATGAGAAAGACTGAGGGACAGCAATTCAAAAGCATCATAACTAATAACTGGTTTGGCATTAATCAATAATCCTGACTGACAAATAGAAGCTACTCCTCCACCTCGGCCAGTTGTTCTAGGAACATGAAAATTTAAATAATTAACAGGAGTGGATTCATTTATACTAACAAAATCCTCTTGTTGTAGCCAAGTTTCTGTCAGCCAGAATAAATCAATATGATGATCAGTTATTAGTTCATTAACTAACAGGGATTTAGAGGAAAGAGATCTGATGTTCAATAATCCACATTTAATGATTTTATGATTATGCTCTGGTAAAATAACTGTTTATTTTAATCAGATTTTTATGGTTTATATTTTTAGAGCTGATTTTTGGTTTATTTAATTTGAGCCGTGGGCGAATTGACACTGTTTCAATGGGGGTGTGGGTGGGTAACAGAGGAGAAGCAGCAGAGAGGTGTGGAGGAATACAACTCTGCTTCCTGGACTGGACCCTGGGTTGTCAATAATTTGGGGGATAAACAAAATCAGCCATATTTCTAGAAAGAAGAGCGGCTCAGAGTCCAAAGTGGGATGGATGCCATCTCTCCGCATCAGACCAGGTTTTCCCCAGAAAGAACTCCAGTTATCTATGTAGCCTACGTCGTTGTCAGAACACCACCCGGACACCCAGCAGTTAAACGACGACATACGACTAAACATGTCATCGCTGGTCAGGTTGGGGAGGGGGCCAGAGAAAACTACGGAGTCCGACATGGTTTTAGCAAAGTCACACGCCGAAGCAGCGTTAATTTTAGTGACCTCCGATTTGCGTAACCAGGTGTCACTACCGCTGACGTGAATAACAATCTTACTGTATTTAGCCTTAGTCAGCAGTTTCAGATAAGATTCTGTGTCGCCCGCTCTGGCCCCCGGAATGCATTTGACTATGGCCGCTGGAGTCCCTAAAGCCACGTTTCGGACTATGGAGCTTTCAATAACCAGGATCTGTTTCTCAGCGAGTGTGTCACTGAGCGAGGAAAATCGATTAGAAACATGAACGGGCCAGTGGTGAACTGGGGGCTTAGTCTTAGCACTATGCTTGCTCCGGACCATCACCCAGCCAGCCTGGGGTCCCGGCTGCTCGGGGTCTGCTGGAGGACCGCTACCGGGAACTAGCCTCTGTTGTTCCGCGCTGTCTAAGGGGACCTGGCTAGCTAGTGGTTTTTCTACAGCACGGAGCCGAGCTTCCAGTTCAGACAGCCTCTCTTCCAAAGCTACCATAAGACTACATTTGTTACATGTATCGTTACCACTAAAGGAGGCAGAGGAGTAACTAAACATCTGACACACGGAGCAAGAGAAAACAGAGGAAGCAGGGAGAGAAGCAGCAGCCATGCTAAGCTAATGCTAGCAAGAGCTAGCAGAGCCAAATACACAAAAAAACCTGAGAAGTGTTGAAAGATAAGAGGTGTTTTAAGCACTATCCAACAGTAGAAAAACAACTGTACTAAGTGTGTTTGTGAACTAGAATGAAAAACTGTGCAAAAGACAGATAAATCCAGAAAAAAGAGACGACTCGAGCAAACAAGTCACTCGAGCTACAGACAGACAGGAAATGACACAATACGTCTCACCACGAACGTGCAACATCACACCACAAGGACAATAAAATAAACTTTCCAGATGACCTGACGGTAACACTTTACAATAAGGTACACAAAATTGGATTAACTACTAGGAAATACCTCAGGAAT
This sequence comes from Nematolebias whitei, assembly GCF_014905685.2. Taxonomy (NCBI): domain Eukaryota; kingdom Metazoa; phylum Chordata; class Actinopteri; order Cyprinodontiformes; family Rivulidae; genus Nematolebias; species Nematolebias whitei. Next base: position 41,298,200 of record NC_056505.1, on the reverse strand, counting down.
GAATCAGGAGTTAATAGGTAGTTAACCAGTACTTACTGGGGAACACAGAGCCAAGCCTTATTACAGTAGTTACCTTGCAAATGAAGAGGAACTAATAAAGAACTAATGGGTAGTTACCAAGGAAAGCAAAGAGGAACGGATCAGGAGCTAATGAGTAATTAACCAATACATACTGGGGACCACACAGACAAGCCTTATTAGGGGACTAATGGTTAGTTACTTGGGAAACGAAGAGGAACTTACTAGGAATTAATGGGTAGTTACCATGGAAACAAAGAGAAACGAATCAGGAGCTAATGGGTAGTTAACCAGTAACTGAGTAACACAGAGCCAAGCATTATTAGGGGACTATTGGTTGGTTATCTTGCAAATGAAGAGGAACCAATCAAGAACTAATGAGTAGTTACCATGGAAACCAAAGAGGAATGAATTAACCAGTACATATTGGGTGTCTTGCTTTCCCATAAGCGAGGCAACCACTGGGTTAGTGATAAGCACCTTGCTTGCAGCCTCTCCTCCAAGGGGTCCGGAAGCTAACCTCAGCGCCGTGGTATTACCTACAGCTTTCTAAAGTAGCCTCATTAAGGCTGTGACGAGGTGATTCATCCAGAAAATTAACGACCTTCTATCCGCGAGTCACACCCTGATCTCACTCTTTACCTCGATCCTTCCAAGCAGCAGGGTTGGGTCGTCTGGTCCAGAGAAACTCACATTATGGCCGCTCACCTCTTAGTTTTGCGTTACAATTGTTATCTGTTCTGATAATCTTTACGGCCCTGGAAAACGGGCTCAAGGGTGTTGTCACTCACTGACTAGGAAACCTTTTAAAACCTCCTATTTATATGCTGTTAAAGTTAAACCAAGCTTCACCATGTGTTTGTTCGGTGTGGATGAAATAATAGTCCAGATTTATACGTTTTGCTTTGCTTTAATCAATGATTTCGCAGGGGGGTTCAGCAACAGGCACAATTTTACAATAATTAATTTTCATGATTACATAGAGTACACTCCTTCACTAAGTAATACGATAGATTCTTCCTGATGACTTCCGATCCTCAAGAGCCCTTGGGGACCTGTGAACAGTACCTCCACTCGGACCTTTCACACCTCAAGCCAAAAGATGTTCTCTCTCAACTCTCTCATTATCCAGAAACACCTCCGAGCAAAACTCACTAGTACCCAGTTCAATACCCTTAAATTTATCCTGTATGCTGTGATTCTAACCTGACAGATTAATTTTTTTAGAGCAGATAGACAGGGAAGTCCTCTTACCATGATTCTGAGGTAACACTCAGAGAATCTCTGTGATGGCAAGAAGCATATTTCCAGTCTTCCAGGAGGGGAGTACAGGCCAACCCAAAACAGATGCAGCTATGCCAAATTGGAAAAATCAGAGCTTTGGACGAGCCCTGGCCAAGCTCTTGTTGGGAGTATGAAGCTTCTCCAGTCTTGTTATTGACAAGTGAAGACTTAAATCCAATCCCGTTTCAACGAGAAGAGAAGTAAATCCCAGCCTCGTCTCAAACTGGCAGAGTCCAACTCCTTTTGGGCTCCTCTGATCCTTCTGACTGCCTCTGCTTGTAGTCCCTTCTGCTCGACTCTTCGACTCAGCTTTGACCACGTTTTCATCGGTCTAATATCTATTTAAAGACCCCTTATCCTCCTCCTCTAAGGAGGGGTTAGAGGTTCTTCTTGGAAAATTACATCATCCTTTTTCCAGTATATGACTGTTGTTTTGTATCTTAACCGGTCTTAACCGGTCTTTTGGGTACTTTCCACAAAGTTGTTTTTCACTGCACTTCTCTTATCTCATACCAACATATGTTTCCTGTTTTGCTCAAGAGTGTTCCAGCATGAGAGGAGCCTAGAGGAACTCCATGACCTTTTGTTCTCTTACTATAATGTTTTTCAATCTCACATGCTTATTACTAATAGTTCAGAATAACTCCTGCAAAACTTTACAAGGGTTACATATTAATCATCATTCCCAGTTTGCACTTTGTGCATTCATAGCTGGCTTTATTCTTTTTCCTTCTGCTTAAGACATGTTCAGACTTGTTTTTAGGTCTAAGGCATGTTCAGACTTGTTATGGTTGCATCAGGTCTCGATCTGCTCCTCTACTTCAACACTTTTCAATAACAAACAAATCACACAATCATACAATCGGTTATACAATTCTTGTAAATCATTAGTGGATTACTTGTTGATCATTGTTAAATCACTTTTTGATTACACATTTTTATATTTAGCTTGATTACTATTAATGATTTTAAAAAGCAGAAGGATTTTTAATGCTGAAGTTCAGTCCTTTGCTTTCAGCTGTGGAGGAGAATGGATCAGCCTTCACCTCATTAAAGTGACTCTATCATTTGGACACCAGGTGGGGACATCAACATGGGGAACACACAGTCAATATTTATTAGGGGACTACTGGTTAGTTACCTTGTAAATGAAGAGGAACTAATCAAGAACTAATGGGTAATTGCCAAGGAAGACAAAAAGGAACGAATCAGGAGATAATAGGTAGTTGACTAGTACTTTACTGGGGAACACACAGCCAAGTCTTATTAGGGGACTACTGGTTAGTTACCACAGAAACAGAGGAGAAGTTCTCTATGTGGGTTCTGAATAAACCCTGTACCAGTGAGGTCACAGCTCATAATAGTCAAAAACCTGTTTTCCCAGTCATTACTGATTTATCAAATTTTCTCTTTTGTAAACCTGTTGATGAAAGACATTATTAATTTCATAATCTTGTACTGCTGTGATCTTAACTATGTCTGACTATCTTGATGCGTGCTCAATAATTCAGGTAGAAAAATCTGAAAAAGTTCAATCTGGTCCTCTGGACATTCAAAAAACAAAACAAAGCAAAACAACAACAACAACAAAATGTAGAAACGTTTCATCTTTCATCCGAAAGACTTCCTCAGTCTGAGGTGCTGTATTCAGCTCAGTCTTATAAATAGCACCGTCTCAGAGTGGATCAACCAGTTTTGCTGCTGACAACCAAAACCAGCTGCTCACATGATCAAAAAGGACCATCAGCCTAACGATGGATCATTAGCACACCAATGGCTGTTTACTATTCACAGAGGGCTGAGTGATACTAGCAATAACAGCATTGTAAGAGGGGAACAGTTGAACACAGAGGCCTCCACCCCTCTTTAATGATGGACGATTTCTTTTCACAGAGATGGCCTCCTTTACTCCTCTCTCAAACCATCGTTTTTCTCTATCCAGGATGTGAACATCTTCATCTCTGAAAGAGTGACCGCTGGCCTGGAGATGAGTGTAGACCGCAGAGTCCTGGCCTGATGATGTTGCTCTTCAGTGCTGGGCCATCCTTCTGGCCAGTGGCTGTTTAGTTTCTCCGATATAAGACTGATCACAGCCCTCCTGACACTGAACAGCATACCCAATATTACTCTGTTTGTGCCGGGGGACTGGATCTTTGCGATGAACCAGTGTCGAGGAAAATCAACACAACAACTCAGACTTTTCAGCCTATTCACCTGTTCCTCTCATTGGTTCGGAGATACATGGAGAAAAGACACAATAATCAGTCAGAGAGATTCAAGTTAAAAAGTATTACCAACATTTATTAAAGCTTTCAGCTGAAAGGAGACGCTCTTACCCCAAACCAACAGAGATACAGCAATAATCCAAGACATGTCTGACTGGAGCTTTCAGCTTCTTCTGTATTTAAACACAAAAGCTCCATCCAGAGACGTGTCACACATTCTTACAGTTCTTTGTCTAAACTAGTTCAAACTGATGTCTTAATTTCCTGGAAGTCCTTTTGTAGAGTTGTTTTATTATTTTCTTCTGCCGTTCCAGTTTACTGGTGATCTTGTCATCAGGTGGGACACACACCAGCAGCTCCCTGTTAGTTCATGTCCCATACACAAAAAGCTCCAATATATTCTCTGACTTGGTTCAATCTGTACTTGTTGATACCAATAGATAAGCAGATCCAAAAGCCAAGCAGACTCAAATAAAGGACAATATACAGTTGTGATACATGGAGCAATACAGCACAGCAGATAAGAGTGTCTTTACATTTTCCCCCTTTGATCTCTGAAAGAGACCATTACTCCTAACTATCCATCCCTGAATAGGTGTAGCTCTACATTCCTGGAAACCCCGAGACAGCTGTTCATTTTAAGGAGGAAAGTATGACGTCATCTCATGCCCCTGTGACGGTGGTCATTTCTGACCCAGACCCCACATGTATAGGAAAATAAACTTTCCCTCGTCTTTCTTGGTAAACACACAATGCAGCATTTTAGCAAAACAGGTAACTTTAAAGCTGGCGGGAACAGTCAGCCTCTTCCAGTTGCGGTGCAATGGCCATTAAGGATAGTTCCATGTCTTGTCCCTGGCTGTACATTTGATAAGCAGGAGGGCGCTCACTGCCACCTTACTTGATTGTAGAGGTGATGAATCTGACTGCCAGTGAATGACAGCAGGGCATATAGCAACAGCCACAGACCACCATGATCCATAAAAAAATAGCCACAGACACTAACAGAGAGATTACTAATGTTTTCCATTTACTAAACATGTATGAAAACCATTCTTCTAAGGGGTTCTCACTGCCTGAGTGTTCGTGCATGGTCTTACACAGTCTTCTCAGTCCCTCCAGTGCTCTGGTCACTGATCTGTCAGTGTTGTTCGGGATGAAAGTACAACATTTTTCTCCAATCATAGCACAGGCTCCCCCCTTTCGACTAATACCATGTCCAGTGCCATGCGGTTTTGTATGGCTAGCAGAGAGGTAGGTCCTAATTGTTCAGCCAGACCCTCTACAGCATCTCTAGTTAAGTTTGCCAATCAGTTGCCCCCTTTGGAGGGAGACACAGGATAGTCCATCCCGTAGCTTATGTGCATATGTGGCTGAGTAGTCTGGGGTCCAAAATGGGCAAGTATAGGCGATCACTGAGCTCCAGGCCGGGCACCACGCCTCCAGCAAATGCAATTTATCCATACATCTTTTTTAGTTAAATGCCATCCCACACAAATAAAGATCATACCCTCTCCAGCTGGCCTGGTGTTCTCCACACTCTATGACAATGCACAGGTTGAACTGGAAGGTGGTTGCCTTGCCCAAGGTGTAATTCAGCTTGATGCCCCCATAGTTGGATTTGCGAAAATCTGCACATACTGCTGGAAGAAGTAAGATCAGGACCAGAACACTGCAGGGATTCCCCTTTTTTATCAACCTGAGTGCAGAGATTTCTGTTTTCTGTCTGGGCTCCCAAATTGAACTGTACTTGTTGGTCTTGAAAAGTTATTTAAATAAATTTATGTTAATATAAAAAGGTCACTTAACAATTTCCTCCGCCTTTGGTTTTATAAGTCTGTGTATATTTCCTGTCATTAAATGACCTTGTACTTGTACTAGATGGCTGCTAAAGTTATCAGTTTTCAATCTTATACATCTGTAAAGTAACCCATATTAGTTATATATTAACAAACACACACTATCATTCATACAGCAGACACTCACTCACACTCAAACATCATTCATGCAACAAATATACATGGCATTTATTCAACTCAGTTTATTTATATAGCGCCAAATAACAACAAAGTTGTCTCAGGGCACATTTCAGAAACATTCACATAGATAAAAGCTAGTTAGTAAAGTTCTCTATCTAAGGAGGTGTAGTGTGTCAAGGACAGCTTTGCTGTGGACATACGGTCCCACCAAATGTGTTATTTAAAACACGTACGGTCCCACCAAATGTAGTAAAATGTGGGGTGCAGCTTCGCTGTCGCTTCACTGCTAATTATTTAAATATAACGGGTTCTTTCTTTTTCGAGTTAAATTAATGCCATGTGACCGAGGTAACTGTGAGTATTGTTTAATCAGTGACAGGAGACGTTATTTTCCTTTGACTCATCAGAATAAATGCGGTCATTTATTTAACAGAATCAAAATTTAACATCAAAACATTGTACACTTGATTAGCTGATCTGGTTCTGATTAATAAAACTTGGCATGCTTTACTAATAAGACAACAGGACATTCTGAAGGCATCTAGAAAGATTACTAGCAAAATAGAAGAGTTTAAAGGAAGGAGTTTAGAGGTTTAAAGAAGAGATGGATGGAGAAAGGTGTATGTCGTTGACCAGAATTAGCACGCTTCTTCCAACACCAGCTCAAACCTCCGGTACACTTAGCGCGTGACGACTCGTTACCTTCGCAGAAGATGAATCAGCTCTGGTACCATGTCCATTTCAACGCTACCTTCCAGCGTCTCCGGTTAGAGCGGCTGGTCATTGTCAGAAGTCGTGTCGATTTACTCCGTTCAACAAACAGGCTCAGCTCCCTTCGAAGTTGTAGGCCGTTACGCCCAGGTGGATTGACAGCAAGTATCTGTGAGTCCGTCAGAGTTTCCACTCAGAAGTGGAAGACTCCAGAAGGCTTGAGAAGACTCCATTCAAGACTGAAAAGTCAAGAAGACTCAGAAGAACTCCAAGACTTCAGAAGAACTTGAGAAGACAGAGAAGACTGCCTAGTTCCAGGAAGTGCTGACTTTTAAAAGAGTCCTCACTTGTGGTCACTTAGTACTTCCTGATTGGTTGAAACAACCAAAAGGGGGTGGTTCTAGTGATGTCAGAGGGTTATTGAAAGTCAAGCGAGTGTTCAGGAATGTTTAGGAACGTTTAGTACAGACAGAGAAATGTTATGGCGAAGTGACAACGCAGATGCCAGTGTTTCTCTTTGTACAGTCTGCTAGGTTTAAAAACAATACAGTCCGTTCTACTAACTTGTTTTCTGACTGTCTCTGACTTTTGACCGACATCACTGACTTCTCATTTAGACAGAAAATCAAAATGCATAATTACTTTGTAAATAGACATTTAACTTGATTTCTAATTTAAATGAGGTTTAAAAAATCATTAATACTGTTTCACAGTTGATTTAAAATGAGTGGTTCACTTCAACATGAGAAATGATATGAACTAAACACACTTTTTGATTATCAAGATATTGTAAAATAGTAATGATAATATAAAAAGAAGAGTGTTCTTTCAATTGATTACTTCAGGATACAATTAGACAGTCTCTGGATGAGCTAATTTGTATTTCTGGATTCAAATCAATGACCCAACAGTTCCTGTCCCATGAAGGTCTTCAGAGACAGGTTTTGGTCAGAGGCCTAGTTCACTACAGTCCTCCTTTGGAAATCATCGCCTGTCCATGGGGATGAATTCCAACATGAACTTACGCCTCCGAATGTCCTTGGTCTTGATGTAATCCAGCAAGAGGAAAACAAAAGTCAAAGAAGGTATTCCCACAATGGTTTAGGTAATTCCACAATGTTGTTGGTAATTCCATTATGTTGTTGGTATTTCCATTATGTTGTTGGTAATTCCATTGTAGCAATGCTTTAATCCCTTGGAAACAAAGTCTATACTCCATTGGAAAAAGTCATATAATCCACAACGATAAATCCACAACGATTGGAGGTGTTGATTGATCAGCATGCAGAGGGGTTCCCTCGATTGAACTGCAGAGGCGACCACTGGATGGAGTTTGGAGACCCACGTTGGAGTTGTAGGTCCCTTCAGCAAAGGTTGCTGCTGGTGGTTCCCAGTGGGTGCCATTCTGGTCCTATGTGTTATGCATTTATATGGTTTTGGTTGGGCTTATGAGTGGGATTTTACATAAGACCTTAACCTATATGCACCTGGTGTGTAAGCTATCACGGTTTAGATCAGCTACAGTTACCAGTTTAAAGGGTGGGTCATGCTGAAAAATTTATATAGGGATTTATACCTAAGACACAACGACCAACGACTTTCTGCAGTGCCTGCTGTTGGGCAGTCTGTGACTGTCTCAGGAGGCATGATTATTGGCAGGGGTTTGCTCACTCTGGTCCACATTGTCTGTTCACCATAATCTATAATCGCGTCAAAACTGGCCGATCAAAAATGGGAATGAGTCAACCGGAGACACATGTTGGTGGTATAGTGTCATCTTGCCAACCTGCAAGTGAACCATAGCTATAGTTGTTAGGGTTGTCCTCGTCTCTGCGAGGCCCTACAGTCCTATAGCACATTCTATGAGATGTATTTCCCTGTGAACACCGTTAGCGGATGTCCTGAGCTCCTCGAACAGTTTGGCTGACATAATAGTTATGTCGGCTCCACCATCCAGCAGGGCTTCATGTGTGAGGACTCCTTCAAGTGTGATTGACAGGTAAGCTTTTTTAGTGACCCCCTTTCTAATGAGGTTACATAGGAACCTTGTAGGGTTTGGCCGACGTTTCTTCTTACGTTTACCTTTGACTGCGTAATCCTGGTTTTTCCAAACCGTTGGTGCAGTTGCTGCTGCTCCTGAGATTTCAGTTTTTGACAGGCCTCCGTCATTGGTGTATGAGATCACCCGCCCACTGTGTGTTGAGGGGCTCTCATTGTTTGTAACAACAAGGTCCTAGTGGCTGTCCGTGACAGCGGCAACGTTGTTGTTTGTGTCACCCTGTTTTGACTGAACCGTTAGCACAGCTGTTGCTGTTTCTGAGGTTTCAGTTTGTGACGGGTCACTGTCAGTGACGTGTGATTGTACCCCCCTTTTTCAGGTGAGGGCGTGTCAGAGTTTACAACAAAAACGTCATGGTGACCGTCTGTGACAGCAGTAACGGTGTTGTTTGTGTGCTCTGACTTATCAGCAATGATATTGCCAAGCAACACGTTAGGTTGTTTGTCTGTGGCAACACCCTTCAACAATTCCAAGAACCGACGTACACTCTCTGTCTCGTCCGAGCTCAGAAGTCTGGGGCTCTCTTTCTGTATCTGCTGCTGTTGCCTTTTTGTCTCAGGCTGTTCAAGCCGACGTGGAGGGAGAGCAGGTCCCCTCCTCTGGGGTTCCCAGTGGGATCCCTGGTTGTATGGGTCACTTTTGGTGCCATACTTTTTACCCTTAGGGCGTTCGCCCCCCCCCCTTCTGGTACATTCGGTCATCCTCTGGTTTCTTGGAAAACCATTTAGGATCCTGTCTGGACCAGGGGGCACTCACCTGTTGTGGTTTGGCTGCTGGGAAACCTTGTTTCCTCTCGCCTTTTTTGGGAGGGGGAGCTGGAGCTCTCATCCCTCCCAAATCTAATGACTGGGCAGGAATCCTCTCACCTGGGAACACCTCAATGGGTGTTTTGGCCTGTGAACAGGCTTCAAAGACATTCACAGCACAATTTTTTATCTCACTGATGGATTTCTCTTTGAAATTAGCCATCATTTGCATCAACATCCTTATGTCAGGGTGGAGATTTTTGCTGAAAACGAACTTAAACGCTTCCTCCTCCTCCATGCCGGTCTCGTTCCTGTAACCAAAATAAGCCTGCAAAATTCTGGAGTAATATGCCCTAGGGTGCTCATTCTTACCTTGCATGACCTTGTCGGCGGCTGGATAACCGCCAGGTCCCGCGCAAGGGGTATACTCTTTCATAAGAGCAGCACATAACAGGCGGTAATCCTTTCGTGTGGCATCAGGTTGACGCTCTATGAAGGAAAACACCGTCCTGGCTGAAGTGAGCCTGATCAAACCTACTTTATCCTCAACTGTAACGTTGGGATAGCTTCTTAATTGGAAGTCAAGGTCGTTCAGATAGGCCTTAGTGTCGGTTGAACCCAACGGCCCTGGCTCAAAGCGTTACAAAAACTTCTCGATTTTATGCAAATCCAAAATGGAGAGCGGAGGCTGTATGATTGGTGTTGTTGGAACAAAAATAGCACTTGGAGGTGAGTCACTAGACTCAAGTGGAGGTGGCAGAAGGGGATTATGTGTAGGAGGTACAGCAAAATCCTTCTGAGGTGGAGGTGGGTGACCTGGACTCTGACTTTGTTCGTCTTTGAGTTCCAGACAACCCTGCCCCATGTCAGAAATCTCATTTGTTGCTGCGGCTAGTTTTGCCTCACAGGCTTTTAAACGTTCACGTGATGTATGACACTCAATTGTAAACGCCACATTGTTGGACTAACGCCGCTTTTTCCAATCTGCACTCATACAGAGCTTTTGATGTGAGCTGCATCTATTGTTGTAGCGCATCATTGTCTGAACACAGTGCTTGGTACATAATCCCTCCTTCACGTAGCTTCACCTCATATGAGTCTGCTTGTAACGACAGCTGAGCTTGTGAGAGCTTTTTCTCACATTTTAATTCATTTTCCCAGGTCTCCTTATCAAATTTAAACTGTGCCATGAGTTTTAGATACTCCTCTGTCTCGCTGTTTAACCTTTCATCAAGGGCTTCTGCCTTGTTGGCCTCAATATAAAATTTAGCTTTCAGCAAGAGTGCCATTTTAGCTAGATGTTCATAGCTTGACTTTGTTATGGATGCAGAAGTCACCCTTTCTGCAACTTCCTTCAGCTCCTCCAATAACTCTGTTGAGTTCATGCTGTCCACCTGTTCACCATATGGATGTAAGGATTCTGTTAGCAGCGTTAACGCTCTCTCTAACCAGTCCTTCTCATCACATGGAACAATATTAGCTTCTGTCACATCTGCCATGGTTATCCACTGTTCAGCACACCTATCTGGTTAAATAGTTGCAAACTTTGAGTTTTTAACAGGTAAATATTTTATTCAAGTGAGCAGAGAGATTCACACACTATTTTAGCTCTGGGTTCAAGCCAACTTTTCAATAAATGGGCCCCAGTTCAGGCCTTACCACATAAATATTGTAAGTAAATGCCTTCTTTGCTAGTTACTTAATGTGCTTATTTATTAATAGATACAATGAACCAGGCCTTTTCTGTGTTAATTTACTCAAATGCACTTAAAATTAATAAACCTGCAATTTTTCTAAAAGTCTCACAGCAACTTTAGTTTCAAACACTCTTCAAGCAGTTTTAATTTACCAGAATACACTATTTAAACAGGACACAGAAACCAGGCTCTGAATAACAGAGGAAAAATGTTTTAAGTGAAAGACGAGTGTATAGCTTTCTTTCAGGAAAACTGTTATACTCCTTTTCAACAGCAGGTGGCGGTGTAAGCTTACTTTTACCGGTGGGAGCCAGTGACGACTTCCTGTGAACCGTCCTGTTGACATCCGGTCGTTAGCCGTTAGCTCCGATGTAGCACGCGGTCTAACATGGTTCAAATCAACATTTATGTACGGATTTAAAGCTTCTAACGTGGTGTCTCTCAACAAGCAGGCTTTATCAGCATGTAAACATGAGTTTTAGGAACAGTGTCAGGCTTTATTCAGCGTTTTTAAACACAAAGGAGGACTCAGTTAAAACGAGCTTCATTTCCGGGGTCACGTGACTTTACAGACACGTGCACATCGGTGTGGGCTTTACGCACTGACATTCAGAGTGAGTGGACGTACAGGGATACGTCACCAGCTTCTCAGCGAATCAGAACGACTCAAACAGCGGTTCTCAACAAATCACAGCCCGTGTTTACTTGCTTCAAGCTAGCAGTGAGCAACAACAGTCCGGTCAAATTATCGCCCATTAAAACGTCGAAAATGCACAATTTTACTGTGAACGTAACAAAATAGCATACAAACAGCGTTCTGAGTCGGCGCCCAACTTCAAACAAACGTACCATCATCCAAAACACGACTCGGTTAAACGAGTCCAGTAAACAGAACCGGGTCAGACACGCAGAACCCCCTTCTGCTACAGTTTCAAACAGAATGGATGCGTTATCCTCACTGCTTACAGCTTAGTAACACAAACAGATTGACAATTTTCAGCTTTGCAGCTCTCTGAACACAAAAAGCATGAATTATGCCTGTACCAAGTTCAAAACTCTGACTTTTTCATGGGCCAACATGAGCGTTATTTTACAACAGCACGGATACTCGTGTCACACATAATTTATATCTCTTTAGAAACCTGTTCGAGCCACCAAAATGTAGTAAAATGTGGGGTGCAGCGTCGCTGTCACTTCACTAATAATTATTTAAATATAACGGGTTCTTTCTTTTTCGAGTTAAATTAATGCCATGTGACCGAGGTAACTGTGAGTATTGTTTAATCAGTGACAGGAGACGTTATTTTCCTTTGACCCATCAGAATAAATGCGGTCATTTAATTAACAGAATCAAAATTTAACATCAAAACAATGTACACTTGATTAGCTGATGTGGTTCTGATTAATAAAACTTTGCACGCTTTAACAATAAGACAACAGGACATTTCTGAAGGCATCTAGAAAGATTACTAGCAAAATAGAAGAGTTTAAAGGAAGGAGTTTAGAGGTTTAAAGAAGAGATGGATGGAGAAAGGTGTATGTCGTTGACCAGAATTAGCACACTTCTTCCAACACCAGCTCAAACCTCCGGTACACTTAGCGCGTGACGACTCGTTACCTTCGCAGAAGATGAATCAGCTCTGGTACCATGTCCATTTCAACGCTACCTTCTAGCGTCTCCGGTTAGAGCGGCTGGTCATTGTCAGAAGTTGTGTCGATTTACTCCGTTCAACAAACAGGCTCAGCTCCCTTCGAAGTTGTAGGCCGTTATACACCTGGGTGGATTGACAGCAAGTATCTGTGAGTCCGTCAGAGTTTCCACTCAGAAGTGGAAGACTCCAGAAGGCTTGAGAAGACTCCATCCAAGACTGAAGAGTCAAGAAGACTCAGAAGAACTCCAAGACTTCATAAGAACTTGAGAAGACGGAGAAGACTGCCTCGTTCCAGGAAGTGCTGACTTTTAACAGAGTCCTCACTTCTGGTCACTTAGTACTTCCTGATTGGTTGAAACAACCAAAAGGGGGTGGTTCTAGTGATGTCAGAGGGTTATTGAAAGTCAAGCGAGGGTTCAGGAATGTTTAAGAACGTTTAGTACAGACAGAGAAATGTTATGGCGAAGTGAGACAACGCAGATGCCAGTGTTTCTCCTTTTACCATCTGCTAGGTTTAAAAACAATACAGTCCGTTCTACTAACTTGTTTTCTGACTGTCTCTGACTTTTGACCGACATCACTGACTTCTCATTTAGACAGAAAGTCAAAATGCATAATTACTTTGTAAATAGACATTTAACTTGATTTCTAATTTAAATGAGGTTTAAAAAATCATTAATACTGTTTCACAGTTGATTTAAAATGTGTGGTTCACTTCAACATTAGAAATGATATGAACTAAACACACTTTTTGATTATCAAGATATTGTAAAATAGTAATGATAATGTAAAAAGAAGAGTGTTCTTTCAATTGATTAATTCAGGATACAATTAGACAGTCTCTGGATGAGCTAATTTGTATTTCTGGATTCAAATCAATGAAATAACAGTTCCTGTCCCATGAAGGTCTTCAGAGACAGGTTTTGGGCGGAGGCCTAGTTCACTACAGAGGCCAGCAGACAAGTTGAATATTATAATGTTATATTTCCCTATACCTTCCTAACTAAGGTTCTTATTTGTCACTCAACTTATAAAAACACATTTCCATCACTGCCTATTCTAAAAAGCTATCAATCCGTGTCTTTAACCATAACAGCTCCATATGGTCATCTGTAGGTGTTCTTCTTCTGGATTCTTTCTAGGAATCTGACAAGAACCTTCACAAACAGATGAGGGAGCGGTTCCTTGAAGGAGTTGGTTCTGGTGACTTCACGGGTGGTGAAGATGAGCCAGTTTTGAGACTGAGCTGAGCAGTGACCAGCAAGGGGAGAAATCCAAATGGTAGGTTCAGAGAAACAGACAAAGTCGATACACGGGTGGTCAGAGATCCGAAGCCTAACTTGAGATGAGATCCAAAAATCGTGGTCGTTATAGAGGAAGCTGAGTTCATTTCCAAAAGCAGAGCAGATAATCCAAAACAGACTGACAGAGAGCAAGGCGAGGAATCCGTGGGGCAGGCGTGAGGTCAAAACCAGGAAGACAAACGAGACTATGGCATGAATGCTGGACATTTACTCACTGTGAGGCTTTCAATAATCTGGCACTGAGTATTGTGGCTGTAGGGTTTAAATACAGGTGAAAACAGATGAGCTGCATGAGGGCTGATTGCAGTGACTCAGCAGAGCGGGTGTGGTAAAGTGAGCATTGCAGGATGTGCAGCAGAATGGGTGATAGGCATTAGAGACTTTGTAACATAAACTAGGGCATGAATGAAAAGAGAAACTTGGCAGGTTGGAGCAGAAACGTGACATAGCCCCACCCCTAAGGTCTGGCTCCTGACAGACCTCCAGGTTGGTTAGGGTGAGAACTATGGAAGTCACGGATGAGTGATTTGTGGAGGATGTTGCGGGCAGGAATCCATGACCGCTCCTCGGGCCAGTAGCCCTCCCAATCAACCAGGTAATGGTAACCCTGACCCCACCGTCTGGAACGGAGTATTCTCCTAACGATGAAGGCTGGAGCACCATCGATGAGTCAGGTGGGAAGTGGGGGCCCGGAGGAAGTCCCAAAACGTGATGATAACAAGGGCTTAACCCTGGAGATGTGGACGTTTGGGTGGATATTGAGTGAGCGAGGTAGTTGGAGACGTACTGCCACAGGGTTTATTACCTTGGTTATGGGGAATGGACCCACAAAGCAGGGTGCCAATTTACTACACTCAACCCTCAGGGGAAGGTCTTTGGTTGAGAGCCAGACCTTCTTGCCTACCTGGTATGTGGGATTCTGGGAACGACGTCAGTTGGCCCCCCTGATATAGACAGCTGCTGTCTTAATAAGAGCTCTTCTTGCTCTTCTCCAGGTCCGTTGGCACCTAAGAGCTGCTCTGTGGGCGGACGGTACTTGAGCATCTCTCCCCTGGATAGAAAACAGTGGTGGTTGGAACCCAAAAACTGTGTGGAAAGGAGACAAACCTGATGCCGCAGAAGGTAGGGTGTTGATGGCGTGTTCCACCCATGGTAGGTTAGTAGACCACTTGGTCGGGTCCCCCTCGCACAAAAGGCGAAGCTTTGTCTCCACTTCCTGGTTGGCTCATTCGCGTTGGCCATCAGTCTGAGGAAGGAAACCTGAAGAGAGGCTCACAGAGATGCCCAAGAGGTTGCAAAACTCCTTCCAAAAGCGTGATATGAACTTGAGGACCACGGTCAGACACAATATCAGAAGGAAGTCCATGTAGGGGAAAAACATCTTTAACCATGACCTCCCCCAGTTCCTTGGCTGAAGGGAGTTTTTTCAAAGGGACTAAGTGGACCATTTTAGAAAAGCCGTCCACAATAGTCAGGATGACTGTGTTGCCTGAAGACGGTAGGAGACCTGTGATAAAGTCCATAGCTATATGAGACCAGGGACGTGAGGGAATGGGAAGAAGACGTAGGAGACCTGCAGGTGGGCGTCTAGAGGTTTTAGCCTGGCAGCATAGACAACAAGAGGAAACAAAGTCCTTGACATCACTAACCAGGTCCTTCCACCAGAACTAGGCTTTAACAAGGGCCAGGGTCTTTGTTATGCCAGGGTGGCAGAAAAGTCAAGACTGATGACAGAATTCTAGTACCTTATGGACATGATGTGCAGGGACAAACACCCTGTTATTGGGACAGTCTGGTGGAGGTGGCTGGGCGTGGTTAGCTTGTTTGATCTCGTTCTCCAGCTGCGTGATGGAGAGTCGCACCTTGCTGAGTAGGATGAACTCTATCTCTTTACTGGAGATGAGAGTCTCATTGTTCTCCATGATCTGAGAGAGGGTATCTGGTTTTACGTTCCTGGATCCCGGTCTGTAAGACAGAGTGAAGTCGAACCGGCAGAAAAATAGAGCCCAACTGGCCTGTCTGGGGTTAAGTCTCTTAGCTGTTTTTAAATATTCCAAGTTCTTATGGTCAGTCCAAACCTGAAAGGGTTTCCTGGCACCCTCCAGCCAATGTCTCCACTCCTCAAGCGCTAGTTTGACTGCCAATAGCTCTCGTTCACCTACATTGTAGTTGCGCTCTGCTGGAGAAAGACTTTTGGAGAAAAAGGCACATGGATGAGTTTTACCTTCCGCATTACTTTGACTTAGAACTGCTCCAACCCCAGTACTACAGGCATCACCCTCCACAATAAACTGTTGTTCAGGGTCTGGTGAGTGCAATATTGGAGCTGTAGAAAACAGTTTTTTTAGCATGTTGAAGGCATGTTCTGCTTGCTCGTTCCAACAGAAAGTGGTTTTTGAAGAGGTGAGAGCATGAAGAGGAGCAGAGATCAGACTATAACCATTTATAAATTTACAGTAGAAGTTGGCAACCCCCAAAAATCAATGTAAGTGTTTATTATCCTTGGGTGCAGGCCAGTTCAGAACTGCTGAAACCTTGTTAATGTCTATTGTTATTTTGTTAGGTGAGATAACAAAACCCAGGAAGGAAGTAGAAGATTGATGGAACTCACACTTTTTGGCTTTAACAAACAAGTTGTTTTGTAGCAGTCTTAATAGTACATATCTAACATATTTCTTGTGAGAGTTCAGATCTTTGGAGAAAATGAGGATGTCATCTAAATAAATAAACACAAATTGGTTAACCATGTCTCTGAGAACATCATTGACTAATGCTTGGAAAACAGCAGGAGCATTGGTGAGTCCAAAGGGCATTACAATGTATTCATAGTGTCCAGTAGGGGTGTTGAAGGCAGTTTTCCATTCATACCCCTCTTGAATACGAACCAAGTGGTAAGCACTTCTTAAGTCCAACTTAGTAAAAATTGTTGTTCCTTGAATAAGATCGAAGGCAGAGGTCATGAGAGGTAATGGGTATTTGTTTTTAACAGAGATCTTGTTTATTCCCCGATAATCAATACAAGTGCGAAGGGACCCATCCTTCTTACCCACAAAGAAAAAACCAGCCCCAGCAGGGGATGCTGATGGACGAATAATTCCAGCCTGAAGAGACTCATTAATATATTTTTGCATGGCTTGAGTTTCTGGCTCAGATAAAGAATACAAAGCACCCCTAGGTGGAGTAGTACCAGGTAACAGTTTGATGGAGCAATCATATGGTCTATGGGCAGGTAGAGAAGTAGCTTTTATTTTATTAAACACCTCCTTGAGTTCGTGATAATCTTTTGGAACCTTAGAGAGGTCAGGATATGTCTCCTCAATTTTGTCTTGAGTTAAAGTAGGTGACACTGCATTAAATAAACATGTTGATAAACATTCCTCAGACTAACCCACAATTTCTTTTTCTCTCCAGTTGATGTGAGGATTGTGTTTGCCAAGCCATGTGGCACCAAGAATGACAGGTAATTGTGGGGAGTTAATAACGAAGAACTTTATTGTTTCTTGGTGGTTGCCACTGAGCTTTAAAGTGATAGGTACAGTTTCAAGATAGGTGTTGTGCAAAGAGTGTCCATCTAAAGCCAGGATCTTATGGAGTTTGGTTGTTTGAACCAGTTCAATGCCCACAGATTTTGCAAACTGATGATCTATAAATTCGGTGTCAGCTCCAGAGTCGATAAATGCAGAGACAGGAAAAGACTTCTCACCTGTACTTGGATCTCAGCTGGTAAAGTGAACGATGAGGAGGTCATGGGATGTCTGATATGAGTCAGTAGGTTCCTCTTTCCTGCAGAGTCTGGTCTTTTTAACACACACTTTGCCACTGCATGACCCTCCATCCCACAATAAAAACAGAGATGAAAATTTCTCCTACGCTCCCTCTCCTGAGGGGTGAGACGACTTCTGCTCAGCTGCATAGGTTCCTCAGAAAGTTGCTGTGAAGACATGGGAATAGATGGAGGTTGAAAGGTAGGGGTATTCTTGTTCCTTGACTCAACCCAAGGTTGCGCTGCTCTCTTGGCTCTGTCTCCTTTTTGATGATGTCTCTCCAAAAGACGTAGATCGATCCAAGTAGCCAGATCCTCCAATGACTTGAGGGATTCAGGGTATTCCTTGGTGGCCAACTCGTCTTTAATGTTTTCATTAAGGCCTTGAAAAAAGGCATTGGTTAGTGCATCCTCATTCCACAGGCTCACTGCTACAATGGTATGAAAGTCTATTATATATTCAGTCACCCGTCTCTCTCCCTGTTTCATAGAAAATAATCTTTGAGCTGCCTCTCTTTCAGGCAGGACCGGAACAAACACTCTACAAAGTTCTTTAGCAAAGTCATTGAATGAGTGACAGTACCTGGAGTTTCTTTGCCACTCAGCCGTCCCCCATGATTTTGCTTTGCCAGACAGTAATGAAATGACATAAGCCACCTTGGATCGTTCAGAGGGGAAGGAAGATGGCTGAAGCTGAAATTGAATCCCACATTGCACTAAAAAGGGGCGGCACTGCGTAGGTTCACCCTTAAACAGTTCAGGAGGTGGCAACTGAGGCTCCTGGCTAGGAGAAACATGACATTGTGCAGTGGCATGGGAAACAGTTGTTTCCTGTGCAGGAACCTGTGAGGGGTTTAGTTGTGCCATGATGCGTAATAAAGTCATTATTTCTTGCAGCTTAGTTTCTAATTTAACTATGGCCCCTACCACACCAGAGCGCCATTCCTGTGTATGTGTTGAATCCATTTTGGCCAGATTATTCTGACAAGAACCAGGTTTAGGGATTCAAACCAGATCACAGACAGCAGGAAGGTTTAAAAGATTTATTAATACAATACCATACAATACCATACCATACCAATTTATTTATAGAGCACTTAAAACAGCAACAAGGCCAACCAAAGTGCTGTACAAAAGAAAACAAACATGCACAGCGGACAGGAAAACATAAAATAAAAATACAGATACAAATAGCAGCAGAAGCTAACTAAAATGGCCAACAGTGTAGAGTACCGACAGGACCAAAACAAATCACACCGTGTTAAAGGCAAGAGAATAGAAGTGGGTCTTCAAGCGAGACTTAAAGACTGAGAGTGTGGGAGCCTGCCAGACACTCAGTGGCAACTCATTCCACAGTCGTGGACCTGCAACAGAGAAAGCCCTGTCACCTCTGAGCTTACGACGGGTTTCTGGGACTGAGAGAAGCATCTGGTCTGCTGACCTCAGAGAGCGCGGTGGGACATATGGCTGCAGAAGATCAGTGAGATAGGATGGGGCGGAACTGTTCAGTAATTTAAAAACATACATGAGAATTTTGAATTGGATCCGAAGGTGAATGGGTAGCCAGTGCAGGGAGGCCAAAACTGGCGTGATGTGCTCTCTATAGCCTGTACCAGTTAAAAATCGGGCTGCAACATTTTGGACCAGTTGTAGACGAGCAATGGAGGACTGACTGATTCCAAACAGAAGTGAATTGCAGTAATCAAGCCTAGATGTTATGAAGGCGTGGACCACTGTCTCAAGGTTCTTTTTAGAGAGTATAGGCTTCAGCTTAGACAGCCGTCTCAGCTGAAGAAAACAGGATTTGACCATCATGTTTACGTGACTGTTGGGTCTTAAGGACGGGTCCATTATCACCCCCAGATTAGTGACCTTTTGTTTCTCTAGCGGGGCTAGAGAGAAAAGGTCAATGCCATTGTTCATGAGTGAGCCACTGCAGGAACAGCATGACTTCAGACTTCTTCTCATTGAAGCTTAAGAAGTTTAAAGCCATCCAGTCCCGGATGTCAGCCAGGCAGTCAAGAACAGGCTGAATAGAGTGTGTGCCTCTGTGCCTCAGGGGAAAGTAAATTTGGCTATCATCGGCATAGAAATGAAAGGGTATGTTGTGTTTGTGGAAAATAGCACCTAGTGGCAGCAGGTATAAAGAAAAGAGAAGGGGACAGAGGATGGACCCCTGCAGTACCCCCCACTGGAGTGCTGTCGATGCCGAACTAAAATCTTTGATATTGACACAGAAGGTTCTGTCAGAGAGGTAGGACCCAAACCATTTAAGGGCTGACCCTGTGATGCCCACTGACTGCTCCAGTCTAGAAATGAGGATCTTGTGGTCGATGGTGTCAAAAGCAGATGTAAGGTCCAATAGGACAAGCAGCACAGAATCACCTGCGTCTGTGGATATGAAAATGTCATTAAAAACCTTCAGTAGAGCAGTTTCAGTGCTATGGAGAGATTTGAAGCCAGATTGGAATAACTCTAGGATAGCGTGATCCCCCAAAAACTGTTTCAACTGAGACTCCACAATTTTTTCCAGTAGTTTAGAGGTGATTGGGAGTCTGGAGACAGGCCGGAAGTTGGACATGACTGAGGGGTCAAGGTCAGGTTTTTTCAGGAGGGGCTGGACAGTAGCATGTTTAAAAGTTTTTGGCACCACACCTGAGGATAAACTGCTATTCAGAATAGAGAGAATAAAAGGACCCAGGGTAGGAAAAACTTCCTACTATTAATAAATAGTCCCTATTAATAAACTGCTTCTGGTGGAGGTCTTAGTCCTTGGGCTGGCACACTCTGAAGAGATAGCAAAGTTAATGAACAGTAGTTCAATTGTAATTCTCAGATTGTTCTGATGACAGTCACCAACCTTCACAAACAGATGAGGGAGCGGTTCCTTGAAGGAGTTGGTTCTGGTGACTTCACCGGTGGTGAAGATGAGCCGGTTTTGAGACCGAGCTGAGCAGTGAGCAGCAAGGGGAGAAATACAAATGGCAGGTTCAGAGAAACAGACAAGGTCGATACACGAGTGGTGAGAGATCTGAAGTCTAACTTGAAATGAGATCCAAAAATTGTGGTCATTATAGAGGAAGCTGAAGTCGTTTCCAAAAGCAGAGCAGATAATCCAAAACAGACAGACAGAGAGCAAGGCAAGGAATCCATGGGGCAGCGTGAGGGGATTAGCAATGAGGCTATAGTCTTTAATAAATCTCCGGTAGAAATTAACAAACCCCAAGAACCTCTGCAGTTGTTTCCGGTCTTTGGGTACTGGCCAATCTAGTACTGCAGACACCTTGTCGCTACTCATTTAAACTAAATTGGGTGAAATCTTAAAACTGAGAAAAGATGTGGAGGACTGGTGGAAATTGCATTTTTCAGTTTTGACAAATAAATGATTTTGTAATAACCGGGTGAGAACAGATCTGACATGTTTCTTGTGTAAGGTTAGGTCCTTGGAGAAAATTAAAATATCGTCCAGATAAACAAAAACAAACTGATTAACCATGTCCTTTAGGACATCATTGACCCGAGACTGGAACACAGCTGGGGCGTTGGTCAAGCCAAAAGGCATGATCAAATATTCATAATGACCATTGGGTGCGTTGAAGGCCGTCTTCTACTCATCTCCCTCACATATGCACACCAGATGGTACACATTACGGAGGTCGAGCTTGGTAAAAAATGAAGCGCCTTGGATAAGGTCAAAGGCGGATGACATTAACGGAAGAGGGTATTTGTTTTTTATGGTTATTTTGTTTAACCCTCTATAGTCTATGCAGGGTCTTAAGGATCCATCCTTCTTCCCCACAAAGAAGAAACCTATGTCAGCTGGAGAGGTAGAAGGCCTGATGATGCCTGCTTGAAGTGAGATCTTGATGTACTCCGGCATGGCTTCTTTTTCAGGAGTAGACAGAGAGTACAGGGCCCCTTTAGGGGGAGTAGAACCAAGAACCAAGTCAATAGGGCAATCATAAGGCCTGTGCGGTAGTAAAGAGGTGGCCTTGACTTTGTTAAAAACCTCCTTCAAGTCAAGGTACTCCTCTGGAACCTTAGAAATATTTGGATAAGTCTCTTTAATATTTTTCTTAGACATTGAGGGAATGACCGCATCAAAGAGGCAAGATGACAAACAATTATCGGACCAACCCACAATCTCCTTCTGTTGCCAGTTAATATGTGGGTTGTGTTTTGAAAGCCATGTGGCCCCTAGGACTACAGGAGAGTGGGGTGATTTGATAATCAGAAACTGTAATGTCTCTTTGTGATTACCCCCTATGGTTAAAGTCAGATTCGGAGATTAAAGAGGAGTCATGGAGAGGGTGACCATCTAAGGCTACGATGGACAGTGGTTTAGGGGATTTAAACAGTTTTATTCCTCGTTCTTGGGCAAACTGAAGGTCCATGAACTCAGAGTCAGCCCCTGAGTCGATGAGTACTTTAATGGAGGCACAGGTCTTACCAGAAGTGGACAGCTCAGCTGGAAACACGAAGGGTCAGGAGATTACTGGATTCTGGGTCTGACTCAGCAGGAGTCTCCTCTTCTCTGCTGAGTCTGGCCTTTTAAGGGACTGTTAGAGATGTTGTCCTGGCCACAGTAGAAACACAGCCGGCTCCGACGTCTCCTCTAATGTTCCTCTAGAGTAAGACGGCTGCGTCCAATCTGCATGGGCTCCTCTCGTGGTGGTGTCTCTTGTGGACGTGGTGGAGAGGGGGGTCCCAGGAGAAGCCGTCTGGGCGCCTCTCTGGGTTCCTCAAGGGGTCTTGAGGCTCTGCTGGATCTCTCAGCTCGTTCTCAGGATCTCTCCATCAAGCGCAGATCCACCCTTGTAGCCAAATCTTCTAGGTCCTGCAGTGAGTCTGGGTATCGCTTGGTTGCCAGGTTGTCCTTGATCTCCTCATTAAGCCCTCGGTAGAAATCATCAGTTAGTGCCTCTTTATTCCATTTACTACCAGCAGCCGTAGCATGAAAATCTATAATGTACTCAGTTAATCTTTGTTTTCCCTGCTTCACTGAAAACAGTCTATGAGCAGCCTCTCTTTCTGGGAGGATGGGGTCAAAAACTCTGCACAGCTCTTTAGAAAACTCCTGAAATGAGTCGCAGTACCTTGAATCCTTTTGCCATTCTGACGTTCCCCAAGTCTTAGCTTTTCCAGACAGGATGGTCATGGTATACGCCACCTTAGTACGTTCAGAGGGGAAGGATGAGGGCTGGAGCTGAAAATGAATTTCACATTGTGGTAGTGTAGTATGACATATCCTGAGATATATTCATACATTAAACAGGTTCACTCATCTTTCTGGACTGGATGATGTCGTGCTTTGAATTTAACAGAAATGTGGACGTGAGACGTTAATTATCTTTGACTCACCAAGCGAGTGGGTCATTTATTAACAGAATCAAGTTTAACACATCACACATTTACATTAATTTGTCAGAATATGAAAACAACAACATAATTAATCAGCTTTACAACCAGGAAAACCATACGGCCATGGTTTTCCGTTGCTTCACCACAGACATTAATGAAAACATCTGGATTAATTTTCTAGCAGAAAGGAGAGTTTAAAGATGGAAAATTGAGATTTATCTTACAGAGAGATGTGTGAGGGAATTTGTCTGTTTTAACCAGAACGTGCACGCTCCTTCGGAAATCAGCTTGTCCCACAGTACACTTTTGGTGAAGGTCGACTTTTACCTTTTCTGAAGATAGATCAGTTCCGGCGTGGAGTCTCACTTCCAACCACTGTTCAGCGTCTCAGTGAGAACAGCCAAATACCTCGAGAGCCGTGCGAGGTTATCCAAACAGAAGTTATAATTCCCAAAATCGTCTCTGGTTCAGCTCGTTTGGTTTAGCAGCATCCATGAATGCCTGCGTTTTGCATTCATGAACTCCCAAACTCTCTGCATTCTGGATCCCAAAACTCCTGAACTCTTCTGCTCTAACTGCTGCTCCATCTTCAAGACTGAGCTTACAGCAGCTTCAAGACTGAGCTGAACTCTCTACCAGAACTCTTCTGGAACTCTTCTCCTTGAACTCTCTTGAACTGGGAAGTTGCCACATTTAAATGGGCTCTACTTCCGGTTCATTTGAGAGCTTTTTGATTGGTGGATGGACCAAAGCAGAGGTGTGGTTTGTGATGTAAGGTGTTATTAAAAGTCAAGGAAAAGATTCAAATTGTTTAAGAACAGACAGAAAGATATCATGGCAAAACCAGACTTTGTGGAGCCACCTCTCCTGTATCTCGCTGTAAAAGTTAAACATGACATTTCTTTTCAGTAAAATTTCTAGTTGACCGAAGCTTGAACTTTAACACACTTACAACTTTGCTCATTGAAGACAGAAAAATCAAGAAATGCATATTAACCTGATTTCTTCTTTGAATGAGGATTAAGTATCATTATTTACTGTTTCACAGTTAATAAAAATGAGTAGTTCACTTCAACATGTAAACATTGTTTGAACTAACACAATTTGATTATCAAAACATTTGTAAAATAGTAATGATCATAGAGAATTGTCTTTTTCCACTTGATTAATTCAAGAAAGAAAGTCTCAGGATGGGTCAAACTGTATTTCTGGATTCAAATCAATGAAATGACAGTTTCTGTCCATCTGGTCAGTTTTGACATCAGGCCTACTCCACTACAGTAGGAATGGGTGACACTGGTGCCCCTGAAAACAGTTCTTGTGGAGCCAACCTTGGTTCCCGGAGTGGGTTACTCATGGTTCCAGCATATACAGGGCTGCCAGCATGATTTGAGTCCTGAGGGTTAGAGTGAGGAGTTAGAGTCTTAAGCATGTTCATGATCTCATTCATGCCAGTCTCTAATTTACCGATGGCACCTTCCACACCAGAACGCCATTCTGAGTCCGGTGTAAGATCCATGTTTGGCCAGATCAATCTGTCAGAGATCTGATGGATGAAGATTCTACACACAGAATCAGAAAGGTTTTTAAAATGTTTACTGAGTAAATAAACAGCTTCTGGTGTCTCAGGTCCAGGGGCAGGAACTGTATCTAAAATGATACAGAAGGGAAAGGTTAGTGTTTGACAGAATAACGAGTAGTTATCTGAATACTTCAACTTCAATAATCATCTGAACCTGTCATCACCATTTTAAGTTTCTCTGACAGTTCTCACACGTGTGGTCAACTCTTGTTCTTATTTGTGGGCAGTCACGTTCCACAGGAAAACTCAAACCAACCTGGCTACCTTCCCCCGCATCCAGGAAGAAGTTTGGGGTGCCACTCCAAACTGACAGAAGTCCCCGACTTTATTGACTCACACAGGGGTCCCAGACTCCAGGCCAGGTCCCCGACCTACCTCTTTTAATCACAACTTGTATTTTCTAGTCCTTACACAAGCTTACAACCAATATATTATTTAAAAAAAACTTTTACACTCAATCTCTACTGACAAAAATATTTTACAACACAATCACTCAGTGCAACGTCACCGAGAGGATGAATATAGTTCCTCTTACCTGTTTGCTGGCCTGTGGAACCGCACTGAACAACCGTGCTGATGTCCAATTCTTTGGTTACCAATCGTCCTTCTCCAGTATCCCGGGTTTCCAGCACCAAAATTGTCTAGGAAAATCAACACAACTCAGACTTTTCAGCCTATTCACCTGTTCCTCTCATTGGTTTCGGAGATACATGGAGAAAAGACACAATAATCAGTCAGAGAGATTCAAGTTAAAAAGTATTACCAACATTTATTAAAGCTTTCAGCTGAAAGGAGATGCTCTTACTCCAAACCAACAGAGATACAGCAAAAACCCAAGACACGTCTGACTGGAGCTTTCAGCTTCTTCTGTATTTAAACACAAAAGCTCCACCCAGAGACGTGTCACACATTCTTACAGTCCTTTGTCTAAACTAGTTCAAACTGATGTCTTCATTTCCTAGAAGTCCTTTTATGGAGTTGTTTTATTATTTTCTTCTGCCGTTCCAGTTTACTGGTGATCTTGTCATCATGTGGGACACACACCAGCAGCTCCCTGTTAGTTCATGTCCCGTACACAAAAAACTCAAATGCATTCTCTGACTTAGTTCAATCTGTACTTGTTGATACCAAAAGATAAGCAGATCCAAAAGTCAAGCAGATACAAATAAAGGACAAGATACAGTTGTGATACATCGAGCAATACTGCACAGCAGATAAGAGCATCTTTACACCAGTCTTTGCCGTAATGTATTTTGGGGTTTAAAAGCCACTGGGACGTT
>NC_056505.1:41270642-41272439 GCF_014905685.2 Nematolebias whitei | reverse complement strand
TTTTTTTTTGAATGTCCAGAGGACCAGATTTAACTTTTTTAGATAACTTAGTCTGAGTTTAGACAGAGTGGACATCTGTGTTATTGTGAAATAAACTGTTTAAAGTTTCTAGTGTTGTCACTTTTACTGTAGTAATACTGATCTGTGTTCTGATATGTCCTCTTCAAGACAAACCTTCATATGAAGTGGATGAAACTCCAGGAGAGGAGCTCAGTGAGGCTGCAGATGATGGAGAGGATTAACATGAACCAGCAAAAAAGTACAAATACAATGTGTGAACAAAAAAAGAACATAAATAAACCATCTGTTACAGGAGAACAGGGAGCTCAGGTCAGAGCTGAATAAAAAAACAGCTGGACAAATAATTTTTATATTATTAAATATTATACAGGACTTCATTGCTTTGCCATCTTGTTGTCATTGTTTAACACTGTTAGGCATTTTTTTTCCAGCATTAAAAAAACCCTCACAATTTCAAATGGTTCTACTAACACTAATGTATCTGTTCAGCATCTTTGCCATCTTTTTAAGGTGTCACATAAAACTCTGTCTAATACCTGTGTCTTTCTTTTCTTTCCAAGGGATGGACGTCCATCAGACAAGCTCATAACAAAGCTTTGGCCTTCTCTCCAGATTATTACCCAGGGATGTTATGTTATGACAGAGGCTTTGATATTAAAGACAGTGTGGGAGTCAAGGTCAAGGGTCTTTATTGGCATTCACATCGCATGTTGTACATGAGGTGGAATAAAACCGTGTACACCGGGTCCCAGTTACATCCAACAAAAGTATAAATGAATGATGTGCTGAGGTTCAAATCCCATCATTCACTAAATGGAGATGTGAACTTGATGCTAAGGATGTTGAACACACACGAGCACAGTGGTGGGATGTAACTAAGTACAAATACTTTGTTACTGTACTTAAGTACATTTTTCATGTATCTGTACTTTACTTAAGTAGAGTTAAATGTGGGTACTTTATACTTTTACTTCACTACATTTTACATCAAGTATCTGTACTTTCTACTACACTACATTTCTATAACGCGTTGCATTACAAGTTACATTCATGTTGTGGCTTTTTGATTTGTTTGTTACTTTGAAAGTAACCAATGGTGAGAGGGGAGTTGGTCCATTGAATCACTGCAAAGTGAGCAGGTAGTGTTAGACCCGCCTTCAAGAAAAGCTGGGCCAATGACATATATTCTAGTATATATATGTCACTGCGCTGGGTGCACCCACAACACCACTAGCACACCCAAAATTTATTCCACTGCTCAGTACAACAGGACAGATTCTCTCTCCCAAAAGAGCCAGATTGGACTCAAAAATCTTTGAAAACCAACTACTTCTGAACTTGAACAAGAAATTCTTGCTGCAATATTAAAATGTGTCAGTTCATGATGTTAGGACAGGAGACAAGAGATGTCTCCAAATGGCTCGACACTCTGGTCCAAGTTTTAAAAGTTTTCTCCAGGCAGCAGCGATCACACATTGAGTCCATCAGGAGATGCTCCAAGTTCAGGGATGTTGGTGTTTATGATGAAACCGCATTTAACTTTTAGATTTTTGTACTGCTAGCTGAAATTTTAATGTAGGCCTTTTGAGCATCATCCTCATGATTCACACTCCATTTTGTTTGCAATGAGTAGACACAGTGTTGCTCAGCATGACCCACAGTGTTCTGGTGGCTCAGAGTCTGAGAGTGCAGAACCTGTGAACACACAATTAAAATTGTGAATGAAAAGACAGAAACATAAATTATAATATATCTATATTTTAATACATATATATA
>NC_056505.1:41265277-41270542 GCF_014905685.2 Nematolebias whitei | reverse complement strand
ATATTATATACACACACATATGTATATATATATATAATAAAGTAATCTAATCAAGATTTGAAGTCAACATGTGATTAGATGAGCTCAAGTCATTAAAAATAAGGTAATTAACCATTTCAACTTGGAGCTTTGTAAATCAGTTAAAAACATACTTTAAAAATCAAGTGTTCACAATTTTTTAATACAACATACAGAAGGTTGATTGATTCTAAAATAATGCACATTAATAATTTATGTAAAATTAAGGAGCCAAGAACAACGTATCTTTTGTTCAAACCACAACATGTTCTCAATCCGGGGTTTTAAAAATGTCCAAATCATCTACCCAGCCCTTCATAGATTGGACAAGCGCTTCCAATAACTTGTAATTCTTTAAATTATTTGCTGTGTAAGCACTGACACACACCAGGTCTGCTGGGAATGTCAGTGGAATCAAATGTTACTCCAGGTCTCTGCTCCTTTTTTATTTTTTTCAAAGGGGCGACATTTCCAATTTTGCCTATTTGTTCCATGTACCGTTTTTAATCATCTGGGAGAATATCCTGATACATGCTCAATAATACAGGTAGAAAGATCCAAAAAAGTTCACTCTGGTCCTCTGGACATTCAAAAAACAAGAGAACAAAAAAAAAAAAATGTAGAAACATTTTGTCTCTCATCCGAGAGACTTCCTCAGTCTGAGGTGCTGTATTCAGCTCAGTCTCTTAAACAGCACCTTCTCAGAGTGGATCAACCAGTTTGCTGCTGACAACCAAAACCAGCTGCTCACATGGTCAACAAGGACCATCAGCCTAACAATGGATCATTAGCACACTGATGGCTGCTTACTATTCACAGGGGGTTGAGTGATACTAGCAATAACAGCATTGTAAGAGGGGGACAGTTGAACCCGGAGGCCTCCACCCCTGTTTAATGATGGACGATTTATTTTCACAAAGATGGCCTCCTTTACTCCTCTCTCAAACCATCGTTCCTCTCTGTCCAGGATGTGAACATCTTCATCCCTGAAAGAGTGACCGCTGGCTTGGAGATGAGTGTGGACCGCAGAGTCCTGGCCTGATGATGTTGATCTTCTGTGCTGGGCCATCCTTTTGGCCAGTGGCTGTTTAGTTTCCCCGATGTAAGATTGATCACTGCCCTCCTGACACTGAACAGCATACACAACATTACTCCGTTTGTGCCGCGGGACTGGATCTTTGGGATGAACCAGTCTTTGCCGTAATGTATTTTGGGGTTTAAAAGCCACTGGGACATTATGTTTAGAAAATACATGTCTCAGTTTCTCTGATACTCCCACAACATACGGAATGACCACTGGTCTGGGTCTGGGTTCCTCCTTTTCACCTGATAGCTGACTGGAGTCCTGGTTGGGTTTCTTCTCTGCTTTCCGGAAGGC
The DNA here is from genome assembly GCF_014905685.2 of Nematolebias whitei. Lineage (NCBI taxonomy): Eukaryota > Metazoa > Chordata > Actinopteri > Cyprinodontiformes > Rivulidae > Nematolebias > Nematolebias whitei. Next base: position 41,269,146 of record NC_056505.1, on the reverse strand, counting down.
CCAGTTAGGATACCCACATTGCTCTAGAGCCTGTCTTGTGTAGGATTTCTCCTTCTGCCTGGCTCCTGAGTTAGTGGGGATGCTGTCTGCTCTGTGATACAGAGTCCTGATGACTCCTAACTTGTGCTCCAAAGGGTGATGGGCGTCAAACTGCAAATACTGGTCTGTGTGGGTGGGTTTGCGGTACACCTCAGTTTGCAAAAGTCTTCTATCAGAGACTGAGACCTCACAGTCCTAGAAAGCCAACCTGCCATTTTTTACATCTTCTCGTGTGAACTTGATGTATTTATCCACAGGGTTGATGTGGTCAGTAAAATGTTGTTGTTGAGTATCAGAGAAACTGAAACATGTATTTTCTAAACATAACGTCCCAGTGGCTTTTAAACTCCAAAATACATTACAGCAAAGACTGATTTATCCCAAAGATCCAGTCCCCCGCCACAAACAGAGTAATATTGTGTATGCTTTTCAGTGTCAGGATGGCTGTGATCAATCTTACATTGCGGAAACTAAACAGCCACTGGCCAAAAGGATGGCCCAGCACAGAAGATCAACATCATCTGGCCAGGATTCTGCAGTCTACACTCATCTCCAGACTAGCGGCCACTCTTTCAGGGATGACGATGTTCACATCCTGGACAGAGTGGAACAATGGTTTGAGAGAGGAGTAAAGGAGGCCATCTTTGTTAAAAGAAATCGTCCATCATTAAACAGGGGTAGAGGCCTCTGTGTTCAACTGTCCCCCTCTTACAATGCTGTTATTGCTAGTATCACTCAGCCTCCTGTGAATAGCAAACAGCCATCAGGGTGCTATTGATCCATTGTTAGGCTGATGGTCCTTGTTGATCATCTGAGCAGCTGGTTTTGTTTGTCAACAGCAAACTGGTTAATCCACTCTGAGGGTGCATTCAAACAGCACTGTTGTCCCGTACTCTAGCCCGTTTGCCTAAGAAGTCCGGTTCGTTTGGGGAGGTGTGAACGTGCCATCGAGCTCTGTCATGGAACAAAATGGCGAACTCTTGGCCCGGGCTAAAACCTACATCTCGGTCTGGTAGAAGAAAACTGCAGCGCAGTTTGAGTACAGTGTGAATGCAAACAGACCGGGCCCCACTCCACGAGCAAGAAGTGCACTACAGCACAGGGCAAACAAACACACATTTCTCTTACCTCATATTGAGCCATCAGCGGCCTTGTGTGAAAAACAACATTCTCCATGGTCTTCTGCCTCGTCTTCTGCTCATGCTGAGTTAATTTTTGAAAAATGACAAAATATAACTCCTAAAACTGCTAAAATTTGATGCCACTACGTTTTTGTTTTTATTTCCAGAAGAAGAAGAAGTAGAAGAAGAAGAAGTGTCTTCTTCAGAGGTTTTTATGTCGTTTCTTTCAGTAACAAAAAAGGTTGAATCATGTCATCTGGACTTCGTTTTTTTGTTAAAAAGAAACGTTTCGCCCCTCATCCAAGAGGCTTCGTCAGTCTGAGGCCTAGCCATCTGGTATTACCCAGAAGCCACCCTGACTCTTGTGTTTCAAGCCTGCCTCAGATACCCCTGAAGTCTGGCCTTTTCACTAATGGTTTCAAAAACACAAAGTTTGTTTTCTCAGTCATCCAGGTATATAACAACAAAAAAGGTTGAATCGTGTCATCTGGACTTCGTTTTTTTGTTAAAAAGAAACGTTTCGCCCCTCATCCAAGAGGCTTGTGTAGCCTCTTGGATGAGGGCAGGGCACCGAGGGCCCACACCACCCAGGCCAAGGCCTGACAGGGCCAGAGGACCCGAGCCCCACCAGGCAGACACCAGGCCGAGCCGACATACGCCCAAGCGCCCAGCCCCCGACTCCAAGGGCCCCAAGCGTGCCGGCAGGCAAGGGCACACCCCACCAGGGGGCCGCGCGATAGGGGCGCGATGCCAAGCACCCGCAGTTGTATCAAAGAGGGGGCAGTCCGAGTCTCGGCCTAACAAATACCCATTCATACACAGACACAATCACACAGTCCCAGCCTCATTCTCACACTCACTCTCTCAAAGACATACAATAATGATACATTTCATTCCAAAAAAGATTTTCATTCTTATTTCATTCTTATTCCCGATACGCACTCTATACCCCCCAGGTCCAAGACATGTACCCGCCCTCTACAGGGGGCAGCCCATGCCCAAACCCAGGAGGTAGACCCATTCATTCTCGAGTGGAAAGGAGCCAATATCCCAGACCCGGCCCAGGCCACGCCCAGCTGACAGGACACCACCGACCACCCCCACACACCGCCAACAACCAAGCACGCGCCCCCAGCCGACCGCCCGCCAGGCCCCGGCAGCCACCCCGGCCATCGGGCTAACCATGGCACCCAAGAGCCAAGCTCAGGGGGTCCAAACAACCCCAGGGAGAGCACAGCGCCAGCACCGCCCACGGCAATCCCCTAGACCCTGAACCCCCACATAGTCCTGGTCAACACCCGACGGCCTGCCCTTCTCCCGGACCCCACCCCCGGAATGGCAGTTAGGGAACTAGGGGGGGGAGGGAAAAAAATAATAAAATAAGACCCCGACACATACAGGGCCCCTAGATGTGCTGTTGATGTGTGTTGTTGTATAGTGCCATTAAAAAGGAAAGAAGAAGGAGCAAAGGCTGGCATGATGCCAGTTTCTCCTCCACCCCAACTCTATCCAAACCCTAAGTGTCTAAATGCCACCGTTGTAAGTGAGCACAGGCAAAGGGGGTGAGAGTAAGGTCATCCCACCACCCATAGCCATGTGCCTACCTCAAGTTCCTATATGTGAATGTCATGAGGATGTTATGAATGAATGTCTAAGGTGTACAATAAAATTGAGTCCCAGGTGGCTATGGTCAACAGAGATGTAAAATTGTTGCAGCACACCCGAGCCCAAACAACCCTAAATGTGTGGAATTGAAATGAAGAGGGGGGAGGTGCATGGTGAGGGATGGGGAGAAATAATTGTGAGAGCAAATGCTCCCACAGGGAGTCAGCTCCCCCACTGACCCCACAGAGCCCCCCCCAGGGATTGAGGCCAAGACACCTCTCCATCTGGACCGACCGCCAGGCCTGCTGAGCTCCAGACCAGAGAGGGACAGAGCCCCGAGGGCCGCCAGAAGCAGTACCAGCAGCCTACACACCCGAGGGCCACCAGGACCCCCACAAACCGCAGTCAGCCCGCAACCAGATGAAGCCAAACCCCACCAGAATGACCCGGCCAAGAGCGCCTGCCCAACTGCCGACAGAGCCAGGAAGCACTGGGAGCGAGCCCCCACCACAGGAAAGGGGCCAGCCAGTCGGCCATGCACAGTCCTGGGCCGCCCCAAAGGACATCCACCCCATCCCCACCCCAGAAGGAATACTACACCCACCCCTCATTCGGACATCTCTCAAAACACATAGCACACTAGACACCTAGGCTGGGTCAAACTACCCCCTCTTAGGGGCCACTGGTCACGCCCCCAAACACCCAATCCTCCAGCCCATGAACCCACAACCCACCAGCGAGCCGAAGGCCCCTGCCCAGAACCGGGCATCAGAGCGCAAGCCGGCCCAGAGCCTGGCAACCCGCCCACCAGAGCCCAAGATCCCCGATCCCCACAGGCCCAAGCCCGGGGGCGACAAGCCCCCAGAACCCCAAGCCCCCGCGCCCACCCCGAACCCACACCAGCACAGCCAGGCTACCAGATCGGTGACCCATGACTGCCGCCACAGACCACCTGAGGGCCCGCATGCAGCCACCAGCAGACATCCCCCAGAACCACCCAGGCCCTCCCCAGAGGGAAAGCAGTGCCCCCCTGCCCAGGTACCCCCAAGAGCCCATCCCCCGGCAACCCCCCCGGCGCCCCAAACCCATACACCCGCCTCCACA
>NC_056505.1:41260328-41265177 GCF_014905685.2 Nematolebias whitei | reverse complement strand
TACTGTCATGATTCATGTTTTCTGGACTGTTCATGTCATGTTTCCTTTTTTTTGTTGCTCTCCCTCAACTCCAATCACTTAACACAGCTCACCTGTGTCTGCCTAATTATCTCAAGCTGTTTAAAAGCCTCTCTCAGCCACTGCACCAGTGCCAGATTATCTGAAGCTTTCAGCCAAAGAGATCCAGCCTTTTCAAGCCAAGCCAAACCAAGCTCTTTAAAGAACCTGACCCATTTCTGCCTTTTCTGAACCCCGTTTATGCCTGATCCTTGTCTGCCAACGTTTGCTCTCTGATCTCAAGGTTTTGACCCCTGCCTGGCTTTTTACTTTGCTCTGCCTGCTCCTCTGCCTGACAAGTTGTTGCTCTCGGATCTTATGGTTTGACCCCTGCCTGGCCCTCTGGATTCTGCTCAGCCTGCCGATTTCTCTAGCCCTTTTTGTTCTGTGAAGACCTCATCATCTATCTGGACCATTTGCTTGGACCGTGCTCTTCCTGGGATGTCCTAATCCTTGACAGGTTGGTCTAATCTTTCTGAGCTAATATTGACCTGCCTTGCCCCTGTCACTCACCTGCCTCTCTCTGCTTCAGATCTGCAAATCAGTCCCTGAGGTCCAGTGTCCAGAGCTGCAGTCTTCATTTAAAATAAAGCCTGTAAATGATTGTTGTGTGTTGGTAGCATTTCTGGGTCCTTAGTTTACTTACTCATTACAGCTCCGGCTGCAAACCAAACACCCCAGAAGTGGGGCAAATATATACCGCCAGAGGAATATGCAAAGCTCACCCCAGAAGAAAAGAAGGCCCTCCAAGAGTCCCGCACGAAAGGGAATGGAGGGCCAGCTAAATGATGGCCGAAAGGTTGCGGGTCACCCTAGAGAATGCCTATTGGGATGGGGATAAAATCTACACTAAACTAGGTGGAGAGCCTTACCTGGTAGACTCTGGGGCAGAGGTGTCAATGACCCGCAGAAACCTAAAAACAATAGGACACCTCACGGTCCAATTGGCTAATGGTACCATAGAAAAAAATGCCTTTTGGCTTATGGAAAGGAATTGTATGGGTAAAGGGACTTTATAACCTCATGACAGTAACAGATTTGAAAGAACTAGGAAAGCCAAAAAGAGACCGAAGGGCCCTGAATAGATTGCTGAATATGCTCAAATCCAGATTAGTAAAAATAGGGCCAACACACGAAAAAAAGGAAATCAGAGAGTGGTATAAACCTGTAAATATCCCCGAAGTAACAGAGCAAAAATTAAATGAGAGCGACTTCTCCCCGGCAGGGAAAGAGAAGTTAAAACAAATCATCGAGTCAGCCTCAGCGGCCAAGTTTAAAAATGACTGCGGGGATTTGGGTCCAAGATTTGTGCACATAATCGAAGGAGGAGTACATCCACCTGTGCGACAGTATCCCCTCAACCCAGGGGCAGTTGAAGAAATTAACAAAATCGTAAGAGAGTTAAGTGCTTTAGGGATCATTAGAGAAGAAACAAATTCTATTACTAACAGCCCTATCCAGGCAGTAAAGAAACTTGAGTCTGCTGGAGGAGGATGGCGACCAGTAATCAATTTCAAAGCACTTAACAGACTAGCAGTGGCCAACCGAGCAAGCCTAATCAACCCACAAGGTACTTTGAAAACCCTGCAAGTGAAAAAGTACAAATCTTGCATCAACTTATCAAATGGATTCTTCTCACTCAGACTGGCCAAACAATCACAAGGGAAAACAGCTTTCACCCATCAAGGGAGAAGCTACGTTTGGCAGCGATTGCCACAGGGATACAACAACTCTCCGAATGTGTTTCAATCAGCCATGATAGATGTGCTTAAAGACTTAGGTGCCACAGTTTACATCGATGATGTGTTTATCGCAGATGACACAGAAGAAGAACATCTAGAAAGATTAGCAAAGGTGGTGCAGCGAGTCACAGAAGCAGGGCTGAAATTGAATCTGAAGAAATGTCAGTTTGGACAGTTTCGAGTAAACTATCTAGGGTTTCAAGTAACAGCCGATCTGGGACTCTCAGAAGGCTACAGAGAGGAACTCGAACAGATTCAGCCCCCCGAGTCCGAAAACGAACTGCAAAAAATCTTGGGTTTATGCAACTATGTGAGAGATCATGTCCCCAACTATCAGAAATATGCCAAACCCTTGTATGCTTGCCTGAAGAAAAGAGAAGGAGAAAACGAACAGAAAAGCAAAAAAGCTTGGATTTGGACCGCTGAAAACCAAAATGACTTGGAAGAACTGAGAACAAAAATACAGGAAGCGGTACGCTTAGAACCAAGAAGCCTTATGACAAAACTCGTAGTTGAAGTTAGTTGTGAGGCAGACGATGCCATGATAACAGTTAAAAATGAAAATTGAGATTTAGTTACTCTTTGGAGTTACACGTTAACCTTAGTTGAGAAAAAATTTCCTCAGGAAGAAAAAGAATTAGCTGTACTTGCTAGATACTGGGGAACGCTGAAAGATCTGGCTCAAGGGCAGCCCATTAAAGTTATAACACAGAGCTAAGTGCACAAATATCTCAGAAAGGGAACAATTGAAAGTACCAAAGCTACCAACCCAAGATGGGGTAGATGGGAAGAACCGTACTGGAATTAAAACCATTCACACGGTGAGACACAAGAAGATACTCAAACCCAATGCAACCGACATAAAGCCTCACCAACAACCAACTGAGGCCTATGATGATGAAACAGTCCCGCCAGGCAATTTAATATACATGGTAAAGATAGAGTCCAATGATAACGGGGCAGAGAAGGCTGCAACAGAATATTGTAAGGAAAACAAATTAAAGAAGCTCCCAATCTGCTATTGGAACCTGTATGGTGAATGTAAATCTCAAAATTATTTACCAATAACCCCAGTAGCAAATCAAAGATATTATTACTGGAGCTGGGCAGCTATATTTCATCCTGTTAATGCCTGGCACGAAGATTGGTTGAACATGACATTGCCCTGGGTATGGGTGGTCCCTGGTTTGCCCCACTTCGAAGGTGACTTTGTGGAGGGGTATACCAGGACTTATGCAGGCCTGATGGGGCCATATTACTCAGATATGTATGTGCAGAGGCTGCCCAAACCAAACGAGCTATTTAGTGCACCAAAAGTATGTAATGAAAAATTGTAAATTTTTATTTAATCCCGTGTGTCCGATATGTAACCTTGTCATCAATACTTGTTCCTTTCGACTTCCTCCAATCATTTCCATTCTCCCTACTTTCTTCTGCATTTGAAACAGACAACCTTTAGTCCCCTCCTCCCAGAGTCACTGCCATTCAGAGTTAACTTGTTTTTTTAATATTAGATTTTATTTCAGATTTACTAAATGCAATTTCCATGATACTAACTTGTTTTAAAGATAATTTAGCTAGAAGATCTGCATCATTCCCCTCTATATTTTTATGAGCAGGTAGACACATAAACGCAAATATTACTTGAGATTGTGTAAGTCTAAATATAATATCACGCACATAAACTCTGGCACATATTGGATTAAATTTCACTGAGCTATAACTGTTGGAATAATCTAGGGGGCGCATTGGAGTCAAAAGTTAAACAACAATACTAGTGTATGGAGAAGTGCTCACTAATTACATACTAAAAATCTGGCCTAGATCAGATGATATTTCACTGAGATGTAACTCTTGGAATAATCTAGGGGGTGCACTTGAGTCATATGTTAAACAACAATATCAATGTGTTTAGACGTTCTCACCGATTATGCACCAAAAATCTGGTTCTGATCGGATGATAATTCACTGAGATATAACTGTTGGAATAATCTAGGGGGTGCACTTGAGTCAAATGTTAAAGAACATTACCAATGTGTCTAGAAGTGCTAAGTGATCTTCCACAATAAATTTGGTACATATTGGATGATATATCACTGAGATATAACTGATTAAATTAAATAAAATTAAATAAGTGGCTATTAGCCACTTATCATGGATACCTGTTCAAGGGGTGAATAATGATCGATCATAGTGATTTTGGTGCACCTCGGATGAAATCTATGTATTTTAGAGCCAAACATATTGCAATGGTATCACTTCTTGATTTGCCATGTCGCCACGCCCACATCCTCCAGCAAAAACGGTTTGCACTTTAAATCAAGTCAGACCATCTTATCTGTCTTCTAACACAGGCTCATCCTGATTAGGTCAATGGTGTCAAAGAGGGAGCATTCCAAGTAAAAAAAAAAGACTTCCTGTTCTGAGGGGGTGGGGATTTGATGACATCAAAATATGACAGTGGATCGTCAGACATCCAACAGGGATGAGTCATGCCAAGTTTGGTTCATTTCAGTCTTTCAATGTGAAAATTATAGCGTTAGAAATTTATGGCGTGAAGCGCAACTTTGAGGCCTGGCCACGCCCCTTTAACCTAAATGAAACTGAAAGCTTTTGATAAATTTTACTCCCCAATGTGTTAAGGGCATATTAACCAAGTTTGAAGGTAATCACTCAAAATCCCTCGGAGGAGTTTGTTAAAATTCGCCATTAGAATTGTCCAAAAATGTCCCTTTGACCCAAATTGGCCGACTTCTTTTTGGTTTTGGACCAGGGTTCCAAGAGACTTTTTCATAGGTCCTGAGATGATACTGTAGAGGAACATATATCTGTGATATATTATCCATAAATTAAACAGATTCATTCATTTTTCTGGACTGAATAATATCGTGCATTGAAATTAATAAATGTAACGTGAGACGTTAATTTTCTTTGACCCATCAAATGAATGCGGTCATTTATTAACAGAATCAAAGTTTAACATCAAACATTTACATTAATTTGGCCTCTCAGCGAGCAGGGCCCCGGTTCAAACCACGGTCCGGGGGGCA
>NC_056505.1:41251751-41260228 GCF_014905685.2 Nematolebias whitei | reverse complement strand
CCCCCCGGACCGTGGTTTGAACCGGGGCCCTGCTCGCTGAGAGGCAGCGGCTGTACCAAATGTGCCACCGTGCTGCCCTCACCCCAACTTAAACCTTGTTATTCAGTTAGAATTGTTTAGAGGAAAGAAACAGCCAGTAGGGGGCAGCACTTAGTTATCTAACTGGGTTTATGTCCTTTAAAAATTCACAAAACAAACCTTTTTGTTCCATAAAGAAAGTCCAGAGTTAAAAGTTTTGGGCTACAAGAGGATAGAGTTTCTCTGCAGAGGCTGTTGTGGAGCTCAGGTTTGGACTTTGTTCTGTGTTCCTGGATGTCTATGTGGTCAAATAATTCTACAGGTTTGTTTTCACCTGCTGCCATGAAAGAGGTGATCACAGATCTCTCTCTCTTTCTGAGTTATTTCAAATTAGGTGACAGATTAAATTTTCCTTTCAGAAAACAATTATTGGATGTTCTACAACAGATAAACTTTTGGAGTCAAACCCATTCAAAGATGTCAGTCACAGCTAATCAATGAACCTGAGGTAAGAAACTCAGTGAGCCTTACAGATACTGAGCTAAACTACCATCCAGCCATCCATCCTCTATTTATCCATCCATTATTAGGCCCGAGCAGCGAAACTCTGCAAAGGCCTATTGCAATCGCTCTGTTCAGGCCCGAGCTGCAATTTTTTTTGTCAAATTAATTGGAGTTTTGGGGGCCTTAACTTATCCCAAAAGTCACCAAATTTGGCGGACACATCAGGACTGGTGAAAAATTACATATTTTAAGGGCGTGGCAAAAATCGCAACAGAAACGGCTCAAGAGAGCCACCTAGAAATTTTCAAAATATCCTCCGCATTAACCTTAGTTTGTCGTAGAAACATGAAATTTGATACGCTTGTCCAATTCCCCAAGATGCACAGAAAATCCTCTGGCACAAAAGTTGTACGATAAACAGGAAGGCAGCCATTTTGGAATGCTGGCCCAATTTTCACACCAATTTGGCAGTTTACAGCCTCCGCATTTGAACGAACTCCTCCTAGGGATTTCGCTCATTTGGTTTCAAACTTGGCCATTTTGGTCAAAAGGCATGGGGGACAAAAAGTTATCAAAACGTACAAACCAAAGCATGCTGAAGGGGTGGGGTTTGACATCTCACCATGAAAACCGAAACGCTAATAGCTCCTTCAAGAAAACTGTATGACACATCAAACCTTCAGTGATTGATCCACATCCAGTCACCTGCAAGACTGAATGGTCAAATCATGACATCACTTAAGCCATGCCCCTTGACAACAGGAAGTATAAAGTTTTATGTTGAACGATCCCCATCTGACCCCTGTTACCTGATCAACGTGATAGTGTGTCCTGCAACCAAAGACATGTTGGTGTAACTTGCTTTCCAACACTGACAGTTTTGGGTGGAGCATGTGGGCGGCGTGACGTGGTGAAGTAAGACGTAACGCTGTCGCCATACGTTTGGCTCTAAATTCCACAGATTTGAACCGAGTTGCACTAAAATCAGTATGATTGATCATTATCTACCCCTTGAACAGGAAGCCATGATAATTGGCCAATTGCCTCCACAGCGCTCCCTAGAATATTTTAAAACCTCAGCCAAAAGCCATTTTTTGACCGATAATTCTGAAACTTGGTGAACATCTGTATTGTAGTGAACTAAGCCTCAGGTCAAATCTGGCCTTGAGGGCCTTCCTGGGACAAGAACTGTATTTCATTGATTTGAGTCCAGAAACACAAGATTAAGTTCATCCAGAGACTTTCTAAGTGTGTCCTGCACTGATCAATTGAAAGAACACTCTCTTTTCTATTATCATTACTATTTTACAAATGTTTTGATAATCAAAATGTGTTTAGTTCAAACCATTTTCAAATGTTGAAGTGAACTACTCAGTTTAAATCAACTGTGAAACAGTATTAGTGATTTTTAATCCTCATTCAAAGTAGAAATCAAGTTAGAATGTGTTACAGAGTAATGATTCATCTTCTTGATCTTCTGTCTGAAATGAGCAAGTTGTGATGTTGGTCAAAGGTCAAGTTTCGGTCAACTGTAAGTTTGCTGGAAAGAAATGTCATGTTTAACTTTTACAGAAAGATATTAGAGAATCGACTCCACGAAGTCTGAGTCCTTCAAAACATTTTCTGTCTGTTCTTAAACAAACTTAATCTTTTTCCTTGACTTTTAATAACCTCTTACATCACTAAAACACACCCCTGTTCGGTCAATCGACCAATCAGGAAGTTCTCAAAATGAACCGGAAACAGAACTCCTTAAAGGGTTCAACACTTCCTAGTTCAAGGCAGAACGCTGGGAGAACGCTGAGAGAATGCTGTGAGTTAGTTCCGAGAGCAGCAGAGTTCAGAATGCTGGAATGCAGAATGCTGGAGAACAACTGCGACTAAGCTGAACGAGAGAAGTTCAGAGGAATTATGAAGAAGTCTGTTCTGGGATGATCTCACGACTCCGAACGGTTCCCTACTATCCTTACGGAGACGCTGGAGAGCGTTTGAAGGCAACTCTACACCGAAGTCGGAATTATCCTCTGCCAAGGTAAAAGAGTCGATCTTCAACCGCAAAGTGTACCGTTGGTTAAGCTGGGTCCAGAAGGAGCGTGTTGTTCTGGTTATAACAGACAAATTCCCTCACCCATCTCTCTCAAGATAAACTTCATTTTCCATCTTTAAAACTCTTCTATCCTGCCAGCAAATTAATCCAGATATTTTCAGAAATGTCTGTTGTAATGCTTGAAGTGAGGGAAATCATGGCCGTATGGTTTCCTAATCGTAAAGCTTGCTAATTAACCATGTTGTTGTTGAAATCAATTTGCCAAATTAATGTAAATGTTTGATGTTAAACTTTGATTCTGTTAATAAATGACCACATTCATTTGATGGGTCAAAGAAAATTAACGTCTCACGTTACATTTATTAATTTCAATGCACGATATTATTCAGTCCAGAAAAATGAATTAATCCATTTAATTTATGGATAATATATCACAGATATATGTTCCTCTACATCTGGTGGCCTCGTACGGGTCTCTAACAAGCCCTACATCTGGTGGCCCCGTACAGGTTCATGAATGGACTGTTATTCGTGTAACAATGGAATTTATCATGTTGGCATGAAATGAAAAGTGCAGATTGTTGTGTGAAACGCAGCGTTGTGGCAGCTGCGGTGCTCAGAGAAAATACAGCAATGTTTGCAGCTGTGGTGTTTTGAAAGCTGAGCTTTGAGAGTCAATGTGTTCGTTTAAAAGCTGAATTTGTACATCTGTTGTGTAACTGAAGCTGATGAGCTGTGAAAAACGTGGATTCTGTTTATACGGACGGAGATTCTGTTCGACCCGGTTCTGGTCCGGCTCGGTTCTGATAAGTTCGAACGAGTGTTTTAAATGGATGGAGAGACGTTTTTAAGAACGGAGCGCCGTCTCCGTGAGCTTTGAGAGTTGATTCATTACATTTTTAACAGAAAATAGTACATTTTGAAAGTTTTCATGACGAAAAGTTGACCGGAATGTTCAAGCTAAATGCTAACACGCTAGCTGAAATAGCGAGCGGCGATTGGTCGAAAACCGTTGTTTGAAATGCTCTGATTTGCTGAGAGACGTGTCTGTCGTCACTTCCTCTGATGTCAGGTCGTAAAACCCACCCCCGTTGCTGTTCTGTCATTGGTAGATTCAGTCACATGACCCGGAAATGAAGCTCGTCTTCATAGGGAATTTCAATCTGCTGTTTAAAGTTGAAAAACGCTTTAAAGTTGGTTCTGATCCGCTGCTCCGTTTCTTTGAAGCCTAATCGCTGAAACTTTGCCACGTTTAAGTTTTAAATCCGTCATTAAATGGTGTTTTTGGACCACGCTAGCCGATGCTAATTTTAAGCTAACGGCTAATGACCGGATGTCACCAAAGCCACAGGAAGTCACCGTGACTCCTACTGGTCATCACTAACAGTGTCTGGGTTAAAATAAAATAAGGTTATACTGCCACCTCCTGTTGGAAACTTGAAATCACAGTTTCACTTCGTTTTTAGGATATTTTGGGTGAAATTACACGTGTTTATTCCTGTCAGACGCATTTTTGAGTTAATAAAAGTTCTTCAAGCTGAATTATTACTGTTATCTTGCATTTAAAAAGTGATAAAGGTGTTTATGCCAGAAAGGCATTTACCAAGATATTTTTTCATTCACTGATAATTCCTCAAACAGAGGTGCAAAATGAAAAATTAGAAACTTTTTAAAGATACAGTCCAGATATTCACAGAGTTGATAAAGTTTACTCATTTGCTGAAAAGATAATACACGTTTAATTGCTAGAACACTAAATAAGCGTAATTATATCAGAAAAAGGAAACTTTTCTGATTTATTTTACCACCTAAAACACGACATCCTCCTATTTAATTTTTAAATAGAAGATAATGGCAGGAGAAGACGAAAACGTTAACCTTTTAAAATCCCAATCACAAGATGACATCATCCAGGGAGCTTTATATATTTGGCGCACAATTAAAATCACTAAATGGAGCTGCCACATGTCCCACAAAACTCATGTTTCATGCAAAAAGTCGTGCTTGTTGAAACAACGCCACGTTTAAGCTTTAAATCTGTTCAGAAATGTTGATTTAACCGAGTTTAGCCGATGCTAATTTTAAGCTAAGCGGCTAACAACAGGATGTCAACGAACGATCCACAGGAAGTTGTCAGACTCCTGCTGGTATAAATAAGCTTACACCACCACCTGCTGTTAATGTTGTTTAATGTTAAGTGCTTTAGAGTAAATATCACTTAGAGGCCTGGTTCTTGTATCTGTTAAAAATAAGCATATTAAAAAGTAACACTGCAGAGAAGCATTTACTTAAGAATATTCATGAATTGGGGTAAAACCTACAAATAGGTGCCCACATTTGAATAAGTTGACTTATTACAGTACTTGAGTGAACCCAGAGCTAAAAAGTGTGTGAACCTCACATGACACTTGCATACAAATATTTACCTGTTAAAATAATCTGAAATTGGCAACTGTTTATCAGATGAGTGCTAAACAGTGAATAACCATGGCAGGTGTGATAGAAAAGGATTTTGATCCTTGTGTGATGAAGGACTGTTTAGAGGGAACGTTGACGCTGCTCACAGAATCCTTACATCCATATGGTGAACAGGTGGACAGCATGAACTCAAAAGAGTTATTGGACAAGCTGAAGGAGGTTGCGGAGAGTGTGACCTCTACAGGCAGACCAAAGTCAAGCTATGAAAAGCTGGCTAAAATGGCAATTTTACTGAAAGCATCATTCTATGCAGTGGTTGAGAAGGCTGATGACCTTGCAATAAGGTTAAACAGTGAAAAAGAGGTGGTTCAGGAAATTGAAGAACACTACCTTCAATTTAAAAGTGAACACGAGGTCCTCACAAAAAAACCCATCTTGAACAGATGTTTCAGTCACAGCAAGACGCACGTGCAGAAATTGATTCACTGAACAGCCACGTACAGTCACTTAATGCATCACTAACTGAAGCCAGGGATGCTAAAGAACTGTGTTCCACAGCATGCTTTGCATTAAGACGGGATCACGTCGAGACAATGTCACAAGTGTCCCGCTGCAAAGCTGAGATAGATGTGCTTAAAACACAACTTTGCCATGCAGAAAGGAAATATGGTGAGAGGCGTGGACAGGATGTGGAGACACACTGGGTTTCAGACCCAAATCTCCTCACATCACACACACCTCCATCCATACCTAAAGTGGTAGAAACAGACCTGAACAGGTTTCCTCTACCAAACAGGCAACAGAGTGCATGGAAACTTCCTCTTTCAATAGATGATCTGCTGAAACTCTCAAAATATGTACAACGCTTTGTACCGGGACCAATGGGTTCAACTGGAACAAAAGCGTACCTGAAAGACCTTGATTTCAGACTGAGTGGTTATCCTAATGCTACGGTTGAGGATAAAATCAGTCTGATAAGGCTCACTTCGGACAGAGAGGTGTTCACCTTCATCGAGCGTCTACCTGATGCCACGAGAAGGGATTACAACCTTCTGTGTGAAGCTTTGATCAGAGAGTACGACCCCTGCACGGGACCTGCTGGTTTCCCGGCTGCTGACAAGGTCACACAGGGCAAGCATGAACATCCAAAGGTTTATTACAAAAGAATCTTCCAAGCTTATTTTGGTTACAGAAATGAAACCGGAATGGAGGAAGAAGAAGGTTTTAAATTTGTTTTCAGCAAAAATCTCCACACTGACATATGCATGTCAGTACAAATTATGGCAAATTTCAGAGAAAAATCCATCAATGAGATTAAACAGTGTGCTATGAATGTGTTTGAGGCATGTTCTCATGCTAAGACGCCCATAGAGGTGTTTCCTGGTATAAAGGTTAAACCCCACTCCCTAGAAATGGAAGGACGGCGTGCATTGACCCCTCCTCCTGAAAAAGGCGAGAAAAAGCAGTATTTTCAAACTAACAAACCGCGTAATGAAGGTACACGCTGGGACAAAAAAGCTCCTCTTTTAGAGGATGAACGTGATTATCGTAAATGGGGTGTGCGTAGGACGCAAAGATATGGGAACCAAGAGGACCCGTATTATCAGGGGAAGTCCGTAAAGGAACCCCCAAACGACGTACCTAACCCTCCCCCACCTCGGACGAAACGAGCCGAGGCGATAAAATCACAAAAGTTCCAGATACAAGGCCCTACACCTCTGAGCTCGGAAGAGACAGAGAAACTACAAAGGTTGTTAGAAACTTTGATACACGCTGAAATGGGAAACCAACCTGGAGCACTATGTAGTGATGTGATCGCTACTAAATCTGAAGGCGCGAATGACAACATTACAGATGTCGGTGGAACACACCAAGACATTGTTGTTGTGGCCTCCAACAACCCCTCATTGGAAGAAGGGGGGGTAAACTCACACACAAACGATGATGAGTCATCGCAAGCTGAACACTCAGAACCTGATTTTCATGATTTTGAACTAGGCATTCCATTTCTGGGAGGACTCCCAGATAACCTGGTACCGAGTCAAGAAGCTGGGCCAGTATGGTTCACAAAACCAACACAGGCCATAGCTCTTTTCTCAACCGATGATGTCGACCAAGGGCCTCAAACTTATGGTGTCTTACCCATACACAGGTCCGACGACTCAGAAAGGGATTCGTTGGAGCTCCCCAAGGAGCAAGAACCCTTATCAGTCTCATCACAGATTGAACAGGTGGTCGCCCAAGCCTGACATCTGATGAAGAAAGAGACAAACTTCGCCAAGTTCTTTAAAATATGAAAAGTCATTTTCACCTGACCCAGACATCATCCAACTTCAGAAGTTGGATCCTGCAATTAACTCGATGATACTGTATCTGACAGACCCAGACAAATACACTTCATCGAAAGGTGAACTGGATTCCAATCCAGACCTAAAAGTCCTCTTTCAGCTGCGCAAACAGTTAAAACTACTCAAGGCCAATCTAACTTTAGCTCATGGAGCGACGTCCTCACCCGTGTTCGCGGTCTCCCATGACCGAAGGGGGGTGACGCCAGTTAGGGTAATGCTACCAGATGCAATAACGTGATCAAATCTGACATTCAGAGTGAGTGACGCACCGAAACGTCGTTTTCTAGTTGCTTAATCACTACTTTTGTCAATGTTGAAACGTTGTTTTACTGGTTAGTTAGTCAATGTTTTTGTCGATGTTCAGACATCGTTTAATTGGTTTTTGGTATGGTTTCTGAACACCCCAAGTAAGAATGAATTTTGTGTGTAGTTTTAGTTGGAGACTGTAAAGGGTCTTAACTATGCCAACATGCAGTTCATTTGTTAAAATGTAATCTTTGCGGAGTCAATGTAGATTACTGCTACCTTAAGTACCATAATCTACATTGGTCTCACAACGCTTAAGCCGAACCTACTCGAACAATTCCATTCAGGGGGATAGCTAATTCTTTTTGATGAGTCTCGCCATAGACTTCCAAAACATTTATGGGGAAACCAAACACCCAATCTCAAGTCGTTCGTCTAAAAGACAACAGACAATTGAACCAAACTATATTTTACCATGTAAAGCTAACTTAAACCAAGTTAGGAATGGAAAAATAGTTTGGAACACTCTTCTATAGGTATAAACCCCTATAGTTACCCTTTTCAGCATGTTCCACCCTTAACTGGTAGTTGTAGGTGTTCCCAATCATAATAGCTTACACACCAGGTGCATATAGTTTAAGGCCTTATGTAAAATCCCCTTCATAAGCCCACCTTAAACCACATAATTGCAGACTGTTGGAATTCATCCCCATGGACAGGCGATGATTTCCAAATTGGGACTGTAGTGAACTAAGCCTCAGGTCAAATCTGGCCTTGAGGGCCTTCCTGGGACAAGAACTGTATTTCATTGATTTGAGTCCAGAAACACAAGATTAAGTTCATCCAGAGACTTTCTAAGTGTCCTGCACTGATCAATTGAAAGAACACTCTCTTTT
>NC_056505.1:41246729-41251651 GCF_014905685.2 Nematolebias whitei | reverse complement strand
AAGGAAACATGACATGAACAGTCCAGAAAACATGAATCATGACAGTAGCTTGAAATTTTCTTGGTTGCTGGTTTCTTTACGGTGACTCTTGCGGCCTCAGGGGCCGCTCCCTGTATTGTGGTTGCTAGGGGGCCCTTTCAGCTGCCTTCGGTTGTTTTGGGCTTTGTTTTGCCTCGCTTTTCTTTCACTCATCCCAGAACTGCTGTTCTAGGTCGTATGACTTCACTGCCTGATCTATTTGGGCGACAATGGTCTCATGTTGGGGCATTTTAGCAAATGTGATTTCCCCCCTTCTCCTTTTTGTTACGCTTCTCAGGACTTTAACATATCGGTTAGGGGGAATTACTTGTTTGAGTTGATACCAGACTGGTGTGAGGCGTTGCCCTTGATCCATGCACACTCTTGCCCGTTGAACCTGAGAGTCCTCGTCGTCCATATCCTCCAGGACTAATTTCTCATATTGGCTTTGAGCCGATACCCCTTTACTCACTGGGTTTGTAGTGACATTATCCAGCCACACCTTTTTTGCTGCTTCACACTCAGCGGAGCTAACGACCATGGGCCACACATCTTTGATGTATTCCTCAGTGGTCTCTTGGGGACTATTTTCTCTCACTAAGGTTTTCAGCTTTTTGTACTCACAATAACTGTCAGTGTCTGAGCAAGAGGCTCGGCTTTGGTCCGCCCGCTTCGGTTCAGGGGTTGATTGAGGCACATGATATGATGGATTTGCCTCGGCCGTGGATGTGTCATCTTCTTCATCGGCCGATATGTCATCTCGCAATTTCTTTTCTGTTTCTTGGGCATATTTGTAGGCAGTCTTTTTCATTCTTCTCAGCATCACATCATGCACTATTCCCAAGTAAGCTGTTCTAAACTTACTGGTTAAGGGTTTGTGGGCTGCTAAGGTGGGGTACGAAGGCATCATTAAAATGTTGGCCCACTCTCCCAACGTAGCTTTTACAGTCAGTTTCACTATCTCCTCTGACCTGTCTGCCCATACTGGTGGAATGTCATAATGATTTTGGCCAGCTTCAGGGATGTAGGTTCGGCGCCCATCACTCGCCTGCACTGGACCCCAACTCAAGTCTCTGGCCAAACTTTCCGACACCCTGTGTACATCCAGAATCTCTACCCCCTTCTTCTGTCCTTTCCTTTGCCCTATTCTCAATGGCTTGATTGGACCATCGTATTGGCCTGCTATTGATCCTAAGCTGGCACTACCTTCATCATCTGTGTCCTCCTGACTCAGATCAGCATCTGGTTCTCCCTGTGAGCTCTCTTCGTCACTTTCCTCGCTCTCTCCATTTAATGGTTGTATTTTTGCTAGTGTCTTACACATTGACTGTCCCTCCTGTGAATCTGCGCCACTTCTGCGTCGTCTTGTGGCTGAACTTTTCAAGTCTTTCTCCGTGGGTGAGGTCAGAGGCGTTTTCGATCCCTGAAGATTAATCCTTAAAGGGTCCTCACTTTTCTTGACCCCCTGTGATGTTGATGATTTTTCTGTGTCCTCTTTCCCTAACTTTAGGGGTTCTTCAATTGGTTTTTCCTCTGGTTTTGTCATTGAGGCTACGACCCTTGATTTTCGATCCTCATCTAGACGAGTGGGAGTCACAATAATCAATTCCTTCAATGCGGCTGCCGTAGGCATCTCTTTTGCTAACCACATAGCTGAGCGAATTGCCACGCACTCAGCTATCTCCCACTGCAGGCGATGGGACCGCAACCCATCAACACTCATCACCAGCTGCCTAAAACCTCGAGTTATGGCTCTGGATACTCCTCTTTCGATGGCTCCTAACATCTCCCTCATATATCCTTCATCGCTGGTCGCCTCCTCATAGCTTATAATCGGGACATGTATTATGGCATAATGTGGAAGGTCAGCACCGCTAGTTAGGCTCACTTTTGGCTTCAAGACTTCTATCCACTGTTTTAAATGAGTTATTTCTTGTTGGTACTCGCTCCCCGCTAGTTTCTGTAAAGTTTTTCTGAATGCTGAGTTATGGATTTTATACTTGTGATCGGTGAATACCAACAGCCCGTCGGCATCTACCATCTAAGGGCTTCCTTTCAGCCTACCCACTCGGACCCCATTCTGGAATGGTACGATTTGTGTATCCTCGGGTAAGGGTTTAAGGGTTTCAGCCAGAGGGAATTTGGGCATGTTTATTGGTATTGGTTTAATTTTATCTTTCAACCTTGCTCTGGGCTTCTTTTCATCTTTTTGCTCAGATTTTGGTTCAAGTTTTGGTTCCCGATGTTTCTCTTTGGATAGTCTTTTCCTGGGGGTCTCGTTAGACATTCCTGAGGAGCCCTCCCTTGGGTTCTCCTTCTTGTCTCTTTGATCATTACTTAGCTCTGACTTTGATTGCGTCTTTGTTTTTTTCTAAGGGCTCCACATTCAACCCTCTTCCACTCATCCAGTACTGATTCAATTTTTCTGCTAGAGCTTGGGCGATGGCATTCAGCTGTTGATCATCTTTTTCTTTTCCTGCTTCATCATCAAAGGACCAGTCATTAGTATTTTTTTCGACTTTGGCTCCCGATCTTAGGTGCTCACCATCTGAGTTTAAGTCTGGGTCTTGAGTCTTAGTCTCCCTGTATTGGCTATCGCTTAAGAGAAAGCTTCCAAATGGGAGGTTCACAAAAGAGGGGTTCACATGGGAGGCCGGGACAAATGCTCCTGGTCCGGGTCTGACAACACTCAGACTTTCTTTTTCTGTTTGGGTTGTTACAAGTATTTCACTTTTAGTTGCTTTCTCTTTTTCCTCACCTAATTCGGGTTCACTCTCGCCTGAGTCTCCTGGAGAGCCCGTTTGTTAAGCCCGTTCTTGTCCGACTCCTTTCTCCTGTTTTTTTTTTTCTGTTCATACATGGCTAGTCTCCTTAACTCTTCCGTGTACTCTTGGTACTTAGGGGCTGCTTTCATGTCATGTTTAACTAGTTAACTAGTTCCTCAGACTGAGGAAGTCTCTTGGATGAGAGACAAAACGTTTTTATATTTTTTTGCTTTGTTTTGTTTTTGTTTTTTGAATGTCCAGAGGACCAGATTGAACTTTTTTGGAAGACTTTTTCATCTTTCTCCAGATTACTGTCTTTGAATTGGAGGTGCTTTAGCTGGTCCCAGGTTTCATAACCTTTTCCATATGGGAGGATTCATATCCTTACGCCTAGTATTTCTCTTCCTGACTCGGGTGTTACTTCTGTCTGATCGTTCAGCTTGGACTGGTCATCTAACTCCACATTTTCTGCTTCTTCGCCCATTTTTCTGTTTTTGTCGTCTCGAGTTGCCTGTTCCTCAGAGTCTCCCAACTCTATTCCTTGTATTTCAGATGGAACAGACTAGCTGCTTAACTTACTACTTAGATTATGGTCAGTAACCCTTCGTAAGCCCTCCTACCCCACCCACTGCCTAGTGGATTACTAAGGGGTATTTGGCTGGTGGCCTGGTCCAGCCGCTCACACTCCTTCAACTCTAGGGACTGTGTTCTCTCTTCGGCGCTTGATCAGCCTGCCGACACGCGCCTTCTTGTTGGGGGGTCTTTACACTAAAAAACCGTATCCCACCGCTGCCACCATGTATTGCTTTCCCGAGTGAGGTAGGCACAGGACACATTCCACGCCCTCAGCGCAGCCTCTCCTCCAACGGGTCTCAAAACTAATCCTAAAGCTCAGGTATTACCCGCAGCCATTCCCTAGGACAGTTTTAGTTTTAAGGCTGTGTTGAGATGATTCACCCAGACTGTTAACTACCTATTCTTGCACCACACCCAAAGTTTCATCTCGTGCCTCGCCCGACCTAGCAGCAGGAGTGGGGACGTTTAGCAGATGAGGGAGCGCAAACCGTTTAAAACCTCCCATGTTTCTGTTGTTTCATTGAACCAAGTTTTCCACTTCTAGGAACAAAAGGGGTGTTTGAAATAAGAATCTAGAATTTTACGTTTTGCTTTGCTTTAATTAATAACTTTTGCAGGGGAACAGCGGTATTGCACAATAATGATTACACTCAATTATACAGAGATTACATGATGATTATTTTTCACTCCTGAGTCCTGTTGTGGATTTATAACCACTGATGGTGTTCAAACAGCTTCAGGAGTCACCTTATTAATAAAAGATTTATTGGACACAAGTTACAAGTATTCAGAGTTCATGAAACAGACAATATCAGTATGCATACTGGAGCAATTCATCAACAGACCTGATCAGAAGAGTTCATCAGAGAAGTGCGCCCGTCTTTTCTCAGTAGACGTGTTTTATTACCGATTTGAACACTTCTGCCCTTTGATTGGTCTAACCTGAAGTTGTCATGGTAACAGTCTTTTCTGCTCAGGGACATCCTGACCCTCCACATTCCTTGAGATAAGATATTTTATGGCCTGCAGGAATTCGGTTTTGTTTTAGCTGTTTCAGTTTAACCTAATTATACCTTAAGGATACCAATTAGTTCTGATCTAAAGTTAGTTTCTTTCTAGGGAATAATTAATAACTATCAAATAATGATTGTAAGGTTACTTGCTACCTTTCTCTGCTGTCTACTAATTTTACTTAGTCAAACTATCTTAAGTCTACTTTATAGAGAGATAGATATGTGGCCGAGATTATTTATGTTACTCACTCCCTCGGAGTGGGGGAGGACTATGTATTCAGTGTTTGGAATTAAAGAATGTCTTACCTGTCCTAGAGTCCGTTGTGATTCGCTTGTACTTATACCCAAATGTAAGTTTCTAACATTGTGAACACGATTAATTCTATCTAAAGTGAGATTATATAAGTAAGGTAATTGATTAACATTCTGATTAACATTTAAATGATTGTACGGTTAGTATAAACCTCAATAATGACACCCAGACACCTCATTTTAATACATGGCATTTCAAACTTGATTAAAATAATACTGAAGGATAAACCTGAAATCA
>NC_056505.1:41219827-41246719 GCF_014905685.2 Nematolebias whitei | reverse complement strand
ATCATTTCAAACTTGATTAAAATAATACTGAAGGATAAACCTGAAATTCCACAATCCCTCTCTTGGTCTATCAAAAATGATAGACCAACTACCCTTCAGTGTCTACAGGTACTTGGTCTCAGCCAATTCCAGGTGAACTCTTCTTGCCTGCGATGCATCCCCACTGACCTGGATCACAGGGCACACTGTACCTGTGCCCCCCGCTCCATCCAAGTTGACCATCCTCCCTACTGCAGCTTTCGCACACGGTGCAATGCACCCCAACAAAACACAGAAAAGAACAACAACCGCCAAAGGAGGCACCAACAGTTTGGCCAGCAACTGACTCCAAGACCCACTCATATACCATGACCAGAACCCTGAGGATCCTGCAGGCGGATCTTCAGCCTTAGCTTTTTGCAGGCCTCTCAGCTGTGCTATAGCCTCTGTCACTCTGCCCTGGGGGTCTTGACTGGTCTCATCAGGAATATAAGTACAACATGCATCCTTTCCAATAATCTCACACACTCCCCCTCTAGATGCAGTTAACAAATCCAACACCATCCTATTCTGTAACACCATCACTCTCAAAGCGGACAACTCCGCTGATATGCCCTCCAGTGCCTTAATTGTTGAATTAATGAAAATTCCAAAACGATAATCTAGTGTTTCTACCCTTAACAGTAGTTTCCCCACTCCAACCCATGGGAAAAGTGACAACATGACCTTCTCTCCTACTGTCCAGTGTTTGAATTTGTCTGGTACGTCTGAACCCCAAATAGAGTCGTGCGGCTTAATGCCTACAGCCCTTCTTTGTCTGACATAATGAGAACCATTACTCACAGACACAAGAAAGGATTCATCTGTGACCGCCACAGGTGCACACAGACCTGTCCAGTTACTGGGAAGAGTCAACAACACCGCATGTCCACACAACCAAGCCAGATCCTCAACTGGGAATGTACCATTCTTCCCAGGTACCCCTATTTGATGATTAGTAGGATAGTAAATTGCCTGGCACTTTGCAGGAGGAATGATGCCCACTGGCACCTGAAAAGACTCTTGCCAATGCTGTCAGTGCACACAAACAGGAAATTGCTCACTCGGAGACCATTCTACATATTGACTCAAAACTACCATTTGGGCTTCTGGTGCCAACTCATAACGTTTTGCCTCACAACTGTGTGGCCCCCGACTATGTCCTCTGGAGCTGTAATGTAGGAGACAAAATGACCTTCCCCGATCCAGGGGTTTAACACGCAATGGCAAATGTGAAGCTGTAACAGTAAGTTTTGTGCATACATAACACTCAGAGTCATGTCGTCCCCTGGCTAAAAACTGGGCGTAGCGATACCAACTATTCATCTGAAATGCATGCGACAAATTCAAAGGTAACTGATTAAAATCATGAACTGGGGACCACGCCCCCCTCCGTGGGATCTCTCTCTTGATCTTTCCCGGTGTGGTGCGACATCTCCTGAGTCCTGGAATGACGCAGGTCAGCTCCAACACCAACACCAGACAAACCATCAGCATCCCAATTATCCCACCAGCAGTCAACAGTTTATTTGATATGAGAACCATGGTAGCTACGTCCCTGCTGAAAATGAAAATTGGTTATGATGTATGAACCTGAAATTTACAGTATCTGTAGCAAATGTCAACTCAGCACCACCTGGAAGAATTCGATTAGATCCTGTGGGGAAGCTTGAAAAACTTATCACCTAAAGTCTACACTTTAATTGAATACCAGAATTATAGTTTTTTATACCCAGGAATCGATCGCTGTAAACCTGTGAAACAAAATTGATCCAAATGCACACACCGTAAAAGTTAAAAGTCTGACCCTCTAAGAGTAACTCTATGTTAAGGCTATGACCTGTTTGAAAATTGTAAATGGATGTATTAACACTTATGAATCAACCTGCGGAAATGATCACATACACCTTAAAATCACAGTTTTCTCTTCCTTTTCAGAAGTTGGATGGTTGATGCCGCTCCTCTGATTACACGCCCAAGAGCTCTCCTCACTCCAATCACTGTTCCTGGGGTCTTCAGGAACACAGCTGCTCAACTCCTCTTGCTGTTTTAATTGGCCAAACAGGGGGACTTCACTCCCACGTTTCTGCTGCCTTGTATTTCACACAAACATCAACAGATTAAAGAACTCTGCTGCTCATTTGGTCAGCAGGGGGACTTCATTCCCAGCGTTCTGCTGTCTTTTATTTCACTAACCCCAATGGGTTTTAAAACGACGCGTCTTCCACACTTTCTACTTCTGCTCACGCCGCGTCTTCCAATTTTTCTGCCCACGCCGCGTCTTCCAATTTTTTTTTATTTCTGCACACGCCGCGTCTTCCAATTTTGCTGACAACAAGTGATCACTCAGCTGATTTTCCCTCTCTTGCAGGACAGACGCTCGCTCCAAACGTGAGGTGTATGATCACACCTCTACCTGATGTTGCAGATCCGTCCGGACCTGCTGTAGTGATCTCTGTGGCTCGGCTGCCGGTGCACACTGGCTGAGATGAAACCACGTGGGTCCTTTCCCTCTCAGGCGTACTGCATATGACGTGCGCTCCGTCACTTCATATGGACCCGTCCACCTTGGCTCCGCCCACTTTCGTTTAATGACTCTCAGCAGTACCCAATCTGAGAGTGGACACGTTGGGTTTACTCCGTCCGGAGTACTGGATTCAGGAATCTGTAGGTTGAAACTATACAACATTCCTTTTAGTGTATCAAAATACATTTTGTGTGTCATTTTAGCTACCTGTTCTGAGGGCCACTCCATATTTTGCTGAGGCCCTGGAAACGACCTTCCTGTGGTCAGTTCATATGGGGTGAAACCTGTATCCCTGTTAACAGAAGCTCTTACCGCCATGAGGGTGATAGGCAACGCATCCAGCCAATTGGAATTTGTCTGTGCACAGATTTTTGATAATTTTTGTTTCAGGTTTCCATTTAATCGTTCCACTTTACCCTGTGATTGTGGGTGATAAACGGTACCAAATGCATGCTTCAAACCCAAGGCCTTTTCAACCTTCTGCAGATCTGCATTTTTGAAATGAGTCACATTATCAGACCTAATTAGAGTTGGGAACCCATGTCTGGGGATGTACTGATTTATTAGACACTTGATTACCATTTGACTATCCTCCTTTTTTGCAGGCCAGGCTTCTGGCCACCCTGTGAACGCGTCGACACAAACCAATAGGTATCTGAAACCTCGTACCGGTTGAATCATGTCAGTGTAATCAATTATTACCTCACGACCCGGTGTCATGTCCGTCGGGAACTTTCCTTGTTGACGCGGTTTAAAAGCTGGCTTGGAGTTATACAAATTGCATAACGTGCATTCTTTTACAAACGCTCTGATCAAATCGTTCATATATGGGTGCCACCAGTTGACGACATTTCTTTTCATCTGGTGGACCCCAACATGACTCAAGCCGTGGGCTTCTTCGAAAATTCTCCTCTTCAGACTCAGTGGGAGTACCCATCTCCCATCTTCTGGGTTTATCCACAAACCATCTGGTCTTTTTTCAGCTCCTTTTTCACTCCACACTGCCTTTTCTTCTGGAGCAGCACCTTGTTGGCAACAGGCGATGGATTCTTCATCCCATCTGAGATTATCCTCTTCTTCTGGCGTTCTCATCACCATCTGACTCCAGTTTATAAATCCTGAGGCCTTTTTCGCCTCCAAATCAGCTTGACGGTTTCCTTTTGCTATGCTTGAGGAATCTGTATCATGACCTCGACATTTCACAATGGCAATTTCTGTTGGTAACAGCAGAGCTGTTTCTAATTCTCTCATATCTGTCTCATGTTTAATAGGTTTACCGTTAGCTGTACGAAAACCTCCCCTCTTCCACTGGGCCAGCTCCACATGAGCTGCTCCAAAAGCATACGCTGAGTCTGTGAAGATAGTCACTTTCTTGCTTTCCGCCCATCTTAGTGCTGAAATCAGAGCTCTCACCTCAGCTCTCTGTGCTGACTGAGAGCCCTGCAATTTCTCACACACTACAGTTTGATAACCCTGATCTGTTTCCAGCACGACCGCAAAGCCGGCGCTGAGTTGTCTATCCTGCGCTCTGAAACAACTTCCATCACAAAACATCACCTGTCCCTCTCCAAGAGGTGCGGCTTTTAAGTCTGGCCTGACTCTGTCATCAATTTCCACTCTTCTCTCACAGATGTGTGGTTCACCTCCTCCAATCCTGTCTGCCATGTTTATTCCCTCATGTGTGAATAACAAGTTCGGTGCTTCCAGAACCTTGTTTATCCTCTGTTGTCTTAACGGTGACATTGTGAAGTTTTGTGAATTTACAAAGGCAACCACACTATGCGATGTCAACACATGCAGAGTGTGTCCCATCACCAAGTGGGCTGTCTTTTGTACTAGCTTAGCCACTCCTGAAGCATGTTGTGTGCAGGGTGAATGTCTCTTTTCTGTGTTGTCTAACAAACAGCTGACATACATCAAAACTTTCCTTCCCCCCTCATGTTTCTGAAACAGAACACCGTTAATCACCCCTTCTGTTTCAGAAACATCCAAGTGGAAGGGCCGACCATAATCCGGTAGAGCCAAGTCTGTAGCTCTGCTCATCTGTTGTTTCACCTCAATGAAGACCCTCTCAGCTTCTTCATTCCAAACCAGTCTGGCAGTGGGTCGTCTCATGCCCTGTTCCTTAACTAAGGCGCGCAAAATCTGGGTCTGTCCTGCATAATTTGGAATGTAATTTCTGCTGTACCCCGTCAGTCCTAGGAATGAGAGCATTTCTTTAACTGTCTGAGGTTTTGAATGATGTAAAATTGTGTCATGGTGTGAAGATGAGAGACCCGCCCCTTTCTGAGAGATCATCCTCCCCAGAAAAGACACCTGACGCCTAGTCATCTGTAATTTCTTTTTTACTGACTTTAAAACCGGCCGCATGTAGGCGTTCTAAAACCTTTGTAGTCGCTTCTAAGGAATCTTGTGCCGTGGGACTCGCAATCAGCAGATCATCAACATACTGAACAAGTACTGTACCGTCCGGTAACAGCACCTCGCGCAAAACTTGTTTCAACACTTGATTGAAGAGTCCAGGTGACAAGGCAAACCCTTGAGGTAGTCGTGTGTATCGCAACTGTTCACCGCGAAATGTGAATGAAAATATGTCCCTGCAGTCTTCAGCCAAAGGAAGACAGAAAAACGCGTTCGCTAGATCTAGACAGCTAAACCACTCATGTTTTGGTGTCAGATTATTCAGTGCCACATATGGATTTGGAACCGGTATGGTCTGAGTGATCAATAATTTATTGATGGCCCTCAGATCGTGTGCCATACAGTATTTGTCTGTACCTGGTTTTTGTACAGGTAGGATGGGTGTGTTCCACTGTGCGTAAGAGGGTTCAAGTACACCGCTTGCCTTTAAACCCTGTATTGTTTCAGCGATGCCTGCTTCTGCAGCTGGCTTGTGCGGATATTGTGAGATCCAAATTGGGTATGTGTAATGCACCTGGAACTCTATGGGAGGGCAGTCCACCAATCCCACATCTGTGGGCCCCTCCGACCATAATGTCCCAGGCATACTATCAATTAAAGGACCTGCCTGCGGGTGGTCCGTCAGTTCACGACCGTGTTCTCTGGGGAGCACATCATGTTGCATCAAAGCTACATCATGTGCCACAGAGTCGACTGAATAACACTCACAGCTTGCTGAGTACCAGACACGTGGTAAAGGAGTTTGTACCCAATCTGAGGCCCCTGAGGCCTTCTTCACCATCGGCCCTAAGTCTTTAGCCTGAAATTTAGGATTTAATGCTAGTGAAATATGAGGTGCCGCTTCTGCATCCATCATGTACCACCCCATCTGTTCTGTTGTCAAGTTAACAAGCGCCGCTACACCCTCCTTGCCCACAATAATATTACCACTCTCAATAGGCCAGATCTTCTCTGCCAGTTGCTCTGCAAAGTGATCCTGGAAAACTTCATCTCCTCTTCGGTCATAAAAGAGAGTGACATGTGGGGGGTCCGGAGGAGTAGAGTACGGATGTAACGTCAAAAGCCAGGGTCTCCACATTAGATAAGCAGAAAAGACACCCCCTCCACCCATGACCTCAGGTTCAAGCAGTCCCCAGTAGATGTCCACGTATTCATCATGAACTGGTTGTATCACACACTGTGAGTGTGTAGTTGTGACCTGTCCACACTCCAGGGAGGTGCCATCTGGTAGGCTCACCACAAGTCCATCTGAAGAGCACAAAATCGAGGCTCCCAGTCTGATGAGAAGATCTCTTCCTAATAGGTTAGCTGGTGTATTTGCAGCCACCACAAATGGATGTAACAGGGTCTGTGTGCCCACTCTTGTGAGAAGTGGACGCGTCACCGGCAGTTTTTGTTTAGCCCCAGAAAATCCAACCACCTCCACCGACTTTGCCAACATTTCACAGTCCTGTGGGATGCGTGTGATTGTTGAAAATGTCGCACCTGTATCAACTAGAAACGGCAACCTTTCCGTTCTAATTGTCACCTCAAGTGTTGGGTCTGCCCCTCCTCCAACACTTAGCATTTTCTGTGGGGTTTGTCATTGTTGCTGGAACCCCATCCCCTCATTGCCGAGAGGAAGCTGTCCGGCGTGTGGTTGTTGCTGCTGCTGGATCGGTGGTGCACTTGGTGTCGGATGCACAAAGGGTTGTGGTGGGCCCATGCGTTGTTGGAAAGGCTGGTGCT
This sequence comes from Nematolebias whitei, assembly GCF_014905685.2. Classification (NCBI taxonomy): domain Eukaryota; kingdom Metazoa; phylum Chordata; class Actinopteri; order Cyprinodontiformes; family Rivulidae; genus Nematolebias; species Nematolebias whitei. Next base: position 41,240,025 of record NC_056505.1, on the reverse strand, counting down.
GTCCCCCCCGTGACATGTTGTTTGTTGTGGCAAGATAACAATCCCTCGCCCAATGTCCCTGCTGGCCACAGAAGAAACAGGCATCCCCCTGCTGTCCCCAACGCGGAGGCCCCCAGCCCCAGGACATAGGTTGTGGTCTAACTCCCCCTCTTCCCCGTCTGACAAACCTCACCGGATGTCCTCCCTTGGCCCTCCGGCCAGCCGTTTCCGACCACTGTTGCAGAGCCACTGTGCCAGAGAACACTTCCCCCCCCTCACCTTCAGTGACGGGCTGTAAAGACATTTGTTTTTTATCTTGTTTCTCTTTGATTTTCTTATCCTCAGCTTTTTTATGTCTAGCATCAGTGAGCTGGAGTCGAAGCAATTGTGTTCGCATTGTTTCAATTTCAGCCTCCTCCTTTTCTACCTGTTTTTTCTCAAACTTTAAACGATGTGTAACATGCTTCTCCCAACGGTCAGGAGGCGCCGTTAGCAGATCAATATTCTTCTCCAATTCCTCCACCACCGCTTTCGGTAGGGAGTCAAGAACAGCTTTTCTAAAATAAGGGCGTTGCTGGACTGATTGGGCATGTACACCTGTAATCCTCTCCCAAGTCTCCTTACATTGTTCGATAAACTCCCACGGGTCCATTGACCTATCCCACTTGAATTCAGGTACAGCAACCCCAACTGGCAACGGGAATAACGTTCTAATGATATGCGCAATCTGGGCAAAAACATCACACAATGGAGTCTCATCTGGTAGTTCAAATATCCTATAACGGCCTCACGTGGTTGCTACAAACGAGTGTAGGTATGTCTGAACGGTGGCCTGGTTCGCACAGCGGGCGAAAACGGCATTCAAATCCCCCACTGCCAGCGTCACCCCTAAAGTAAGAGTGTTAAATTTCTCCAGCCAGCGTCCACCTCCTTGCATCAGTGGAGGGAGCTTTTCTATTATAGCCTCTAAATCACGTATATGAAATGGCTTATAGCGTGCCACCACACCAGCCGGGCCCTGAGTACTTAGTAATGGACATGAACTCCTGACAATGTACTCACTTTCTATCTCTGATACCGGGTCTTCTCCCTGCTGTACCTGAGCTGCCGTCAACCCCGGCTGACCCGGGCCGTTATACCTCCACCTGTCGGGTGGTCGTCTCAATCTACTCGATGTAGTCGGCCTACGGGGTGAACGTACCCCCTCATCGTCCTCCACAAGTCCTGTCAAAGTACCCTCAATAAACAGAGTGGTGCGTTTATCATCCGGGCTACTCCGTGTCGAGCTGTCCATCCTCCGCGGGATGTTATATCTTGATGTTCCGCTAGGCCCTGGAACCTCTGTTAAAGTGTCACTGTCATCACCACATGCACCACTTTTCCATTTAGCCTTTCTGCCTCCCTGTCCCTCACGAAGAGAGAGCTCGTTGAGAAACCTCTGTCGTCTTTGTGCAGTCATCCTACTACTTATACCTCCTAAATCACTCTCTAGAGAACCACATTCCTCAGAGTCAGTCTCCTCAAACTTCAGTCTGCCTTTATGAACCTGCAACACCGGATAAGTACCAGCCGAGGGCGCCGTCGTCAACGCCATGCCAGTCTCAGCAGGTGGCGCAGTCGGTCGCTTCACATCCGTTCCAGCAGGTGATGTCGTCTGCAATGTCATGTCTGGTCCAGCAGGTGTCGCCTGCAATGTCATGTTAGACTGTCCGTTGTCCTCGCCCCTCGACTCACCCAAGTTTTGAACACTTTGACACAACACAGCTAATTGTGTGTACATTTCTTGTATATGCTGACGTTTATCTATCTTCTTCTGCAGCTGTAGACGTTTTACATATGATGTGCACGCCAGCAAATCCTCATTAAGCGCCTGAATTAGTTTATTCTGTTCTTTAACCTTGTCCCACGCTACCTGAGTGAGTGTGAGAGACGCACTCGTGTCAGCTTGGATCAACTGATGGAGGAGGACATTCATTTCTCTACATTTACATGCACTCGCCGCATGTGGCACTGCAGGCACAGTTTCAAGAGTTGACACAATTGTTCTGTGGAAAGCGTGGTCCTGCTGCTCAGAGTGGTGTCTGATTTTAATTTTAAACTGACCACCTCTACTGCATCCTCAACAGGAATGCACGTAAAGAGTGATGTGACATCAAAAGAGACCATTGTTTCATCAGTCTCCATGATGACATCCCTCACCTTGTCCACAAAGTCCATGGTGTTCTGTATGTGGTGTTCTGAGCTGCCAACTAAAGGGATGAGTACAGACGCCAGATATTTTGGCAGTCAACCTACTTCACATATGGGGAGCAATATTATAGGCAGAAACATGGGTGTGCTATGGGGTCTCCAGTTTCTCCTATTGTTGCCAACCTGTACATGGAGGAGGTAGAAAAGAGAGCCTTGACGTCCTTTGCAGGGACACCACCAAGTCATTGGTTCAGGTATGTTGACGACACCTGGGTTCAAATTAAATCTCAGCAAGTCCAACATTTTTCTGACCACATCATCTCTGTGGATAAATACATCAAGTTCACATGAGAAGATGTAAAAAATGGCAGGTTGGCTTTCTTGGACTGTGAAATCTCAGTCTCTGATAGAGGACATTTGCAAACTGAGGTGTACCGCAAACCCACCCACACAGACCAGTATTTGCAGTTTGACTCCCATCACCCTTTAGAGCACAAGTTAGGAGTCATCAGGACTCTGTATCACAGAGCAGACAGCGTCCCCACTAGTTCAGGAGCCAGGCAGAAGGAGAAATCCCACACAAGACAGGCTCTAGAGCAATGTGGATATCCTAACTGGGCCTTCCTGAAAGCAGAGAAGAAACCTAAACAGGACTCCAGTCAGCCAACAGGTGAAAAGGAGGAACCCAGACCCAGACCAGTGGTCATTCCATATGTTGAGGGAGTATCAGAGAAACTGAGACGTTTATTTTCTAAACATAACGTCCCAGTGGTTTTTAAACCCCAAAATACATTACGGCAAAGACTGGTTCATCCCAAAGATCCAGTCCCCCGGCACAAACAGAGCAATGTTGTGTATGCTGTTCAGTGTCAGGAGGGCTGTGGTCAGTCTTACATCGGGGAAACAAAACAGCCACTGGCCAAAAGGATGGCCCAGCACAGAAGATCAACATCATCAGGCCAGGACTCTGCGGTCTACACTCATCTCCAGGCCAGCGGTCACTCTTTCAGGGATGAAGATGTTCACATCCTGGACAGAGAGGAACGATGGTTTGAGAGAGGAGTAAAGGAGGCCATCTTTGTGAAAAGAAATCGTCCATCGTTAAACAGGGGTGGAGGCCTCCGGGTTCAACTGTCCCTCTCTTACAATGCTGTGATTGCTAGTATCACTCAGCCCTCTGTGAACAGTAAACAGCCATCAGTGTGCTAATGATCCATTGTTAGGCTGATGGTCCTTCTTGAGCATGTGATCAGCTAATTTTGGTTGTCAGCAGCAAAACTGGTTGATCCACTGTGAGAAGGTGCTATTTAAGAGACTGAGCTGAATACAGCTCCTCAGACTGAGGAAGTCTCTCGGATGAGAGACGAAACGTTTCTACATTTTTTTGTTGATTAGCTTTGTTTTGTTTTTTTGAATGTCCAGAGGACCAGATTTAACTTTTTCAGAGTTCCAAAAAAAGCAACTTATTCCTACGGATTTCACCCTAGTTCTCCTCCAGCAGTGATCGTCCAAAATTGCCCTATTAATCCACAATTCGCCTAGAGGTTCTCCGGGTCTTGTCCTAAGCTCCCTCGCTCGTGTAGTGGATCCCCAAAACAGCAGAGTTTTCACTGAAACTTTTGTTTATATAGCCTGAGATTTTGACTGACATCTCCAGACCAGTCACCCCATCAGGCTAATCCATCCCTTTTGGGTTGGACCTTGGTCCGATTTTACAGGCTTCTTATGAGATTTTGCCAGTCACTCCTAATACATATTAAAATCTGGGTGTATTTTGTTCAATCATGCTCAGTCATTCTGCGTTGTCCTATTCTGATTTGCTCAGAGCTGTGTTCTGGGACTTTCCCCTTGTGTAACACCCTTACTTGTAACTTCTAGAACATTCATGAAGTTACCGGTTCTTTTCTTTCAACAACATGACTAAGCTTAAAAACAGATTACATTGTAAAATCATAAAGATTACATTTTAAAATCACAAAGTTTATAATATCACTTGATCATCTACTTGTTTATTGATTTATTATAAACACATCTTTCTCATTCATCTGAAACTGGTAATTTTTATTAAAAAGAAAAACATTTTCTGCTTCTGCTGTTCTCTCCCTGCGTGTGTGTGCCTCTCAAACGGGCCTGTGTGTGTGTGCGTCTTAGTGAGCCTGTGTAGTTGTGTGTCATATACATTCGTGCTTATGGGGTGTGTGAGTGTTAGTGTTGCTTTACACATGGTTTTGATTATTCAAGGCTTCGAGGCCTACAAACAGGGCATGAGACTAGCAGAATAACACAGAATAACATGTCTTGACTTGCCCGTTCCCTATAAGATCAGGCTGAACTCCGTACATCTTTGACACAGGTAAATGTGAATGTGACATGGACATGGAGCCAGTAGAACATATAATAATTCAATGTGAAAAATATAGGGTGAGTAGAGAAAAATTAAAACAAGAAGTAAGAAAACATCGGGTGGAGACATTAAGAGTGGACAGGGTATTGGTTAAACATGACAAAATAAATGAGGCATTTATTAAATTTCTAAAGGAAACAAAATTATATAAAATAATATAGATTAAGTAGGTAAGAAAAATACTCTGGCCCACACTCCAGCACAGTAGATGACGATAGTGCATCTTAATGTTGGATGCCACCCACCATAAAACCAAAGAATAAGAAAAAAAAAACAGAGCAGTGTCAAATTTTAGCGGTTTTAGGATTTCTGTTTTGTCATTTTTCAACAATGGACTCAGCATGAGCAGAAGATGAGGCAGAAGACCACGGAGAATGTTGTTTTTCACACAAGGCGGCTGACGGCTCCGTATGAGGTAAGAAAAATGCATGTTTGTTTGCCTTTCACTGTAGTCCACTTCCTGCTTTTGGAGTGATCTCCGGTCCGCTTGCATTCACACTGCACTCGAACCGCGCTAGAGATTACTTCAACTGGACCGAAACCTAGGTATTTAGGCGCACCAGAGTTCACTCTTTTGGTCCGTATCAGAGTTCGATTGCGCATTCACACCTCCCCAAACGAACCAGATTTTCTAGGCAAATAGACTAGAGTTCGATTAACGTGGACAAATAGGGCTGGTGTGAATGCACCCTTAGTTATCAATCAGCTTAACATGCATGTTTTTGGTCTGTGGGAAGAAACCAAAGTACCCGAAGAAAACCCACACATGCACGGAGAGAACATGTTAACTCCACCCTGAAAACTGGGATTTGAACCGGCGACCTTCTTACTGAGAGGCAACAGCTCTACCAGTTGCGCCACCGTGCTGCCCCTATTAAAATATGTCTAATCAAATAAAAACTGTCAGTTGGATCATGGAGTTGCTTCATAATTCTTTATTACAGTTACAGGACATCATTTCATGCTCAGTATACTCAGTTCTCAATATATGAGGTAGGTATACTTTAGTATACATCAAGTAGCTGTTCAACGAGCACTGGGCCTCAGAAAACAGAGGACCAGTTTGATAGCACCATTACAAAATGTACATTAAATGAAATGTACACACGTTAAATGTAGAAAAAGAAAAGAAATGAAAACAAACAATAAAAAATGTAAAAACCTAACAAACTGGAGTTTAATGATGTCACTTTGAGGCTATTCTTTTTGTGATAAATATATATCTGAAAATGTACCCAATGGAAAACAGGTCTTTGTCCTTCAGCAGAACATGTGAACATAAAGAGATTAAATTAGACTTTTATGGAGTGAATTTCCACAGGGTTCATGTTGGCCCATTGGCCCCTCATTCAGACAAGCTAATGTTCATCAAGATTTCCTGCTCCTCTTTAAAGCCATGCCACACTGGACTGTTACTAATGGAGACAATAAACTGTGAGAAAATATAAAAGAAAATCACTTGGAATTACTTTGAACTAACACACCTACAAAAGTTGCAAGACGTTGCCTAGATGAGGACGTCCGACCTAGATGAGAACCTCAAAACTGGGTGAAGCCCTCATTCTAGACAAGGACCTCCAACCTGGGTGAGGTCCTCAACCTGGATGAGGCCTTGAACCTGGATGAGGACCTCCAACCTGGGTGAGGACCTCCAGCCTGGTTGAGGACCAGGCTGACCTGCTGAAGACTGCAGCAGCGATCCTTGCTGTTGTTGCTGGGTTCAGACTGGTTGGGCTATTTAAGGTTCATCAAAGATTAGTTTGTCTCATAATTGTTTTTGAATATGAAAGCACAGCGCCCTGTGTCTCACACATTGAAACATTTTGGAAACTCCCTCGTGATTTTGCCATCAACCGTGGGAAACTATAGGCCTGTAGAGAGGCTTACAGAATAAAACCAGATGATGCTTTGTTGGCAGTGCTGGTACATCTACAGGATGTAGCGTATTGCCAGCTAGCTTTAAGGTTACACGCCAGTTTGTCCTGAAGGTTAGCTAACTGTGCTAAGCAACTGTCAGTACTGGTTCTATTGGAGGGTTCTAGCAGAAGAGTTAATGTTCATACCCTAATCTGTTACAGAATCTTGTACGTTAGCTGGTAAAAGATCACAACTGAAATTTATCAAATTATTTTTCCTAAAACTCATTACAGTTCACGCATCTACGTTGTAGCAGAAGAGTTAATGTTTATACCCTAATCTATTACAGAATCTTGTATGCTAGTTGATAAAAGATCACAACTGAAATTTATCAAATTATTTTTCCTAAAACTCATTACAGTTAACACATCTACCTTGTTTCTCCTTTAGAGGTTTTGAAATTGGTGGCTGTAAGAACATAAGGTAACAGCATCTCTTATTTACCTTATTTATCCATCAGGTTGCCAAACATTTATTTATGAGTAAAGTTGAAATATTCTAAAGCATAAACCTATATCTAACAAAGTTAAATCTGGTCCTCTGGACATTCAAAAAACAAAACAAAGCAAGACAACAACAAAAATGTAGAAACGTTTAATCTTTCATCCGAAAGATTTCTTCAGTCTGAGGTGCTGTATTCAGCTCAGTCTTATAAATAGCACATTCTCAGAGTGGATCAACCAGTTTGCTGCTGACAACCAAAACCAGCTGCTCACATGATCAAGAAGGGCAATCAGCCTAATGATAGATCATTAGCACACTGATGGCTGTTTACTATTCATAGGGGGCTGAGTGATACTAGCAATAACATTCATTTTTTCAACCTTTATTTAGACAGGTAAATCCCATTGAGCCTCGAGGACTCATTTACAAGAGAGACCTGACTTCAACAAAGAATGATGACAACAATGAACAACAGCGACAACAATAAACAGTTATAAAAAGTCATACATTTTTTTTTACATTTTTTTTAACAAATAGGATGGCTAAAAAAAAAAGAAACGTAACAAAAAAAAAAGCTAGATTCTAAGGTGAATGAAGAAAACTAAAAACAGGAACATGTCTGCATTGGTCCCTGCCAAGAGTCCAACAAATTCTTAAAGCCACTTAGAGAGGTCAAGGTCGAGAGCTTCAAATCTTTTTGTAAGATATTCCAGGAAACAGGAGCAGGAGAAGGCCCTTTTGCCTAGTTCAGTCCTCACTGAGGGAACACTGCAGGTAACAATGTCCTGAGAGCACACACTGTAGCTGCACTCACGCAGAGACATGTAGAAGGAGATGTATGAAGGCAGCAGACCAAGAAGTGATTTAAAGATGAAAAATGTACCAGTGAGAGTCTGCGTGAAGTTAATGATGTCCATTTAACCAGTGAATACAGGGTGCAGTGGTGGGTACGATAATCACAGCCAGTTATGAAACTTAGTGCACCATGATAGACAGCATCCAACATCTGCAGGGTTCAATAACAGCATTGTAAGAGGGGGAAAGGTGAACACGGAGGCCTCCACCCCTGTATAATGATGGACGATGTCTTTTCACAAAGATGGCCTCCTTTACTCATCTCTCAAACCATTGTTCCTCTCTATCCAGGATGTGAACATCTTCATCCCTGAACGAGTGACCGCTGGCCTGGAGATGATTGTAGGCCGCAGAGTCCTGGCCAGATGGTGTTGCTCTTCTGTGCTGGGCCATCCTTTTGGCCAGTGGCTGTTTTGTTTCCCCGATGTAAGACTGATCACAGCCCTCCTGACACTGAACAGCATACACAATATTACTCTGTTTGTGCCGGGGGACTGGATCTTTGGGATGAACCAGTCTTTGTCGTAATGTATTTTGGAGTTTAAAAGCCACTGGGACGTTATGTTTAGAAAAGAAACGTCTCAGTTTCTCTGATACTCCCGCAACATACGGAATGTCCACTAGTCTGAATCTGGGTTCCTCTTTTTCACCTGATGGCTGACTGGAGTCCTGTTTGGGTTCTTCTCTGCTTTCAGAAAGGCCCAGTTAGGACATCCACATTGCTCTAGAGTCTTTCTTGTGTGGGATTTCTCCTTCTGCCTGGCTCCTGAGTTAGTGGGGACGCTGTCTGCTCTGTGGTACCGAGTCCTGATGACTCCTAACTTGTGCTCCAAAGGGTGATGGGAGTCAAACTGCAAATACTGGTCTGTGTGGGTGGGTTTGTGGTACACCTCAGTTTGCAAATGTCCTCTATCAGAGACTGAGACCTCACAGTCCAAGAAAGACAACCTGCCATTTTTTACATCTTCTCGTGTGAACTTGGTGTATTTATCCACAGAGTTGATGTGGTCAGTAAAATGTTGGACTTGCTGAGATTTAATTTGAACCCAGGGGTCATCAACATACCTGAACCAATGACTTGGTGGTGTCCCTGAAAAGGACGTCAAGGCTATCTTTTCTACCTCCTCCATGTACAGGTTGGCAACAATAGGAGAAACTGGAGACCCCATAGCACACTCCCTATAATATTGCTCCCCATATGTGAAGTAGGTTGACTGCAGGCACAGTTTCAAGAGTTGACACAGTTGTTCTGTGGAAAGCGTGGTTCTGCTGCTCAGAGTGGTGTCTGATTTTAATCTTAAACTGACCACCTCTACTGTATCATCAACAGGAATGCACGTAAAGAGTGATGTGACATCAAAAGAGACCATTGTTTCATCAGTCTCCATGATGACATCCCTCACCTTATCCACAAAGTCCATGGTGTTCTGTATGTGGTGTTTTGAGCTTCCAACTAACGGGATGAGTACAGATGCCAGATATTTGGAAACATTGTAAGTGACAGAGTTAATCATGCTAACAATTCGTCTTAAAGGTACACCTTGTTTGTGGATTTTAGGTAAACCATACAGACTAGGTGTGGCCTCCCCTTGGTACAGTTTGTAGTACAAAATACGGTCAATAGCCTTGTCCTGCTCCAAAATTTTCAGGCAATCTATCAGCTTATTTTTGTAACTACTTCCTGGATCTCTTTTCAGAGGTTCATAAGTGTTTAAGTCAATAAGGAGTGTCATAACTTTCTCATGACAGTCTTTCTGGTTCAAAATCACTTTGCACCTTCCTTTGTCTGCTGGGAGAATGATGATGTTTTTGTCCTTGCTAAGAGTGGTGAGTGCATCCCTCTCCTCTCTACTGATGTTGGAAGGTGGTGTTTTGGCATTGAGAGGCAGGATGAAACTTTGAGTTGTTCTGCTTCACCCTCTTTAATTTTGTTGTTGCGGATGGCTGATTCTGTGGCTGTGATCATCTCCACCAGAGGAATTCTACATGGTGCAACCGCAAAGCTCAGTCCCCTGGCACGAATCTCTGTCTCTCTTTACGTGCATTCCTGTTGATGATGCAGTAGAGGTGGTCAGTTTAAGATTAAAATCAGACACCACTCTGAGCAGCAGGACCATGCTTTCCACAGAAAAACTGTGTCAACTCTTGAAACTGTGCCTGCAGTCAACCTACGTCACATATGGGGAGCAATATTATAGGCAGAAACATGGGTGTGCTATGGGGTCTCCAGTTTCTCCTATTGTTGCCAACCTGTACATGGAGGAGGTAGAAAAGAGAGCCTTGACGTCCTTTTCAGGGACACCACTAAGTCAATGGTTCAGGTATGCTGACGACACCTGGGTTAAAATTAAATCTCAGGAAGTCCAACATCTTACTGACCACATCAACTCTGTGGATAAATACATCAAGTTCACACGAGAAGATGTAAAAAATGGCAGGTTGTCTTTCTTGGACTGTGAGGTCTCAGTCTCTGATAGAGGACATTTGCAAACTGAGGTGTACCACAAACCCTCCCACACAGACCAGTATTTGCAGTTTGACTCCCATCACCCTGTCATCAGCAAACTGGTTGATCCACTCTGAGAAGTTGATATTTATAAGACTTAGCTAAATACAGCACCTCAGACTAAGGAAGTATTTTGAATGAAACACGAAATGTTTCTACATTGTTTGTTGTTGTTTTTGCTCTGTTTTGTTTTTTGAATGTCCAGAGGACCAGATTTTTATTTTTTTTTAGATTTTTCTACCTGGATTATTGAGCATGCATCAGGACATAAAACCATATGTACATTTCCCACACCCATTTTCCTGCTTGCAGTGGGTTTGTACGAGTTTCAGCCCAGAGAAATTAAAGATAAAATGGAGATTATTGGTGAGATATATTTTACAAACATGTTTGATGGTTTCAGAAGGAACTCTGAAAAATATAGGACAGTAAGTAACAAAATTAATTTTTTGGAATAATCTACAGGAATGGAATCTTTGAGTTTGTTGAACACATGGTTGAATCCTGAAGATGTTTGTTTGTCAGAAATCCAGACATATGGGTGTGAAGGGAACTCCTTATTTAACTTTTATTTGAAATCCTAAGGATTTTACAGTCCTTTAATCCATGTTTAGGACACGATCTGAGATGTGACGGCACATGGGCAACAAATCAAAACATTGTTTTAAAGAAAATGAAAGTCATATTACTTGTTGATGGATTGACTGATACATATGACTCACACTAACAGCACCACAACTTTTCTTTGAAATGGGAGAGTCAATTATGTCAGCAGAACAGAAGCAACCCCTGCTCAGATCGCTTGCCACCAGGAGACATACTATACGATAGTCACCTGTTAACAAAATATCTTATTAGTCACTGGACAGATTTTAATGAATCTCTCAGAAAATAATCATTGAATGTGCTTCTATATGGTGGCTCTGAGGTATAAATAAAAAACATTTGAAAAAACTGAATTACATTTCAAAAAACAAAATTACATTTGAAAAAACACAACATTTGAAAAAATAGAATTACATTTGAAAAAACAGAATTATATTAAGTCGAAGCGGAAGTGGCCAAAGTGGAAGTAGCCGGAATTACATTTGAAAAAACAAAAAAACAAAAACAGAATTACATTGGGAAAAAAAAAACAGAATTACATTTGAAAAACAGAATAAAATTTGAAAGGAAAAAAAAAAACAGAATTATATTTGAAAAAACAGAATTACATTAAGCCAAAATGGATGTGGCAGAAGCCGAGGTGGCCAAAGCAGAAGTGGCCGGAATTACATTAAGCCAAACCATAAGTGTTTTTTTTTTGGTTTTTTTTTTTACTTTATTAACAACATAAAACCAAACAATAGAACAATGTGCATTGTGCAAGAGGTCCCGGGTTCAAATCCTGAATGAGCCCCCATGTCAGGTTGTCCTTTGTCACCGATTCTGTTCATAACTTTTATGGACAGAATTTCTAGGCGCAGCCAAGGTGTTGAGGGGATCTGTTTTGGTGGCCTTAGGATTGCCTCTCTGTTTTTTGCAGATGATGTGGTCCTATTGGCTTCATCAATTTGTGATCTACAGCCGTCGTTGGAGCGGTTCACAGACGAATGTTTCGGCCGGGATGAGGATTTCAAGTTCTAGAATTGCGCCGCTAAGTTCTACAATTGCGCCACTCAAGGTGGCTGCATGTTGGAGCAGCTCTGTTACTTTCATTCTGAGATTTTGCTTTTGGAAACTTTAATTCCTCTTTTTCTGGATTTAAATCACATTTTTTGGATGATTGTTTCCTCTGGTATCAGATGCTGTGCAGCTGGAAGGATTTTTACTGAAACTTTTTTAGTTTTGGACATTTGTTATGATGCGTAACCATGGCAACAAGGCAGTTTTCTACAACCAACAGCAACTGATTAACATCTCAAAAGCTCAAATAATATCTCAGCTACAGCCCCAAATCTCAAATGAGTTAAAAAGGATGTTCTGTGGACGCATTCTCATCTACCTGCTGGCTGTGCTCGAGTGTCTGATCACTGAGATCCTGGAACTAGCAGGAAACATGGGTCATGACAGTGGAAGGACAGGATCGTCCCTCAGCACCTACAGTTGGCTGTCCGCAGTGATGAGGAGCCAAGCAGACTGCTGGAAGGAGTGGCCATCGCTCTGGGAGGAGTTCTGCCTGGCATTTTGGCGGTCCTACAGCCCGGGTGAATCGAGAGGCCAGCCAAGTCTGGGTGGACGGATCGGACGGCATCTGCAGCCAGTTTCTTAGGATCCACTGTGGGATGGACCTTTACAAGAGATCCTTCCTGTCTACAGCCATCAGTATCTATAACATCTCTTAATGAAATGAGGATAACGAGTTACAGCAACAAATAATTTCCCTCTGGGATTAATAAAGTATTTTTGAATTTGAATTTTGAATCAGTTCCTCCAAATCCAAGGCCATGGTCTTGAGCCGGAAAATGGTGGAGTGCCCTCTCAGTGTCCAGGAGGAGATCCTGCCCCAGGTGGAGGAGTTCAAGTATCTCGGAGTCTTGTTCACGAATGAGGGAAAAATAGAGCGTGAGATCGATAGGCGGATAGGTGCAGCGTCGGCAGTGAAACGGGCGCTGTACCGATCTGTTGTGGTGAAGAGAGCTCAGTTGAAAGGCGAAGCTCTCAATTTACTGGTCGAGCTACGTTCCTACCCTCATCTATGGTCATGAGCTTTGGATTGTGACAGAAAGAACGAGATCACAGACACAGGCGGCTGAAATGAGTTTCTCCGCAGGGTGTCTGGGCTCTCCCTTAGAGATAGGGTGAGAAGCTTGGTCATCCGGGAGGGACTCAGAGTAGAGACGCTACTTCTCCACATCGAGAGGAGCCAGTTGAGGTGGCTCGGGCATCTGGTTAGGATGCCTCCTGGACGCCTCCCTGGTGAGGTGTTCCGGGCATGTCCCACCGGGAGGAGACCCAGAGGAAGACCCAGGACACACTGGAGGGACTATGGCCGGGGAACACCTTGGGATTCCTCCGGATGAGCTGGCCCAAGTGGCTGGGGAGAGGGAAGTCTGGTCCTCCCTACTTAAGCTGCTACCCCGTGACCCAACCCCGGATAAGTGAAAGAAAATGGATGGATGGATGGAGAACAATGTACAGTAACAAGATACAAATACAAATGCTCGAGAAGGGTGTGGGGTCCGTGTACCATTTGTTCAATTGTTTTTTAATTGAGAATTCAAAATAAAAAAAGACATTTCATTATTCATTTTCATGAGGGATTCAAAAAAATACAATACAGCCATAGATTTTGTATTTTTTTACTTTACCCTCAAATAAAAAATCAATCATTTGTAAAATGCGACCTCATTTGATCTAGATTTTTATATTTTACCGACATGTGTGACCCGGAAAGAGTGTTGGTGGTCGAAACATATTCGCCTACACACAACGGAGGTACAGTAGCAGGTTAGCCTAGTAGAAATGTAGTGCTATGTTTTGTTCAAGATTAAAGATAAAGATATGACGCTGAAAAAACTCGGCAGGATCTTCAAGGTAATTAAGTTTTGTTAACATACATTTTAGTTTTACATTTTAGTTTTATTGGCACGGAATTAGTAATACTGTATACATAACCATGAAAATTTAAACAATAAAAATAACACGAGGTGAGCCCCCAGATTTCGCAATCTATAAATAAATAGGAGATTTGGCCACAGACAACATGTGCTAGTTAGAAAACATTAGCAAGTGTACCAGTGATTAGCAGTTTTATTTGATGTAGCACAAATGCTAAAATAATACGGTTCTTCCGTTTTAACTTTTACTAGGCAAGTCCTTCGATAAACCTTTGTAATCTGTGCTCAAATTTAGTCTGCCAGTCACCACAAATCATACTTTAATAAATCGGTTGCATGATGTAAATGCAAAGTAATTTTTAAGTATCGATAACAACCTCTAGTTTGTTCTAACTCAAAGCGTTTTAATACGTTTAGTTTTCCCCATAGCTGGCAACGAATGAAAGAATAACTTCATTGTCAATGTACAGTAAAATGCACAATGAAATTAGGAGTATCTCGTGAAAATGAATAATGAAATAAGGTCTTTTTAAAAATTTTAGATTCTCAGTTAAAAAACAACTTAACTACACGGACCCCACGTCTTTCAGGAGAGATTGGATTTGTACTGTACATTGTTCTGTTGCTCTGTTTTATGTTGTTTATAAAGTTTTAAGAAAACACAAACACAAAAACAAAAAAAAAACCATCACTTATGGTTTGGCTTAATGAAATTCCGTTTTATTCAAATGTAATTCCAGCCACTTCCGCTTCGACCACTTCCACTTTGGTCACTTCCGCTTTGGTCACTTCTGCTTTGGCTTAATGTAATTCCGTTTTTCAAATGATGTGTTTTTGTTGTGTTTTTTTCTAATGTAATTCTGTTTTTGCAAATGTAATTCAGGTTTTACAAATGTAATTCAGGTTTTTCAAATGTAATTCTAGCCACTTCTGCTTTGGCCACTTCTGCTTTGGCTTAATGCAGTTCTTTTTTTTCAAATGTTGTGTTTTTGTTGTGTTTTTTCTAATATAATTTCATTTTTTTTAAATATAATTCCGTTTTTTCAAATGTTGTTCATTTATACCTCAGGGCCACTGTGCTTCTACAGCTGGTTAACATTAGGAGACAATCCAATTCAAGATGGCTGCCACAGCTGATCAACTTTGGCCACACAAAATGGCCTTAACTAAATCAGTGAAACAGATATTGAGGTAAAACGATGTTGTAGTAGCTGAGAGTAATGCATAACACTTACTGTGACATTTCACAATAACATTAATTTCCAAGTTTGATACAAACAGCTAGAACTTCATCTTTTCTCAACACAAGTTGATCTCTGGCCCTGTTTGTGACACCGTTTTAGAGGGAAACCACAGTTTTTTATTTACATGATGACAGTAGCTGTTTTCACTGAAACCAAAGCTTTTTGAATCCTGGTCTGAAAGTGAAGGTTATCGGTGGAAAATCGTGCATGCTTACTGAGGATGAATGCAGCCAACAGGTTTATTTGCGCGTTTGTGAGTTGATAAACTACAGTAGTAATGGCTGACACCAGAGTGCTGTTTGTCCTATTCACCCTTTTAAACATGTAGGAGCAACCCAACCACATCCTTGGGGCGTTTTTGGTGTTACTGTTATAACACTCGAGACTGTGTACACATGCACGTACATTCCAGGATTAATTTTAAAAATTCTTTTATTTGCTTTTAAAGCTCTTAATGGACTTGCCCCGCCATATCTGTCCGAGTTGCTGCATCCATATACACCCTCTCGATCCCTAGGGTCATGTGATCAGCTGCTCCTGAGTGTGCCAAAGACAAAGCGTAAGCTCAGAGGAGATTGTGCTTTTGCTGTGGCAGCTCCTAAACTGTGGAACGACCTTCCCTTGAACATCAGACAGGCCTTTTCCCTGTCTGTTTTGAAATCCCTTCTTAAAACCATCTCTTCTCCATGGTCTTTGACACCATCTGAGATTTTGACTTTTAATCATTTTAATCACTTGTATTATCTGATTGTATGATTGATTTTTACACAACTTTATTATGTGACTTTTAATCATTTTAATAATTTTTATTATCTGACTGTATGATTGTTTTGTTGTGTGTACAGCACTTTGGTCCTGTAGGTGTTTAAAGTGCTCTATAAATAAAGCTGGTATGGTATGGTATTGAGATAAAAAGATAACAGCACCAGCTAGTGACCTGGCATGGAAACTACAGCAGACTCAAAGGGCACTTCTGTGCTCATGTAAATATGTTTTTCCCCTCAATAAATAAAGTCTACAGTTTCCAGAGATCATTCTCGTGTCAAAGGGACCTTAATGTAAAACTCTGTAACAAAAAGTGGCGGGCCATATGGATTCTTTCAAGGAATGCTGTGTTTTTGATTTCAGAACTGATCTTTAAGCCCCACACTTTGTCATGTTTCAATTGCAGCACATTTGTCTATAACCTTTGAATATAGTGAATAAACTTAAGGAATGTCTCTGTGTCAGAGCTGTTTCACAGAAACATGTTGGGAGGAAAGTTCCTGCTGCCCTAGTTTGGACAGGAGACAAAATCTAATGATTGGTCTGAATAAAAGGAGGAGGGGACAAAGTTGTTCAGGGCTGGCAGGAAGAACCCAGCACAGGTAGGCTTCTGACTCTCTTCCAGTTGAGGAAAATCCATTTGTCCTTAACTCCATGTTTACCTGTGGGTCACCTGGTTGTTCAAGAGACCTGGAAAGGTCTGCTCAGTTTCAGAGCTCAGGGAGCCGCCTGTCAAAGGAGAAGCAGAAACAGATTTAATCACCTTAACACGCTGTTTTAGTCAAAGACTTTCATTTCCAATAGCCAGCTTCTGTAGCCGAGGATCAGACCGCCAGGGTCCCCGCCCTCGGCCACCACCCATCCCACATTGCACCCGACCCCTTTGGCCCCTCCCACAGGTGATGAGCCCATGGGAAGGGGGAGCCACGTCTCCTCTTCGGGCTGTGCCCAGCCGAGCTCCATGGGTAAAAGCCCGGCCACCAGGTGCTCGCCCGCATGCCCCACCTCTAGGCCTGGCTCCAGAGTGGGGCCCCGGTGACCCACGTCCGGGCAAGGGAACACTAGGTCCATTTATTTGTCTCATCATCGGGGTCTTTGGGCTGCACTTTGTCTGGTCCCTCACCTAGGACCTGTCTGGCATGGGTGACCCTACTAGGGGCATAAAGATAAGTTTATCTTCAGGATGAAGATCAGTTCCTCCAAATCTGAGGCCATGGTCTTGAGCCGGAAAAGGGTAGAGTGCCCTCTCCGGGTCAGGGAGGAGGTCCTACCCCAAGTGGAGGAGTTCAAGTATCTTGGGGTCTTGTTCACGAATGAGGGAAAAATCGAGCGTGAGATCGATAGGCGGATAGATGCAGCATCTGCAGTGAAGCGGGCGCTGTACAGGTCTGTCGTGGTGAAGAGAGAGCTGAGTCAAAAGGCGAAGCTCTCAATTTACCGATCGATCTACGTTCCTATCCTCATCTATGGTCACGAGCTTTGAGTTGTGACCGAAAGAATGAGATCTCGGATACAAGCGGCCGAAATGAGTTTTCTCTGCAGGGTGTCTGGGCTCTCCGTTAGAGACAGGGTGAGAAGCTCGATCATCAGGGAAGGACTCAGAGTAGAGCCGCTGCTTCTCCATGTTGAGAGGAGCCAGTTGAGGTGGCTTGGGCATCTGTTTAGGATGCCTTCTGGACGCCTCCCTGGTGAGGTGTTCCGGACACGTCCCACCGGAAGGAGGCCCAGAGGAAGACCCAGGACACGCTGGAGGGACTATATTTCTCGGCTGGCCTGGGAACGCCTCGGGATTCCCCCGGAAGAGCTGGCCCAAGTGGCTGGGGAGAGGGAAGTCTGGGCCTCCCTACTTAGGCTGCTACCCCCACGACCCGACCCCGGATAAGCGGAAGAAAATGGATGGATGGATGGTCTTTCATTTCCATGTTTAATCTGGTACAAGGCCTGCTAATGAAAAGAGAGTTACTGAAGTATCCAACACCTCGGGGCTTTGACTGGACCATTCCAGGACCTTTAACTAGTTCTCCTTAAACCAGTGATCTAATACAGTAGTCCCTCGTTTACCTTAGGGGATCCATATCCTGAAGACCCGCAATAAGTGAAAAACCGAGAAGTAGGAATAATAGTACATGTAGTAAGTAGTAGTGTACTTTATTTTATTTGATGTATATATATATATATATATATATATATATATATATATATATATACACGGTGCCTTGCCAAAGTATTCGGCCCCCTTGAACTTTTAAAACTTTTGCCACATTTCAGGCTTCAAACATAAAGATATAGAATGTTAATTTTTTGAGAAGAATCATCAACAACTGGGACACAATCATGAAGTGGAACGAAATGTATTGGATGTGTCAAACTTTTTTAATAAATGAAAAACTGAAAAGTGGGGCGTGCAATATTATTCGGCCCCTTTACTTTCAGTCCAGCAAACTCACTCCAGAAGTTCAGTGAGGATCTATGACCCAATGTTGTCCCAAATGACTGATGATGATAAATAGAATACACCTGTGTGTAATCAAGTCTTCATAGAGATGCACCTGCTCTGTGATAGTCTCAGGGTTCTGTTCAAAGCATAGAGAGCATCATGAAGACCAAGGAACACACCAGGCAGGTCCGAGATACTGTTTTGGAGAAGTTTAAAGCCGGATTTGGATACAAAAAGATTTCCCAAGCTTTAAACATCCCAAGGAGCACTGTGCAAGCAATCATATTGAAATGGAAGGAGTATCAGACCACTGCAAATCTACTAAGGCCTGGCCGTCCCTCTAAACTTTCATCTCGAACAAGGAGAAGACTGATCAGAGATGCAGCCAAGAGGCCCATGATCACTCTGGATGAACTGCAGAGATCTACAGCAGAGGTGGGAGAGTCTGTCCATAGGACAACAATCAGTCATACGCTGCACAAATCTGGCCTTTATGGAAGAGTGGAAATAAGAAAGCCATTTCTCAAAGATATCCATAAAAAGTGTTTTTTAAAGTTTGCCACAAGCCACCTGGGCGACACACCAAACATGTGGAAGAAGGTGCTCTGATCAGATGAAACCAAAATCGAACTGTTTGGCCACAATGCAAAATGATATGTTTGGTGTAAAAGCAACACAGCTCATCACCCTGAACACACCATTCCCACTGTCAAACATGGTGGTGGCAGCATCATGGCTTGGGCCTGCTTTTCATTAGCAGGGACAGAGAAGACGGTCAGAATTGATGGGAAGATGGATGGAGCCAAATATAGGACCATTCTGGAAGAAAACCTGTTTGAGTCTGCAAGAGACCTGAGACTGGGATGGAGATTTATCTTCCAACAAGACAATGATCCAAAACATAAAGCGAAATCTACAATGGAATGGTTCACATTCACAATATTATCTGTCGCCCTTGCGTTAATACTTTGTAGTGCCGCCTTTTGCTGCAATTACAGCTGCAACTTTCTTGGGGTATGTCTCTATCAGTTTTGCACATCGAGAGACTGAAATTCTAGCCCATTCTTCCTTGCAAAACAGCTCGAGCTCAATGAGGTTGGCTGGAGAGAGTTTGTGAACAGCAGTCTTAAGCTCTTTCCACAGATTCTCAATTGGATTCAGGTCTGGACTTTGACTTGGCCATTCCCACACCTGGATACGTTTATTTATGAACCATTCTATTGTAGATTTTGCTTTATGTTTTGGATCATTGTCTTATTGGAAGATAAATTGCCGTCCCAGTCTCAGGTCGCTTGCAGACTCAAACAGGTTTTCTTCCAGAATGGTCCTATATTTGGACCCATCCATCTTTCCATCAATTCTGACCATCTTCCCTGTCCCTGCTGATGAAAAGCAGGCCCAAGCCATGATGCTGCCACCACCATATTTGACAGTGGGGATGGTGTGTTCAGGGTGATGAGCTGTGTTGCTTTTTCGCCAAACATATAATTTTGCATTGTGGCCAAACAGTTCGATTTTGGTTTCATCAGATCAGAGCACCTTCTTCCACATGTTTGGTGTGTCTCCCAGGTGGCTTGTGGCAAACTTTAACTAACACTTTTTATGGATATCTTTTCGAGAAATGGCTTTCAACTTTCCACTCTTCCATAAAGGCCAGATTTGTGCAGTGTACGACTGATTGTTGTCCTATGGACAGACTCTCCCACCTCAGCTGTAGATCTTTGCAGTTCATCCAAAGTGATCATGGACCTCTTGGCTGCATCTCTGATCAGTCTTCTCCTTGTTCAAGATTAAAGTTTAGAGGGACGGCCGGGTCTTGGTAGATTTGCAGTGGTCTGATACTCCTTCCATTTCAATATGATTGCTTGCACAGTGCTCCTTGGGATGTTTAAAGCTTGGGAAATCTTTTTGTATCCAA
>NC_056505.1:41216454-41219727 GCF_014905685.2 Nematolebias whitei | reverse complement strand
AGATGGCTAGGCCTCAGACTGACGAAGCCTCTTGGATGAGGGGCGAAACGTTTCTTTTTAACAAAAAAACGAAGTCCAGATGACATGATTCAACCTTTTTTGTTGTTATATACCTGGATGACTGAGAAAACAAACTTTGTGTTTATCACTATAAGGTTTCTCCATAAAAATGTTCAATAGTGGATGTGGGGACCCATAAACCCGTCCCCACAGGACACGAAGGTAACACAGGGAAGACCGGAACCACAGACACACAGCGGCCCCCAAGCCTGGAACTCCGGAATTCTTCCAACAGGGACACCCGCACCCCCCAGAGAGAAAAGCAAATGGAAGCCCCGGGCGATCCCCAGCAACCACAACGCAGAAACCCCAGGAGGCCGTAGCGACGAGTCCACAGGCCCCGCCGGCAACCCGCCCCTCCAGAGTGGATCCGGCCATGGACACCAAGCCCCGAGTCCCGAGGTCATACCACCCCCCAACAGAGGCCCGACAGAGCCAGGGCACACCGGCCCCCGCAGGCAGCCACCAGGGTGGGCCCGCACAAACCCCACCACCCAGCCCCAGCTGCTGAGAGCTGCCAATGCACCGACAGCAGGGGGGCCCACCACCGGAGGGGAGCACGACACAACAAATGGGGGTGAAAACTGATCCAAAAGAGGGGACCATCTAAAACCCAACTTGAGACAAACAGGCACACAGAGACAGCCCGACAGAGCCTCAGTTGGGCCGTCCATGCGCCCCACCCGCCCGACAGCGACCGCAAGCCGGCCCCAGGCCGGGGCCAGAGCAGCAGGGAGCAGCAGCCGAGGAAGGCCGACCCAGCACACCAATGCATCTCTACAGCCCCACACCACAGGCCCGGAGAGGCCCCCGCACGCCACCCATGCACCCCCCCCCCCACATACACACAGTCATTAGAATTGGAAGGGACGAGCGCTTCAGCTCCCCCTCCCAAAAAAGGCGAGAGGAAACGAGGTTTCCCAGCAGCCAAACCACAACAGGTGAATGCCCCCTGGTCCAGATGGGATCCTAAATGGTTTCCCAAGAAACCAGAGGATGAACGCATGTACCAGAAGGGGGGGGGCAAACGCCCTAAGGGTAAAAAGTATGGCACTAAAAGGGACCCATACAACCAGGGATCCCACTGGGAGCCCCAGAGGAGGGGACCTGCTTCCCCACCACCTCGGCCTGAACAGCCTGAGACGAAAAAGAAACAGCAGCAGATCCAGAAAGAGAGCCCCAGACCTCTGAGCTCGGACGAGACAGAGAGTGTGCGTCGGTTCTTGGAATTGTTGAAAGGTGTTGCCACGGACAAACAACCTAACGCGTTGTTTGGCAATATCATTGCTGATGAGTCAGAGAACACAGACAACACCGTTACTGCTGTCACAGACAGTCACCATGACGTTGTTGTTGTGAACTCTGACAGGCCCTCACCTGAAAAAGGGGGGATACAATCACACGTCACCGACGGTAACCCGTCACAAACTGAAACCTCAGAAACAGCAACAGCTGTGCTAACGGTTCAGTCAAAACAGGGTGACACAAACAACAACGTTGCCGCTGTCACGGACAGCCACTAGGACCTTGTTGTTACAAACAATGAGAGCCCCTCAACACACAGTGGGCGGGTGATCTCATACACCAATGACGGAGGCCCGTCAAAAGCCAAACTCCCAGGAGCAGCAGCGATTGCACCAACGGTTCGGAAAAACCAGGATTACGCAGGCAAAGGTAAACGTAAGAAGAAACGTCGGCCAAAACCTACAAGGTTCCTGTGTAACCTGATCAGAAAGGGGGTCGCTAAAAAAGCTTACCTGTCGATCACACTTGAAGGAGTCCTCACACGTGAAGCCCTACTGGATGGTGGAGCCGACATAACTATTATGTCAGCCAAACTGTTCGAGGAGCTCAGGACCACCGCTAACGGTGTTCACAGGGAAATACCTCTCATAGAATGTGCTATAGGACTGCAGGGCTTCGCAGAGACGAGGACAACCCTAACAGCTATAGCTATGGTTCACATGCAGGTTGGCGAGATGACACTATACCACCCGGTACATGTGTCTACGGTTGACTCATTCCCATTTTTGATCGGCCAGGATTTTATAAATCACTTTGAGGCGATTATAGATTATGGTGAACAGACGATGTGGGCCAGAGTGAACAAACCCCTGATAATACTCATGCCTCCTGAGAAAATCACAGACTGCCCAACAACAGGCACCGCAGAAGGCACCAAGGACCTCTCAGCAGAGAACACAGTCCCGGTAAGTAAGCCTTCAAAAGCATGTGAAACCGAAGAGACCCAACGGGTGTACCCAACTCTGACTGAACAAGAAAGCCTCCTCTGCGAGCTGACAGTCAGAGCCCACCGAATACTACCTACCATTGATAGTTCAAGGTGTAGAGATCCAAGGATCCCACACCAAAGATGTTGTACTGTCGCTGCAGACTGATAAATCAGCTATCAAGGATGAAGCCGGGGACGGCCCTCAGTGGTCCTCTGACCCCTCCGGGCAGCTCGCAACTCGGTCAGTACAACCTACAGCCGAAGTAATGGCAGTAACATGTGCAAAGGCTGCAGCCAAGCCGGCTGACAACACAGTCCCTGTACAACCCGTGCTGACTGACCCAA
Organism: Nematolebias whitei; assembly: GCF_014905685.2. Classification (NCBI taxonomy): domain Eukaryota; kingdom Metazoa; phylum Chordata; class Actinopteri; order Cyprinodontiformes; family Rivulidae; genus Nematolebias; species Nematolebias whitei. The sequence continues at coordinate 41,217,089 of NC_056505.1, read as the reverse complement.
ACATCATCCAACTTCAGAAGTTGGATCCTGCGATAAACTCGATGATGCTGTACTTGACTGACCCAGAGAACAACACTCCGTCCGAAGCTGACCTGGATTCCAATCCAGACCTTAAAGTCCTCTTTCAGCTGCGCAAACAGCTAAAACTACTCAAGGGCATCCTAACTTTTGCTCATGGACCGACATCCTCACCCGTGTTCATGGTCCCCCATGACCACAGGGGGGTGACGTTAGTTAGGGTGATGTTATCAGATGCGAGAACGTGATTAAATCTGACAGTCAGAGTGAGTGACGCAACGAAACGTCGTTTTCTAGTTGCTTAATCACTACGTTTGTCGATGTTGAAACAATGTTTTTCTGGTTGCTTAATCACTACTTTTGTTGATGTTGAGACATCGTTTAATTGGTTTTTGGTATTGTTTCTGAACACCCCCAGTAAGAATGAATTTTGTGTGTACTTTAGTTGGAGACTAAAAGGACTTTAACTATGCCAACATGCAGTTCATTTGTTAAACTTCAATCTTTGAGGAGTCAATGTAGATTAATGCTACCTTAAGTACCATAACCTACATTGGTCTCACGATGCTCAAGCCGAACCTACACGAACAATCCTATTCGGGGGGGGGGGGGGGGGG
>NC_056505.1:41193946-41216354 GCF_014905685.2 Nematolebias whitei | reverse complement strand
TCACGGGGGGGCGGAGTGTGCATTTACGTGAGTAAAAGTTGGTCCACGAACTGTACTGTTGTAAATAGCTCATGCTCGAAGGCTTTGGAGCAAATAACAGTGAAATGTCGGCCACATTATCTACCCCGAGAGTTCACAGTGACTTTTATCACAGTTGTTTACATTCCTCCGGACGCTAATGCTAACGAATCACTACAGGAGCTTCATGATATCATCAGCTCGCTGCAGAACAAACACCCCGAGGCTCTTTACGTTGTAGCCGGAGACTTTAACCACGTGAATCTAAAGGACTGTCTCCCAAGCTTTAATCAGCATGTGACAATTCCAACACGTGGAGACCACACATTGGACCGTGTTTACACGAACGTAAAAGATGCATACAAAGCCGAACCCCGCCCCCACCTAGGACTGTCAGACCACATCTCAATCTTCCTGGCTCCTGCTTACATGCCCCCGCTGAGACGCTCCAGACCGGTACAAAAGAAAGTTAAATGTTGGAGCCAGGACAGTGGCCCCATACTGAGAGATTGTTTTGATCGAACAGACTGGCAGGTTTTCAGAGAAGCTGCTGAAAATGGAGGTTCGCTTGATCTTGACCAATACACATCCTCAGTACTGGGTTACATTAGTACATGTACTGACACAGTCTCCACTATCAGAAATGTTAAAAGCTACCCAAACAGAAAACCTTGGCTGAATGCAGAGGTGCGTACCCTGCTGGAAGCCAGGAACACTGCCTTCAGGTCTGGAAACTCAGAGGAGCTGAGTAGGACAAGAAAAGAGCTGGTTGCTGGTATTAAGAGGGCCAAGGCCACATATGCAAAGAGGATCGAGGGTCAATTCATCTCACAAGACCCTCGGAGCATGTGGAGGGGCATTAAGTGCATAACAGATTATAAAGGAAGGAGTGAACAATGCCCCAAAGACCCATCTCTGCCTGATGCCCTCAACAAGTTCTATGCACGCTTTGAAGACCTGAACAGACCACCCAGCACCAGACTCACCTCGCCACCGGATGAAGAGCATCTCAGCGTGACCTCAGCAGAAGTAAGGAGTACCTTCAGGAGGATTAATCCGCACAAAGCAACTGGCCCAGACAACATCCCCGGAAAAGTGTTGAAGGAATGTGCTGATCAGCTCTGTGAGGTGCTGGCAGACATCTTTAACACCTCACTTACCCTGGAGACAGTTCCCACCTGCCTGAAGACTGCCACCATCATCCCAGTCCCAAAAAGCTCTACAGTGACTGGTCTGAATGACTATCGGCCAGTGGCCCTCACCCCGATAGTCGCTAAATGCTTCGAAAAACTGGTCATGACTCACATCAAAACAACCATCAACATCAACGAGGACCCTCATCAGTACGCATACCGTGAGAACCGATCAACAGAGGATGCAATCTCCTCTGTGGTCCACACTGCGCTCAACCACCTGGAGCAGAAAAACTCTTACGTCCGTATGCTCTTTGTGGACTTCACATCCGCCTTCAACTCCATGATCCCCCAAACCCTGATGGACAAACTATCCACACTAGGACTAAGCCCCTCCATCTGCAACTGGGTACTAGACTTTTTAACAAACAGACCACAGTTAGTGAGGATCCACAACCTCTCCTCCTCCACCATAACCCTCAGCACTGGCTCTCCTCAGGGATGTGTGTTGAGCCCCCTTCTGTTTACTCTGCTCACATATGATTGTGCAGCTACCCATCCAGGCTGTCACATTGTAAAGTTTGCAGATGATACAGCGGTGGTGGGATGCATCACAAACAATGATGAGTCCAGCTACAGGCAAGAGGTGGAACACCTGGAGAGCTGGTGCAGAGAGAATAACCTTCACATCAATGTGAAGAAGACAAAGGAGATGATTGTGGACTTCAGAAGGAACAAAAACACCTACACCCCCCTGAACATAAGAGGATCTGCGGTGGAAGTGGTCTCCAGCTACAAGTACTTGGGTGTACACATGAATGACAACCTCAGCTGGAGCAACAACACCACCAGCCTGATCAAGAAAGCTCATCAGAGACTCTACTTCCTCAGACGGCTGAGGCGAGCTGGTCTGGGAAGCTCAGTCCTCACCTCCTTCTACAGGTGTGCAGTGGAGAGCATCCTGTGCTCGAGCATCAACGTGTGGCATGGAGGCTGCACAGCTGCAGAAAGAAAAGCTTTGCAGAGAGTGGTGAAGGCTGCACAGAAATCTGTTGGAATCAGTCTCCCCACCATCACAGACATCTACACCTCCAGATGCAGGAAGAGGGCCACCTGCATCATGAAGGACCCCACTCACCCAGCACACACACTTTTTGCCCCACTCCCCTCAGGAAGGAGGTTAAGGAGCATTAAGTGTAGAACCACTAGACTGAGGAACAGCTTCTACCCTGAGGCTGTTAGACTCATGAATCTCTAACTAGAATAATCACTGTGAAAAAACATATCATGTTGCTGCTGATCTGTTTCATGTTGCTGCTGATCTGTTTCAATGTTGATGTGTTCATGCGTGCACATCTGCTCACAGACTCATGTTCATGTTTGTGCTGATGTTCAATGTTTTATGTTATGAGTGCTTAGTGTATATTTAGTTGATGTTTTTCTTAGTTCATATCTTAGATGTTATTACTGTTTTTCTTAGACATTTTATTGTTGGATGTAACTGGGACCCCGTGTACATAATTTCGCTCCACCACATGTACCACATGAGGTGCGAATGACAATAAAGAAACTCTGACTCTGACTCTGACTAAAGGGACAACAGACAATTGAACCAAACTATATTTTGCCCTGTAAATCTAACTTAAACCAAGTTAGGAATGGAAAAATTGTTTGGATTGCCCTTATATAGGTATAAATCCCTATATATAAAATTTTCAGCATGACCCACCCTTTAAACTGGTAACTGTAGCTGATCTAAACCATGATAGCCTACACACCAGGTGCATATAGGTTAAGGTCTTATGTAAAATCCCACTCATAAGCCCAACTAAAACCACATAAATGCATAACACGTAGAACCAGAATGGCACCCACTGGGAACCACCAGTAGCAACCTTCGCTGAAGGGACCTACAACTCCAACGTGCGTCTCCAATCTCCATCCAGTTGTCGCCTCTGCAGTTCAATCGAGGGAACCCCTCTGCATGCTGATCAATCAACACCTCCAATCGTTGTGGATTTATCGTTGTGGATTATATGACTTTTTCCAATGGAGTACAGACTTTGTTTCCAAGGGGTTAAAGCATTGCTACAATGGAATTACCAACAACATAATGGAATTACCAACAACATAATGGAATTACCAACAACATTGTGGAATTACCTAAACCGTTGTGGGATTACCTTCTTTGACTTTTGTTTTCCTCTTGCTGGATTACATCAAGCTCAAGGACATTCAGAGGCGTAAGTACATGTTGGAATTCATTCCCATGGACAGGCGATGATTTCCAAAGGGGGGACTGTAGTGAACTAAACCTCCGACCTCAATCTGTCTCTGAAGACCTTCAGGGGACAGGAACTGCTATTTCATTGATTTGAATCCAGAAATACAAATTAGCTCATCCAGAGACTGTCTAATTATTATTATTATTATATCTATATTGCGTTACATTTTTTATATTTTTAGTGTGTGTTTAATGTGTGTTTTCTTAAGGCGTGTTTTTGCACTGGAAAAAGGAGTGGCTCTTAATTTCATTGTACTGCGTATAATGACAATAAAGGCATTCTGATTCTGATTCTAATTGTATCCTGAAGTAATCAATTGAAAGAACACTCTTCTTTTTATATTATCATCACTATTTTACAATATCTTGATAATCAAAAAGTGTGTTTAGTTCATATCATTTCTAATGTTGAAGTGAACCACTCATTTTAAATCAACTGTGAAACAGTATTAATGATTTTTTAAACCTCATTTAAATTAGAAATCAAGTTAAATGTCTATTTACAAAGTAATTATGCATTTTGATTTTCTGTCTAAATGAGAAGTCAGTGATGTCGGTCAAAAGTCAGAGACAGTCAGAAAAGAAGTTATTAGAACGGGCTGTATTGTTTTTAAACCTAGCAGAAGGTAAAAAGAGAAACACTGGCATCTGCGTTGTCTCACTTCACCATAACATTTCTCTGTCTGTACTAAACATTCCTAAACATTCTTGAACCCTCGCTTGACTTTCAATAACCCTCTGACATCACTAGAACCACCCCCTGTTGGTTGTTTCAACCAATCAGGAAGTCCTAAGTGACCGGAAGTGAGAACTCTTTAAAAGTTGACACTTCCTGGAACTATTGAGTCTTCTCAGTCTTCTCTTGATGGAGTCTTCTCAAGCCTTCTGGAGTCTTCCACTCCTGAGTGGGATCTCTGACGGAGTCACAGCGACTTGCTGTGAATCCACACGGGCGTAACGCCTCCAACTTCGAAGGTAGCTGAGCCTGTTTGTTGAACGGAGTAAATCGACACGACTTCTGACAATGACCAGCCACTCTAACCAGAGACGCTGGAAGGTAGCGTTGAAATGGACCTGGTACCAGAGCTGATTTATCTCCTGCGAAGGTAACGAGTCGTTACGCGCTAAGTGTACCGGAGGTTTGAGCTGGTGATTGAAAGAGGCGTGCCAATTCTGGTCAATCCAAACATACACCTTTCTCCATCCATCTCTTCTTTAAACTCCTTCATTCCTTCCTATAAACTCTTCTATTTTGCCAGTAATCTAGATGCCTTCAGAAATGTCTTGTTGTCTTATTAGTAAAGCGTGCCAAGTTTTATTAATCAGAACCAGATCAGCTAATCAAGTGTACATGTTTTGATGTTAAATTTTGATTCTGTTAAATAAATGACCACATTTATTCTGATGGGTCAAAGGAAAATTAACATCTCTTGTCACTGATTAAACAATACTCACAGTTACCTCGGTCACATGGCATTAATTTAACTCAAAAAAGAAAGAACCCGGTATATTTAAATAATTAGTAGTGAAGCGACAGTTAAGCTGTCTCCCACCTTTACTACATTTGGTGGGACCGTACGTGTTTTAAATAACACATTTGGTGGGACCGTATGTCCACAGCAAAGCTGTCCTTGATACACTACACATGCAACAAAAAGAGATAATTTGAGAATCCAAACTGACCTAAAAAAGGAACGATTTAGTCAAATTTAGGGGCCGTTTACACAACGCTTATTTTGAGTGAAACCATACCTTTATCTCTGCGGTTCTACTGTTTATTTACACGACACCAGCCCCCGCCCTCACTAAATACGGAGGTTTTTCAACCCAAGTCTCAGATTGGAGGTTTTCGAGTGAACTCCCTGAAGAGGTGTCAAAGGTCCCGCAGAGGTGTTAATGCACATGCGCAATACAGGTGTATATTTCACACATGTGCAGACCAACGGCATATTTCTATCAACAACAATGGCGGTGGAGTATAACACTGCTTTTCCGAGTTACGACTGATGGAATATATGTTGATTCTAGTAAATGGTAAATGGACTGTACTTATATAGCGCCTTTCTATCTTATTTCAAGATACTCAAAGTGCTTTACACTACAATCTGTGTCCTCATTTACCCAGTCATACAGCACTCTACTAGAGCTCTACAAAGCTAATGGAACAAATCATACTAATGAGACTAATCAGTGCTTTAGATCACATTTATACACTGATGGGACACACATCAGAGGCTATGAGGGGTTCAGTGTCTTGCCCAGGCATGTGACTGATGGTGGATTCAAACCCCCAACTCTTGCATTGGAGGACGACTGCTCTAACCACTCAGCTACAGCCGCTGTAGTTAATCTAATTCGAAATCACTATTTATTGAAGGAGCCTATAGAGCAAGGCTGTCAAACCCACTTACAAAAAGGGGGCAAAATCAAAACCGTTCTCAAACTAAGGGCCAGTTTCAGAATCTACATTAACTCAAGTTAGATACCTGACATTTTTTTTGGTTGCAGGTTCCTCAACAAGAGTTTGACTGGTCTCATTTGACGTTCTCTGTTGCACTTTTGACATCATAGTCAAAAATTACCGAAAAAAATAAAGTGAAACAAGTATTTTACATTTAAAATAACATATTGGGGGCCAGACAAGATGTCAATGAGGGCCACATTTGGCCCCCGGGCCTTGAGTTTGACACAAATGCTATATGCTATAGAGGCACGCGTGGAGCTGGAATATAACATACTAAATGTGCTAAATAATAACAGTAACAATAATAAACAGTATTTCTGTTAGTGGTGGGAGATGTAATGAAGCTATCTGAGCTAAATGAAGCTATCTGGACATTATGCAATTCAAGTTATGTGATTTAAACTTTGTTGATGTCATGAAACATCACATTATTAAAGACGAAAATGAAGACATCGGGTTTAATTTTTATTTAATTTTTAACACCACAAACTGTATGTCACACAAACACTGATAATTAAACTGAACACTAATAAAAACACATCAACTGAACTGTAAACTGCATTAATGAACTGGACCCTTCCTCTCTGTTGTCATCCTGGATACTGGCCCTATGTAATTTATCTGGCTTGTTCAGGCTGTCACTCCTTGGCTTAATGCAGCTTAAAATATTGAATGGATTGGAAAAAAGAACTGAGCGAAATTTTAAGTGAATAGTTGGTCTAACATCTCTCTCTTCGATTCCTCCTGCACTTCCGAGGTGAATGCTATTTCAGAACCGGTCCGCCTCTGGTGGGAAGATAGCATCTCTTCGCAGGAAAAATAAAATTAAAACTCAGTTGGTTGTTGTGTAACCGAAGTAAACACAAGCAAACATTAACCAGAACGTTGATTTACCTGCTGTAGCATTTCTTGATGGCTACTGATTACCATAGAGTGGGAAGCCAGACATCATTCTCGTCAGTGCTCGTTCGCTAAACTACCGATGTCGAACTGTTAGATGAAGCAGTCCTACTTGGTATCAAATCAGTCGACTCATATCCAAAATCCAGCCTCAAGTTTTGTTGTTAGCTGGGCATTTAGCCCAGAGGAAGGACCTTACAGACAACTGTCCCAGGCAGCGCACATGTGCATTATGCGAATGTACAAAATTCACAGTGCCAACTAATGACTTGGCATGGCAACTAGAGCAAATTCGCCAGGGGGTGGGGGATTGGGTGGGGTGGAGGGTGGTCCTGCAGTTAAATGTAAACACCGAATGCGGTCGTGTAAACAAGGATGTTTTTCTTCAAAAAAGTTTTTCTTTCAGCTTCTCCCTTCTTTAGAAGTCACCACAGCAAACTAAGTCGTACGAAGACTTGGCAATTATTTTTATGCCGCATGCCCTTCCTGCGGCGATCACAGACCACCGAGCTACCACAGCCCTCTGTGTGGAGCAGAGAGCTGCTATCTAGGGTGCCCCGGGGAGCAGATGGTGGGGGTTAAGAGCCTTGCTCAAGGGCCTAGAGTGGAGCAAATGAGGGTGGAGACAGGTGTGGGTGCTTCACCTATCCCACCCACATTTTGATGTTGGCACCGGGAGTTGAACCAACAATCTTCCGATCACAGGCCAACCTTCTCTAACCTCTGGGCCACCACTCTCCTTTTTTTTTTCTCAAATCAATATCTGAAAAACTGCCCCCCCCCCCCCCCCCCCCCGCGCCGTGTCCAAGTCAAGGGGGCCTGAAGTCAAACTGAATTTAACTTTCAATGTAAACATCTGATTTCAAATGTATTAACCCTTGTGTTGTCTTTTGGGAGAAAAAAAATCAGAGAGATATTTCTTTTTGCATGTGTTTTTAGTTATTTGTTCATCTTTGGTGTAGTCAGTTAACACTTTTTCTGACAAAGCCAAAAATACGTTGTTTTTCATTTTGTCAGAATTTACTCAAATGCTCTTCTAACCTCACAATAACTTTGCTGCACTCTCATGGTTCCTTAGGAGAAAAAATATGGACATATTAGAATGCACTGTAAAAACAAATTTTGCACAGTGATGGTTGGATATGGACACCAGTGACCCCTGTGACTTAAAAAGGATGAAGCATGTAAAGATAATGGATGGATGAACTATGAGTTTAAAAATATTATTTAAATTTTATTTTTATTTCAGGCTTTGATAATTCTAAAATTTAACTCAGTTTCAATTCAGTTTATAGTATCAAGTCACAACAGAAGTCATCTCAGGGCATTGAACAGAAACATTTGTACTTTGTATATAAAAATAAGAAATTAACAAAAATATTTAAAAAAATATATATTTTTTTTATCTGAGGAGCAGACTGCTTGGAATTTAACTCCATCACAGAACTCTCATCTTGAGCAAGCATGAAGGCAACAGTGGAAAGGAAAAACGCCCTCAAGAGGAAGAAACCTTTAGCAGAACCAGGCTCAGGACAAGTGGTCATCTGCTTTGACCATATGGGTTTGAGAGGAACAGAAAAGAGGAACAGATACACAATGGCAGGTCAAGAATCACATGTTAAGATAGAAATATCAAATTAAATTGTTTTCATTTGATATTATTTCTAACTTAACTAACTAATCTTAACTAAGGAATTCAATTTTAACAATTCATTTAAGAAAATGAGGTTATTTTGTCCTCTAATAGTCAAAGCTTAAGGCAGCATAACAAGTCAACCCTAATTATAGGATTTATCAAAAAGGAAAGTCTTAAGTCCAGTCTTAAAACTGGACAATGTGACAGCATTATGGACAGAAACTGGAAGTTTGTTCTACAAAAGAGGAGCCTGATAACTGAAAGATCTTCCTCCCATTCTGCTTTTGGAAACTCTAGGAATCATGAGTAAGCCTGCAATCTGAGATCAAAGTGCTCTGTTAGGAAAATATGGAACAATAAAATCTGTAAAATAAAATGGAGCTAGATTGTTGAGAGCTTTGTAGGTTAGAAGCAAGATTTTAAATTCAATTCTGGACTTGACAGGGAGCCAGTGGAGAGAAGCTAAAACTGGAGAGATATGATATCTGCTACTAACTCCAGTTAAGACTCTGGCAGCAGCATTTTGGATTAACTGAAGACTTTTTAAAGATGTATTTGGACACCCAGATAACAAACTATTGCAATAGTCCAGTCTAGACGTGACAAATGCATGAACCAGTTTTTCTGCATCATTTTTAGATGTTTCTAACTTTGGCCATATTATGCAGGTGGAAGAAGGCGGTTCTAGTAACGTTATTTGTAGGGATGGCACCCTCTTGTGTTTGGTTCCCATCCCTGCACCTCCTGGTTTCCCTGTCCTGATCATTTATGTCTACGTGTCCTGTCCAGGTGTTTGTGATTGTGTCTGATTACTCTGTGTATATAAGTCTGCGACTTTGTGTTACTTGTTGTCGGGTCATCGTCTGTGATTACTCTGGCTTTATCTGGTCCTCATGAAATTCCGTACGTTTTGTGAGTAATGCTGCCTCATCAGCACTTTTGTTTTGTGTTCATTAAAGAGTTTATTATTTTACTCCTCGCACCTCCGAGTCCTGTCTGCACACTGGGTTCAGACCACAAACACACCGTCCCTGACAGTATGACCCGAAACTCAAAAGAACCCAGCAGACAGAAGACTCGGAATGACCGGACCGCCCGATGGAGAGAGGGGGCAAATCAGACCCAGGAGCATGCAGCTGTCATCCAAGTGAACAGGTTCCAGATCAAACCCATCTGGATACACCACAGCCCTGAAGTTGAGATCCTCCATTCACCACTCCTGGTTGAGGAGGAAAAGAGGAGGAGGAGGACTCAGCCCAGAGGCAGCTGTCTGGAAATCAAGACAACTTCCTTCTCCACCCTGCCACAGTTGTGTTCCCTGTGGTCCTCCTCAGATGACTCCGAGCCAGAGGAGTAGTTCTGGCTCACCAGAGGAACAAACAGTCTCAGGGGCTGCAGAAACTCCTGTACTTGTTGAAGCTTCCATCTCTGCAGATCCTCCAATGGCCACTGGGGGCATTGTTGAAAAAACACCTGATAATGTTGCTGTTGTTTTTCAGCAGCTCCAGAGATTTTTTGATGCTACTTCCCTTAACCCAGACCCTCATTACAGATGTAATGCCTATTGCATCTTGGAGGACATGCTCACATCTAAAACCAGACTGTTGCAAATCCCAGACCTCTCACACGTTTTTTCTATGATAAAGGAAGAGTAAAAAAGCAGAGTATCAGAACATTTCAGACACTCTCCCCTTGTGAATCTGTCATGGCCCCAGGACCTGTCGAGGCTCCAGGATCTGCAGGAGGGCCCGAGACTGCAGCCGAGGTCCCAGTGCCTGCAGCCGAGGTCCCAGCATCTGCAGCCGAAAACCCAGACCCTGCAGCCAAAGACCCAGAGCCTGCCGCAGAAGACCCAGAGCCTGCCGCAGAAGACCCAAAGCATGCTGCAGAAGACTCAGCACCTGCCGCAGAAGACCCAGCGCCTGCTGCAGAAGACCCAGCGCCTGCCGCAGAAAACCCAGCACCTGCTACAGAAAACCGAGCACCTAGGGCCGGGTACCCCGGGTGTCCAGAGGCCTCATCGCCCACCATGACCAGTGAGGCCTCCATGACCACAGAGGCTTCCTTGACTGCAGAGGCCTCCATGACCACAGAGGCTTCCCTGACTGCAGAGGCCTCCACCACCACAGAGGTTTCCAAGACTACAGAGGCCTCCACGACCACAGAGGCTTCCATGACTGCTGCAGCTCCACAGCCTCCAGTGTCACCTGCTGCAGCTCCACAGCCTCCAGTGTCACCTGCTGCAGCTCCACAGCCTCCAGTGTCGCCTGCTGCTGCTCCACAGCCTACAATATCGCTTGCTGCAGTTCCACAACCTCCAGTGTCTCCTGCTGCAGCTCCTTGGACCATCATTACAGCAGCAGCATTCCAGACAGCAGCTGTAGCATCCCAGGTCTCCTCGTCACTTGCTACAGCCCCACAAGTCCCTATGCTGCCTGCTGTGACTCTCCAGGTCTCCACATCAGCTGCAGTTCTCCAGGACACCCCTACAGCAAAAGCTCTTCAGATCTCCAGGTCAACAGCAGCCTCCTGGGTCACCATGTCTGTTGCTGAACCGTGGGTCCCCCCATTTCCCCTCTGTGCGTTGAACGATCATGGACTCTCAGGGTGCCCGTCATTGTCAGCCAACCACTGGACTTGCTGCTTGGTATTGGACGGCCTCCCAGCCACTCACCTGAACTGGCTCGTGATACTGGACGGCCTCCTGGTCGCTCTCCCGAGCTCCTGCCATGTGACGGACGGCCTCCTGGCCACCCACCGGAACCCCTGCTTTATGTTGGACGGCCTCCTGGTCGCCCGCCTGATCTGATCCAGCAAGTTGGACAGCCTCCCACCTGAACCGTTTGTTTCCTTATGTTTAGTTTTTGTGTTTAGTTCCCAGGCGTCGTCCTGTCAGATTTAGGTTTCTTGTTCTTGTGTTTCCTTGTGCCCGCCATCCTTGCAGTTCCCCCCTCCGCCCACCCTAGTTCTTTGGGGGGGGATTTTTGGTGGATGCCTGGGGGCGTCCTTGGGAGGAGAGTACTGTAGGGATGGCACCCTCTTGTGTTTGCTTCCCATCCCTGCACCTCCTGGTTTCCCTGTCCTGATCATTTATGTCTACGTGTCCTGTCCAGGTGTTTGTGATTGTGTCTGATTACTCTTTGTATAGAAGTCTACTTCTTTGTGATACTCGTTGTCGGGTCATCGTCTGTGATTACTGTGGCTTTGTCTGGTTCTCATGAAATTCCATACGTTCTGTGAGTAACGCTGCCTCATCAGCATTTTTGTTTTGTGCTCATTAAAGCGTTTATTATTTTTAGTAAGTAAGTAAGTAAGTAAAGTTTATTTATAAAGCGCTTATCACAGACATAAAATCACAAAGCGCTGTACATAAAATCAGACATAAAATCACAAAGTGCTGTACAAAAAAAATCAATGCTAAAATATACAAAGAATAAAACAAGCCTAAGAACTACAAGAAGCACAGTGAAATCATGACATAAAAGCCTGGGCGAATAAAAGTGTTTTCAGTTACTTTTTATAAACCTCAATAGAGTCAGCAGAACGAAGTTGCAGTGGCAAACTGTTCCACAGTCTTAGAGCCACTGACTGAAAGGCCCTGTCCCCTTTAGTTTTCAGCCGCGTACGTGGAACATCCAAGAGGTTCTGTGACTGGGAGCGAAGACCACAAGCAGCAGAGTATTTGGTCAAAAGCTGACAAAGATACACAGGAGCCTGGCCATTTAAAGCTATGTACGTCAGCATAAGAACTTTAAAACGGATTCTAAACGCGACTGGGAGCCAGTGTAGTGAATATAGGACCGGGGTGCTGTGACAGTATTTGCTGGATTTGGTGAGAAGTCTGGCAGCTGTGTTCTGAATTACTTGTAGACGTGAAACAGAAGACTTATCCAGGCAGGGATAAAGGGCATTGATGACACAAAAGCATGAATAATTTTCTCTAGATCGGTTCTGGAGACCATAGGTCGTATTTTAGAAATGTTTCTTAAATGAAAGAAACAAGAACGGGAAATAGCTTTAATGTGAGACTCAAAGCCTAATGATGAGTCAAATGTGACTCCTAAATTTTTTACTTTTGATTTGGCTACTGGGCAGAAAGAGGCAATTTTCTGATTGATTTTTGGGTGAAGATGACTTGGAGCAGTAATCAAAGTGTCTGTCTTACTGGTGTTTAAAACCAGGAAGTTACTGGCAAGCCAGTCACTGATATGGGACAAACATTGGACAAGGATGGTCAATTTATCCAGCTGGTGTGGTTTAAATGAAAAATACAACTGAATGTCATCAGCATAAATGTGATAAGAAATATCAGAAAAGGATTGAATAATGCTGGCAAGTGGGATAATATAAAAGGAAAACAAAAGTGGACCCAGAACTGAGCCTTGAGGCACCCCACAAGTTAAGGGGGCATAATCAGAGGAGAACCTGTCCGTCTTGATGCAGAAAGTTCTGTGAGATAGGTATGATGTGAGCCAGTCCAAAGCTGAGCCAGAAATACCAGCCACAACCTTCAGTCTGTTTAATAAGGTTGTGTGGTCGACAGTATCAAAGGCAGCACTAAGATCTAACAGGACCAACACAGAGCATTTTCTTTAATCAGAAGCCATTAACAGATCGTTGTGGACTTTTACTAGAGCAGTTTCAGTGGAATGGTGTTTTAGAAAACCAGACTGAAAGGGATCAGAGATCTGTAACTGACAGAACCAGGATCTGAGTTGGGTTTCTACAACTTTTTCAAGTAATTTATAGAGAAAAGGCAGTTTAGAGATGGGACGAAAGTTGGAAAGGGATCCAGAATCAAGGTTAGGCTTCTTTAAGAGAGGGGTCACTTCTGCTGTTTTAAAATACGATGGGACGGACCCTTTGTTCAGGGAGATGTTAATTATCATCAACACTGTTGGACCAATACAGGCTAGAGTCTGAACAAGCAGAGAAGGAGGTAATATTTCCAGTGAACAAGTAGAAAATGTCATTTTGGCAATTAATGAGGTCAGGTCATTTAAAGTAATTGGAACAAAAGAAGAAAATGACTCAGAACACTGAGGCTCATCTTGAAAAATAGAGGCGCTTGGAGATATATTGGATTTCAGGTCCATCACCTTCTTTATGAAAAAATTGAGAAACATGTTACAGTCATTGTTTGAGGTTAATGAAGCATGGTGCACTGGAGGAGATACAATACTGCTGATAGTATCAAATAACACTTTAGGATTGATTTTGTTCAGGTGAATAAGATTGCTAAAATACGATGACCTGGCATCACTAACTGCCTTGTTATAAGCACCAAGGAGCTCCTTAAAATATTCCCGGTGGGCAACCAGACCAGTCCTCTTCCACAAGCGTTCTGTTTTCCGACAAGAGTGCCTGAGTTCTCGAGTTTGATTGTTTAACCAAGGTGAACAGCGGTAAACGGGCCCACAGTGGGTTTTGTAAGGAGCAATACTGTCAAGAATGGTAAGGCAGTGATCATTAAAAGAGTCAACCAGAAGCTCCACATCATCATCATCAGGAGGTGTTGTAAATGAAAAGAGGGAAGAAAACTCTGCGACTACAAAACTGTCAATAAAGCGTCTGGGTTTACTGGTAACCTGAGAAAAAGTCTCCAAATAACAGGAAATATTAAAAGAGACAACCTTATGGTTACTGAAAACAACATATTTTATATGTAGATTATTAAGAGTGAGTCCATAAGTAAAAACCAGGTCTAAAGTGTGGCCTGCAGTGTGAGTAGGCTCAGACACATGCTGTGAGAAGTTAAAAGAGTCCATAATATTAAGAAAGTCCATAGCAGGATGGTTTGTTGGATCATCAACATGAAAATTAAAATCCCCAGAGATGATGATCCTATTTAGCTTCACAGTAGAAGATAAAAAGTCCTGAAAGTCTGAGAGAAAAGATGAAGCAGGTCCAGGTGGTCGATAAACTAGGATGGCATATATAGGCTCAACTTTGCCTATTCGAACCATGATCATCTCAAAGGAGTTGTAAGTAGATGAAGTGATCATTTGACATAGAAAAGTCCTTTTATAGTTGACAGCTGTGCCACCTCCACGGCCTGTCATCTGTGGTACAGATAAAAAAGAACACCCCTCAGGACAGAGTTCCAAAAGATGTGAAACATCATTTTCACGTTGCCATGTCTCAGAAATAAACAAAAAGTCTAAGCTCTCAGAGCGAAAAAAGTAATTTAAAATGAAGGACTTATTGGCAATAGAGCGTGCATTAATTACCGACATTTTAGCGGAGAAAGCTGCTGACCGTGTAGAGGGGTCCACAGCAGCATCAGTCTGGCGTCACAAACAGGATATCGGGAAGGCTGAGCAATATTTAAAACCAAATAAGGAAAAAGAGATTAAAGTTGAGAAAAAGTTGAAGCAGACGCCCGAGGAGGCGTGATTGAACAGAGAAAAAGTTGTACCGGGGTGGGAAGAAGCCCCATTCCAGTTGTTAGCGTTGTGTTTGAGAGGTGGAGGGGGGCACCCTGAGCCTTGGAACAATTCTCTGAAAGCAGATAGTCCGGGTGATGTTTTGATCGCTTTGCAGGCAATAGAGGTCAGAAAGACAGGGCTACTGTGTCGCATGTGAGTGTGTGTGACTGCTTGGAAAATACTGTCAGAAACAGGTGCCTGAGGAGGCGTGAGTTGAACAGAATGACTGATGTGACTTTTGTTGCTCATTTGGGAACTGGATGGGATCTGTCGAGTTGGGACGGTTACATCTGGGGAGACGAGGAGCTTGCTCACTTGTCTAAAATATATAAACAACAGACTGCACAACCCACAGATGCTTGGGTAGCTAGGCTGTTGGATAAAGGTGGAGGTCAGGTAGGAGTGAATTCAGCGCATCGACAGGGAGTCAGAGCTTTGCAAGACTCGAGACCTTTGTTTGAAGTTTACGTAGAGGCAGCCCAACAGATGTTTCCTGGAGCATCGGATTGGGCTGATTTACAGGGGCATTGGGTGACTTTAGGGGAATGCGAGCAAAGATTGGTTCGACTGTGTCTAAGGAATGCGCTCGCTGTGCGTTGGGCAGTAGATTATCAGGTACATGTTTTTTCAAGGACTGATGTTCGAAGCCAAGTGTTGAAACTGGGTGCACTCGGAGATTGGAACACAGAGAGAAACACAGAGCTGAAAACCGTGAAAAAAACATTTAGTCAACCCATGGGTCGTGGGCCGAGAAGGGACGGCCGGAATAACATGCAGGAACCTACTCGTTCTGCTTTCTGGAGGGCATTAATACAGACAGGAGTGCCTTCAGCTGAGATGGATGGTGTGTCAGCAGAAGAGTTGAGGGCTAGATGCCATTATTTGGATTAAAAGGGGCAAAAGTAGAAGGTCCAGAAGTTGACATCAACCTTCTGAAAGCAGATACTGTCAACATTGAACATCAAAGGTCCAGAATTAGAGAGCCCAGATTTTGACGTTAAATTAAAAGGCCCCAAACTTGGTGATATTGATGTTAAAATGCCAAAGGTCAAAGGAGAAATTAAGACACCTGATGTTGACATTAAAGGCCCAAACGTTGACATTGAGGGCCACAAAGAATGAATTAAAATGCCTAAAGCCAAGATGGTTGAAGGGAAAAGGGTGGATTAAAATAAAAATGTCATCAGAGCACTTAAAGGGGATGTGTTAAGCTGGCTGCTTTGAAGGAAGTGCATCATATGTTGTTTATAAATGGTTCATCTGCAGCTGAAGTTGTGAGGGCATCTAAAACAACTCGAAGTATCTAAAAAGATCTGAGATGAAAAAATTCACCATCTTGTTTTGCAGTTGTTTCACATTTAAAGTAAAAGTTCAGCTCTTTTCAAGAGGGGTTCTGTGGAAAAAGTTATGAACAAGTAATATCTTACCTGCTACACATAGGCTTTAGAACAACCCCAGTTTGGAGAAACTGATGAGCTAAATATTCTGAGTGGGGCCAAGACCAGAAGAAGGATTTCTTTTTAATAAATAAAAGTTAATTGCTGACACTTTTGCATGAAGTGGTTATGTATGAATTGTCTGATTATTTGTAGAACAAAACGGATGACATAAAACTGCAATACAGCAATGTGAAGCATGTCAGCATTAGAAAAAAGGGTCACCACAGCATGTGCAGGGACAAATACACAGAGGAAAGGGACCAGGTCAGATCTGGCAGATGGATTTCATTGGCCCTTTGTCCATGTCACAGGGGTGTAGATATGTATGTACAGCTGTAGATACATATTCAGGTGTGTTGGTGACTTGTAAATATGCTAATCAAGCATCTACTTTAAAATGTCTTTGTATGATGGAATCATTTTATGGGGTTCCCCTTCAGATACGAACAGATAATGGGACCCATTTTACTGGAAAACAAGTGAAAGACTGGTCAGCTGAAAAACATGTTGAATGGATTTATCACATTCCTTATCATCCACAAGCTGCTGGGCTAATTGAGAGAATGAATGAACTGTTAAAAAAAATGCTGAGAAAATTAAATGACAAACATGATTTGACTAACTGGAAAGTAAATTTGTTGCAGGCTGTGTCTCAATTGAATAACAGACCCATTGCACCAGGCACCACTCCTCTAAATTGAATGATACTCCAGAAAAAAGAACCAATCAGAATGTGGAAAATTGATGACAGAGCAGAGCTGCCTGTCAGAACAAATCCTAGATCTGTTGGACTAGATCTGAGGACTCTAGAGCCAGTGACATTGATTTCAGGTCAAATTCAAGTTATAAAAATTGGTCTGGGTCTGCAATATCCTAAAGGCAGGAGAAGAAAAATACAGGGTGAATGGTTTGAGCCACAGACAAATCTCACCTATGAAGTGAAACTATGCGAGACGGCTGATAAAGGAGTGGTATGTATTCTGCAAACAGGTCATGTTAACCCATGTTTAACCAAAGACGAGGTATTGTGTGATTGGACTCATGAACCAGCTAGAGACATAAAAAGTCACCCTCAATTACCTACCTTTCTCTGGATGTGTGTATGGTGTACATCTGAGGACTTGGAACAACCAGACTTATCAATTAACTAATTATAGTTCCACCACTCGACTAACAGAGGTACAATGACAAACTTTGCACGTACCCTGGCGAGTCTCCCTAGACCGTTTCAAATGTGCATTAAATGGGTCTACAGAGCTGAAACGAATGATTGAATCACATAAGTCAAACGTGTCTGATCTAACAGTGTCCACCTACATTGCTCAAGGAAAGGTTTTACATGTGGCTAAGCTAATAGAGCAAGCGTCGGCTCACCATTGGTGGGATATATTCACAGGAATGTCATCTACGGCACAAAATATATGCAGTGATATATGTGATATATCCTTTTTTCATTTTGATCTTATGTACCTCTGTATTAACCTTGTGTAATTTGGGTACTTGTTTTTATATTAGGAGGGTTAAAAATAGAATTAATCAGAAAATTTATAACACTGCTTTATAATGAAAATAGCAGTTGAAATCAGAGATCATTGGTTTGGCAGAGAACGAACCGTCATCGAAGTTGACTCCATGGTCCACCCTGACATGTTAACAATTGATTATTGGGTAAGTGGTGATAGAATTTACCGCCATTTTGAACACAATGGCTCTCGCCTTGATTTCTTACATTTAGTGATAGAAACTATGGAACAATGGACAAATGTTTTTGATCGACTGCCTTATGAAGTCAGGGGGGAAAATCTCCAAAATTAGTCAGAAAACCAAAGGGTGGAATGAATAAAGAATTCAATAAAATGTTGTTTTTCTGACTATTTAACTTGCGATATACAGTGTTTAAAATGTTGTTTCTCTGACTATTTTACCTGTGATAAAAAGTGTTTTTGGTAAGGGCAAAATTAGTCAGAAAACCAAAGGGTGGAATGAGTTGAGAGTTTAATAAAAGGTTGTTTTTCTGACTATTTAACCTGTGATATAAAGTGTTTTTTGTGCATGTTGTTGTGAGTTACCCAGAGGCCTGAGGAGGAGGCCCGGACCGCATCCTCCTGCACGCTATCTAGAGGTTTTCTCACCCTAGCTTCTCACGCTCCCTCGTTATCTAGAGGTTTTTTTAAGCTTCTCACGCTCTCACGCTATCTCAAGGGTTTTTCACAGACTTTAAGTCCAGGTGGGCATGTTCTGTTTACTGGGAGATGTTCCCATGTAATGCAGAGTATTAAAGTGTGACACTCAGAATTAGAGTTGAAGTCTACTGTGGATCCTGATCCGATGCCCAGCCTGAATTGATGTTACTTTTTTACTCAGACTGAAACGGCTTCCCGATCTGGTGTCATGGTGAGGGGCTTTTTACATCAATATCTGATTTGTACTGAATGTACTTGTGCTTTGCTGTATCTGTGGCGGTGTAATAAAAATGACACATTATTATTCTAGCAGAAACAGCCTGTGAGTTTTTATTCATTGTTCCGACCGTTCACCCGACCCTGTATTTTGTTTAAGATAATTTCATAGAACAATCAGGATGACGTGGCAAGCTGCGCAGTGAGTCAGGATTCCTCCCGCGATGAACTTTTGATGCCCACAGCTTCAGGTGACAACCTGTGTGGGAAACTTCTGGGAGCGGTTGAAGTAGTCCAGCACCAACATATCTGAGGTTGAAACGCCTGGCCGCACCCGATGCTACCTCGTTTTTCCGAAGCCGACGGAGCAGCACGAAGAAGCCGGCTCTCTTCCCCTGCTTCCTTCGTCTGCATGTCCAGAGCAGGGGCGGATCCACAGGTAAGAGAGGAGAGATGCCGGGAGGGGCACCGGGTTCCAGCGGTGGTGGAAATGTAACTCTGTTTTGATGACACTGAAGGTTGACCATCACAGACTTGATCGCCAGTAGCAAGTGGCGGTCATATGTCCACAAGGAAGCCACCCCAGACAGAATCATAACAATAAAATAACATATGAAGTAAGCAAACAACCTGGCAGAGGCCAAGCCAAACACAGGCGCCATCTTGCCAGCCGAGTGATTTTACTCCTCGCGTCTCAGAGTCCTGTCTGCACACTGGGTTCAGACCACAAACACACTGTCCCTGACATTATTAATGTGGGGTTAAAAGACATGTCCTGATCAAAAATAACACTGAGATTTTTAGGCCCAAGCAGCGAAGCGCTGCGAAGGCCTATTGTAATTGCTCTGTTCAGGCCCAAGCTGCAATATTTTCTGCCAAATGATTGGCGTTTTGGGGGCCATAACATATCCCAAAAGTCACCAAATTTGGCGGACGCATAAAGATTGGTGAAAGATTACATATTTTAAGGGCGTGGAAAAAATCGCAACAGAAACGGCTCAAGAGCGCCACCTAGAAATTTTCAAAATACCCTCCGCATTAACCTTAGTTTGTTGTAGAAACATGAAATTGGGTACGCTTGTTCAATCCTCCAAGATGCACAGAAAACCCTCTGGCACCAACATAGTGCGATAAACAGAAAGGTGGCCATTTTGGAATACCGGCCCAATATTCACACCTTTTTGGCGGTTTACAGCCTCCGCATTTGAACGAACTCCTCCTAGGGATTTCGTTCAATCGGTTTCAAATATGGCCATTTTGGTCAAAAGGCATGGGGGACACAAAGTTATCTAAACGGTTCTTTTTGGAGCATGCTGAAGGGGCGGGGTCAGACCTCAAAGTTTGACATCTCGCCATGAAAAACAAAACGCTAATAGCTTCTACACGAAAACTGTCTGAGACATCAAACCTTCATTGAGGCTTTCAAACTTGGTTGATATGCCCTTAAGACATTGAAGAGTAAAAGTTATCTAAAGTTTGCATTTTCGTATATGTTAAAGGGGCGTGGCCAGGCCTCAAAATTTCGTTTCACGCCATAAATTTCCAAACACTATAACTTTCACATTGAAAGACTGAAATGCACGAAACTTGGCATGACTAATCCCTGTTGGATGCTTGACGATCCACTGTGTCATATTTTGACGTCATCAAAGGCCTGCCCCCTCGGAACAGGAAGTCTCTTTTTTAACTTGGAATGCTCCCTCTTTGACACCAGTGACCTAATCAGGATGATCCTGTGTTAGAAGACAGATAATATGGTCTGACTTGATTTAAAGCGCAAACCGTTTTTGCGTGAGGGTGAGGATGTGGGCGTGGCAGCGTGACGAATTAAGAAGTGACGCTGTTGGAATATATTTGGCTCTAAATTGCACAGATTTCAGCCGAGGTGCACCAAAATCTCTATGATCGATCATTATCCGCCCCTTGAACAGGTGTCCATGATAAGTGGCCAATAGCTTCCACAGCGCCACCTATATTATTCCTAAAGTTATAGCTCAGTTATACAACATGCGATTTGTACCAGATTTGTTGTGCGTCATCAACGAGGACTTTTAGACACATTGATGTTGTAGTTTAACATATGACTCAAGTGAGCCCCCTAGATTATTCCAACAGTTATATCTCAAAGATACATCATCCTATCCGCACCAGATTTTTGGTGCGTCATATGTGAGCATTTCTAGACAAATTAGTATTGTTTAACATTTGACTCAAGTGCACCTCCTAGATTATTCAAACTGTTATATCTCAATGATATATTATCCGATCTGCACCAGATTTTTTGTGTGTGATCAGTGAGCACTTCTATATACATTTGTGATGTTATTTAACATTTGACTTGAGTGAGCACCTACATTATTCCAAAAGTTATATCTCAGTGATACATCATCCAATCTGAACCTGAGTTTTTGTGCTTCATCAGTGAGCACTTGTAGACACATTGGTATTGTTGATTCATGACATCACTTAAGCCCCACCTACTAAGAGAAAAAACTGTTGATTATTGGATGACACTTCCAGCTTCGCACTTTGTAAGATATTAGACAGAAACTTTGTTTGCTAACTGTTGAATACCACTGTAGTGAACTAGACTTAAGGTCAAGACCTTGACCTTAAGAACCATTTGGGATAGAACTGTCATTTCATTGATTTGAATCCAGAAATACAGGTTGACCCATCCTGAGACTTTCTTTCTTGAATTAATCAAGTGGAAAAAGACAATTCTCTATGATCATTACTATTTTACAAATGTTTTGATAATCAAATTGTGTTAGTTCAAACAATGTTTACATGTTGAGGTGAACTAATCATTTTAATTAACTGTGAAACAGTATAATGATTTTTAATCCTCATTCAAAGTGAAATCAAGTTGGAATACATTACAGAGTAATGATTCATTTCTTGATCGTCTGTTTGAAGTGAGTAAGTTTGTAAGTGTGTCGAAGTTCAAGTTTCGGTCAACTGAAAGTTTACTGAAAAGAAATGTCATGTTTAACTTTTACAGCAAGATACTGGAAGAAGTGACTCCACAAAGTCTGGTTCCTACATAATATCTTTCTGTCTGTTCTTAAACAATCTTAATCTTTTCCTTGACTTTTCATAACACCTTACATCACAAAACACACCTCTGTTTTGGTCCATCGACCAATCAGAAACTCTCAAATGAACCAGAAGTGACCCTTCTTTAAATGTTGACACTTCCTAGTTCAGCTCAGTCTTGCTGTTCAGCTCAGTCTTGAAGCTGCAGTAAGCTCAGTCTTGAAGATGGAGTAGCAGTTCTGAAACTCAGCAGTTCCAGAGTTCATGAAGGCTGGAATTCAGGATGCTGCTGAAAGAGAATCAAGCTGAACCAGAGACGATTTGGGAATTATGAAAGTCTGTCCTGGATGACCTCACGACTCCAGAGGTTTCAGCTGTTCTCACGGAGACGCTGAAAGAGTTGAAAGGAGAACTCTACACCAATGCTGAAACTATCATCAGAAAAGGTAAAAGTCGATCTTCAACTAAGCGTACCGTTGGGCCAAGCTGGAAAAGAAGGAGGGTGTCGGTTCTGGTTAAAACAGACAAATTCCCTCACACATCTCTCTGTAGATAAACCTCATCTTTCCATCTTTAAACTCTCCTATCTGCTAGCAAATTAATCCAGATGTTTTTCAGAAATGTCTGTGGTGAAGCAACGGAAAATCATGGCCGTATGGTTTTCCTGG
>NC_056505.1:41187442-41193846 GCF_014905685.2 Nematolebias whitei | reverse complement strand
TGTCTGTGGTGAAGCAACGGAAAATCATGGCCGTATGGTTTTCCTGGTTGTAAAGCTGATTAATTATGTTGTTATTTTCAATTCTTGCCAATTAATGTAAATGTGTGATGTGTTAAACTTGATTCTGTTAATAAATGACCCACTGTCGTGGTGAGTCAAAGATAATTAACGTCTCACGTCCACATTTTATTAGATTCAATGCACGTACGTTAAACGGTCCAGAAAAATGAAAGAATCCGTTTTAACAGTATGAATATATGACAGATATGTTCTACTACACCACACATGACATGTTGAAAAGCATAAAGGAAGTGCTTGCCAAACATTTGCCACAAAACAGAAAGTCACCATAACTCATGCCTGAAAGGTCAGATTTCTCCTATACTTGTAAGACCTGCAGCTGGACAAGTAACAACATGGATGGAAGGCGATGTCGAAGATTCGGGAAATGCGCCATGTGGTGAATGCATGCGGGATTGGCACAAGAGAGTTTGCAATGGTGACTCGGTGGACTAGCTAGAACTCCCACAGTCGCCGTAAGGCCGGAGCGGCGCTTTGCTGCGAGGGCCTCCAATGCTGCTTGCAGCTTTAATTAACATTAGAACTGGAGGCCAAATTAATGCCATCCAAGGAGGGCAAAACACTGAACAAGTTATTCCTAAGATGCTCAGGTCCAAAAACCAAAACCTCAGTCTTGTCTGTATTCAAAATCAGAAAATTTAGGGTCATCCAGGTTTTTATGTCTTTAAGACATGCTTGTAGTCCAAGTAGTTGACTGGATTCATTGGGCTTCATGGACAAATGGAAGTGAGTATCATCAGCAAAACAATGAACATTTATCCCATGCTGTTTAATAACATTACCTAATGGAAGCATATACTGTACAAGGTAGAGTATAGGTCCAAACACTGAACCTTAAGGAACTCCATGACTAATTTTGGTGTATGATGAAGATTCATTATTTACATTTACAAATTGGAATATATCAGATAAATATAATTTAAACCAATTCAGAGCCATTCCTGTAATCCCAATATCATATTCAAGTCTCTGTAATAGAATATTATGATCAACTGTATCAAATGCAGCACTGAGATCAAACAGGACCAGTGTAGACACCTGTCCATTATCAGAGGCCATAACAATATCATTTGTAACTTTCACCAGTGTAGATTCAGTGCTGTGACGAGCTCTAAAACCTGACTGGAACTCTTCAAACAGATTATTTCTTTACAGATGATCACATAACTGACCAGCAAATGTTTTCTCTAGAATTTTTTAGATGAAAGTTAGAGTAGATATAGGTCTATAATTGATTAGGATTCCTGATACAAGGTTATGTTTCTTAAGTAAAGGGTTAATTATAGCAATCTTAAAGCTCTGTGGTATGTAACTGTTTTATTAGAGACAAATTAAGCAAATCCAAGACATGGTTATTAATTAAGGGAAATACGTCTTTAATTGGCCTGGTTGGGATGGGATATAGCAGACATGTGGAAGGTTTGGATGACACTATTATTTTTTACAATTCAGAGAGCTCAACAGGACAAAAACAGTCCCAACATAAATCAGGTTCTAGTGACATTTTTAAAGTTGTGTCATCTGACACAGAACCAGAGGCGATAGTAGGAAGGTTGGTTTGATTTTTTCCCCTAAAAGACTAATTTTTTTGTGGAAAAGAAAAAAAAGAAAAAAAAAAAAGAAGCCCCTCAGGAATGTGAATGGTCATGAAGTTCAAGGAAAATACAAGGGTTGAACAACCCTCTATGCTCTAAGTCCCGGTTGGGACTTCCAGTAAGATGGCGCCCGTGTACATGGCTTGCAATCCATCTCTGCTGATGGTGTTCGGATTATTTTTGTTTTGTTCGTTTTTTATCTGTGGCATAAATTCACTCCTGACGTATGACCGACAACAGCTTCTGGATCTTCGTTTTTCTGCCACCGATGTCGCTTATTTGGACCATTATCAGCGTAGCTCTGGACCCCCCTCCTCCCCCCCCCGCTGGCAGACGTGCCAATTTACCTCCGCTGGGCTCCTCACCTGCCTGCCCGGAGACATTGCTTCAGATGCCAGGGAAAACGTGCTGGTCAGCTGGTGAAGCTTAAAGCTCTGCGCGCTGCATCTTCCTCTTCAGCTGGTGGTCATGGTTTCCATTGCCAGCTTCCCGCGTGCCCGGACCAGGTAAACAACGGGAGTTGTCGGCCGGTGCACCGCTCGGGCCGACCTGGAGGGGCTGTTATTGAAAACCTGTGGCCATTAGCGTGCGCAAACTTCACCGTTGCTGGCTCCACTTTGAACAGTATCCGGATGTGTTTTGGTCAACGCAAGATCTGTTACCAACAAAACGTTTATCCTCAGGGACTACTTTCAAGAGCATGATTTGGACTTTTTATGTATCACAGAGACTTGGATGTCTCCGGGTGAGTCCAGCGTCTTGACGGAATTATTGCCACCGAACTGTCTGTATTTTAACGCCCCGCGGCCATCAGGCTGGCACGGTGGTGGATTATTAACAATATTCAAACCAACTTTTGACTGTAAACAACTGCCCATCCCAGTTTCCCGCGCCAGCTTTGAGCTGAGCGTTTTTGAACTCGGACATTTACCTCAGACTTTATTTGCACTCGTATACCGCCCACCTCGGTCTTAGGACTTCATAAATTAGTTTTCTGACTTCTTAGCTGAAATCACACCAAAATATGAGCAGGTATTCATTATAGGAGACTTTAATTTGCACGTGTGATGTCTGGAGAAGGCCTTGGTTAAGGACTTTTAAGATTTATTGGACTCATTTAATCTAACGCATCATGTGAATGCTCCCACCCAAGAGCGTGGACATGCACTGGACCTTGTTTTAACTCGTGATGTGACTGTTAATAATCTTGTTATTGGTGATAATGTTTTTTCAGACCACATGCCAGTCCAGTTTGAGTTCACCCTCCCCCATCTAACTCCTAAATCATGCATTCCTGCACGTCGCAGCCAGACAATTAACCACTTCACTGCCGCATGCTTCACAGATGCTTATAACTCTGAAATGATAATTCAGCCCCCGGTGTTTCTCACCACCACTGAGGAGCTGACATCCCAGTTCAACTCTGTTTGTTTAAAGACTCTGGATCATGTTGCTCCTGTTAAAACCAAAAAAATCAAAACTCAGAGCAGAACCTTGGCTGAGTGACTTCATCAAGGCTGTTAGGCAGAAATGTAGGAGGGAGGAGTGAAAGTGGAGGAAAGACAGGCTGCAGGTCTCTTTTGAAATACTTAAAGAGAGTTGTTGCCGTTATCAGAAAGCAATGAAAGCTGCAATACTTTTCTGATATAATTACCTGAAACTCTCGTAACCCACGTGTCCTCTTCTCCACCCTAAACTCTGTTCTCCTCCTCACTGAACCATCACCTCTGGAAGCCTCAACTGAGCTGTGCGACAACTTCTTACATTACTTTTTGGAAAAAATTGCGACCACCCAGGCTCTCATTTCCCCTCCAACTCATGACTCATCCATCCCACTTCAATCTGTAATTCCATTTGACCATTTTGAACCCATCACTCTATCGTCTCTAGAGCAGGTCATGTGCAGCTTGAAACCTTCTGGTTCCCCCTTTGATGTGGTCCCCCCTTGACTACTAAAGGAGGTTTTTCCCACTCTAGGTCTGTCCATTCTTGATATAGTAAATAGTAGCTTATCCACTGGCGTGGTGCCAAAATCCTTTAAACATGCAGCTGTCCAGCCTCTCTTGAAAAAAACCAAACCTTGACCCCTCTGTCGTGTCCAACTTCCGGCCTGTCTCCAAACTCCCATTTGTTTCTAAAGTACTGGAGAAAATAGTTGAGTCCCAGATGAAGTGCTTCCTGGAAGGTCACACCATCTTAGAGCTATTCCAATCTGGCTTTAAACCTCTCCACAGCACTGAAACTGCCCTGCTGAAGGTCTTTAACGATATCTTCAGATTCACAGATACCGATGATTCTGTGCTGCTTGTCCTGTTGGACCTCACTGCCACCTTTGACACCATCGACCATGAGATCCTCATTGCTAGGTTGGTGCAGTGGGTGGGCGTCACAGGGTCAGCCCTCAATTGGTTCAGATATTACCTCGCTGACAGATCCTTTTGTGTCTCCATGAAGAATTTTAGTTCCGCAGAGGCAGAGCTTAAATGGGGGGTTCCACAGAGGTCCATCCTGGGTCCCCTCCTATTCTCTTTATACCTGCTGCCGCTTGGTGCTATTTTCCGGAAACACAACATGCACTTCCACTTCTATGCTGATGACTGTCAAATTTACTTCCCCCTAAGACACAATGGTACATGCTCTATTCAACCGCTGCTCGACTGTCTGGCTGACATCAGGGACTGGATGGCTTTAAACTTCTTAAGTTTCAATGAAAAGAAGTCTGAAGTCATGTTGTTCCCTCCCAGTGACACAATCACAAACCACTGCATCGACCTCTCTACTCTAACCCTGTCAGAAAAACAAAGAGTCACTAATCTGGGCGTGATAATGGACCCTTCCCTGAAACTTAACTATCATGTAAACATGATTGTTAAATCATGTTTCTTCCAACTGAGGCAGCTGTCTAAACTGAAGCCCATATTGTCCAAAAATAACCTGGAGACTATAATACATGCATTCATTACATCTAGGCTTGATTACTGCAATTTGCTCCTGTTTGGTATCAGTCAGTCCTCTATAGCACGACTACAACTTGTCCAGAATACACCAGCCCGATTTTAACCAGTACAGGCAAAAGAGAGCACATTACTCCAATTTCTCCCATCTGCTACAACCGTATGTCCCACCACGTTCCCTGAGGTCAGCGGACCAGTTGTTCCTCACAGTTCCAGGAACTCGTCTTAAGCGCAGAGGGGGCAGGGCCTTCTCTGTAGCAGGACCAAGACTCTGGAACGAGTTACCTCTGCTTGTCAGACAGGCCCCCTCCCTCTTGGTTTTCACGTCCCGTTTAAAAACCCACTACTATTCAGTGGCTTTCAACACCAGATGATCTGTGTTTTGATCCAGTATGCTCCACACTGTTTTGTCATCATTATCTGCATCGTTTTTTTATGTCTATATCCTGATGACCTCATTTTGTATATTGCTTTGTGTGTTGTTTGTTGTTTTGTCTGTACAGCACTTTGGTTGGCCTTGTCACTGTTTCAAGTGCTCTATAAATAAAGTGGTATGGCATGGTATGGTAACAAATATTCTGAGGTGTGATTCTTTTTCAATATATTCAGTTCAAAGACAATAAAAGTTATAGTTGTTTAAAATCTCACCATTATGACAGCTGTACATCCACACACGGTGGCCATCATAGCGACATCTGCATTTAGTGACATTGTTGGTGTAGTCTGACTCCGGCACCTCGTGATTTGGATTAATTATAATCTGTTGGAGGGAGGACATTTGGAGTTGAAGGCTGAGTCTGAAACGCCACAAACAGCAAACACAAAGGAACATCAAGACAGGTCACCTGGAAAACATAATCCCCAGGTTTGACATCAGTGATGTCGACCCACTGGCAGTCGATGTCGTGTCTGTACGTATCCCAGCAGCCAACAGTGATGCCCTGCTCACCAAAGTTAGCACATTCATACTTCTTTTCAATCCCTGCAGGAACAAAACATGATAACACTTAGACAGCTGAGTTCTGTTGAAAGGTAGCAAAGAAAATCTTACCTGTTGCAGAAAGCTCTTAGTTTAACATTAATTTGGAC
Source organism: Nematolebias whitei (assembly GCF_014905685.2). Lineage (NCBI taxonomy): Eukaryota > Metazoa > Chordata > Actinopteri > Cyprinodontiformes > Rivulidae > Nematolebias > Nematolebias whitei. Next base: position 41,188,127 of record NC_056505.1, on the reverse strand, counting down.
TGGGCTGATGAGCTGACAGCTGTTCAGAAGTGGATCACTACAGAGTATTTCTGTCAACAAGTTGAGTGTGTGGTGACACTGATGTGTGTGTGCATTAGAATAGCCATTAGCTCATTAGTTTAGTGAGAAATCAACTCTGTTTCTCTAAACTGAGGTCATTAAAAGAGATATCTATAACAATTATAAAATTACTTATTTATAACTGTTACACAAACTGTCTGTCACACAGACAGACAGACAGAAGATAAAAGGGCTGAACTATATCTTTTCAAAAACACGGTTAAGCTGATTATTTTGGGTTTCCTGCTAGCATACATTTAAATTTGTTACATATATGAAAGCACATTACTCATTCAAATCTTTCAGCAAACCATTTTGTTTTTTGATTCCCCAAAATGAAAAAGATGGGTGAGTCGTACCTTCATCACATTCTGAATCCTCCAAACAGAAACTGGCTTTGTGTCCCTCGGCCACTCTAGTTCCATTTAAACTCAGCAGGTCGTAGGTTGTGAACACTTCCATGCTGTGATAATGCCTACAGACAGAGAGACACTTTATTAATTCCCAGGAGGAATTTCTAATATACATATATATATATATATATATATATATATATACATATATACATATATATATATATATACATATATACATATATATATATATACATATATATATATATATA
>NC_056505.1:41181722-41187342 GCF_014905685.2 Nematolebias whitei | reverse complement strand
TGTCTGTGGTGAAGCAACGGAAAATCATGGCCGTATGGTTTTCCTGGATGTAAAGCTGATTAATTATGTTGTTATTTTCAATTCTTGCCAATTAATGTAAATGTGTGATGTGTTAAACTTGATTCTGTTAATAAATGACCCACTGTCGTGGTGAGTCAAAGATAATTAACGTCTCACGTCCACATTTTATTAGATTCAATGCACGTACGTTAAACGGTCCAGAAAAATGAAAGAATCCGTTTTAACAGTATGAATATATGACAGATATGTTCTACTACATCTGGTGGCCCGTATAAATTCATAAATGGACTGTTATATTCGTGTAACAATGAATATCATGTTGGCATAAGAAAAATTGCAGATTCTGCTGTGAAAAGTGCAGATTGTAGCTGTGTTGAAATGCAGCTCAGCTGCGGCGCTTGGAGAAAACACTGCATGTTTAAGCTGTGATGCTTTGAAGCTGATATTGTGAGTCATTGAGTCTTTATGAAAGCTGAAATTGTACATCTGTTGTGTGTAACTAAGCTGATGAGCTGTGGAAAACGTTTATTCTGTTTAAAAGGACGGAGTTTCTGCTGCAGACCCGGTTTTGGTCCGGTTTCGGTTCTGAGAAGTTCGAACGAGTTTGTTTTAAATGGTTTAAAAGACGTTTTGCCACGGAGCGCCGACTCCGTTAAAGCTCAGAGTTGATTCGTTACATTTTTAACAGAAAATAGTACATTTTGACAGTTTAAAAGACGAAAAGTTGACGGACTTGTTCAGGCTAAATGCTACAGATAGCTGAAATGGCGATCTGTGATTGGTTGAAAACTGCCGTGTAACGCTTTCATTGGCTGAGAGACGTGTCAGTCGTGACTAACTCTGACGTGTCAGGTCGTAAAGCCCACCCCTGTGCTGCTCTGTCATTGGTAGATTCAGTCACGTGACCCGGAAATGAAAACTCGTCTTCTTAGGGAATTAAAATCTGCTTTTTAAAGTTGGAAAACGCTTTAAAGTTGATTCTGATACGCTGCTCTGTGTCTTTGAAGCTCTAATCGCTGAAATTTTGCCACGTTTGAGTTTAAAATCCGTCATTAAATGATGTTTTTGAACAACGCTAGCGATGCTAATTTTAAGCTAACAGCTAACGACCTGATGAGTGACGTGTCACGTCACTTCCTCCATGTCAGATGGTAAAGCTTGGTTGCACCGAAGCCTTCGCTGTGCTTAAAATCACTAGTTAAAACTTGCCACATGTCCCCAAAAAACTCATGTTCATGCAAAAAAGTTGTGCTTGTTGAAAAAACGCCACGTTTAAGCTTTAAATCCGTTCAGAAATGTTGATTTTAACCGAGTTTAGCCGAAGCTAATTTTAAGCTAAGCGGCTAACAACAGGATGTCAACAGAACGTCGACAGGACGTCGTCATAGACTCCTGCTGGTAGAAAGCTAAACACTGCCCCCTCCTGTGGAAACTTGATATCACAGTTTCACTTCATCTTTAGGTTTTTGAGTGAAATTAAAGGTATTTATTTCTGTAAGACGAACTTTGAGTTAACAAACGTTCCTCGAGCTGATTTATACTGTTATGTTATCTTACCATTAAAAGTCAGTAAAGTATTTATGCCCAGAGAGGCGTTTACTAGGACATTTTTCATTCATTGATAAATCCTCAAGCAGGTGCAAAATGAAAAAATGAGAACTTTTTGGTAGACACAGTCACAGATAATCACAGAGCTGATCAGTTTACTCATTTGCTGGAAAGATAATACACGTTTAATTGCTAAATCACTAAATAAGAGTAAACTTATCAGGAAAAAGAAACTTTTCTGTTTAAGTTACCACCTAAAAAATTACATCTTCTTATTTAATTTTTAAATAGAAGATATTGCCAGGAGGACAGGAGTATAACAGTTTTTCTGAAGAAAGACTGATTAATCCTGACACATCATCAATTTTTCTTTTTCTGTTCACCACCTAGTTCTATGAGTAACTGTTAAAGTAGCGAATTCTGAAATAGAACGGTTTAAAAAGCGTTTTTAAACTGATGTTTGCTGTAAGACTTTTAGAAAAATTGCAGGTTTATAAAAATTCAGTGCTTTAGAGTAAGAAACACTGAGGAGCTTGGTAATCTAGTATCTGTTAAGAAATAAGCACATAAAAAGTAACACTGCATAGAAGCATTTACTTAAATATTCATGAATTGGGGTAAAGCCTACGAGACAGGTGCCTATTCCTCTGAATAAGTTGACTTATAACAGTACTTTTGTGTAAACCCAGAGCTAAAATAGTGTGAAACTCAATGACATTTGAATACATATATTTACCTGTAAAATATCTGAAGCTGGCAACTGTTTCACCAGATAAAGTGCTACACAGTGAAAAACATGACAGGTGTGTTAGAAAAAGATTTTGATCCTTATGAGATGAAGGGCTGTTTAGAGAATGCGTTAGCACTGCTGACAGCATCCTTACATCCATATGGCAAACAGGCGGACAGCATGAACCCAAAAGAGTTATTGGACAATCTGATGGAGGTTGCAGAGAGTGTGACCTCTACAGAAATTACAATGTCAAGCTATGAAAAGCTGGCTAAAATGGCAATGTTGCTGAAAGAATCTTACTTTGCATTAAGACGGGATCACGTCGTGACAGTGTCACAAGTTTCCCGCTGCGAAACTGAGATAGATGTGCTTAAAAAAGACCTGCACAAACGCGAAGTGGATAAAGAGGTATTTTTGGAAGAAGTTATGCGTTTACAAAGTGAATGTCAAACATCACAGGAACGTTTAAAAAAAATGTGAGGAGAAACTAAGAGCAGCAACAAATAAAAGTTCTGACGTGGGGCGAGTTTGTCTGGATCTCAGAGAAGACCGTGGACAGAGTCCAGGTCACCCACAACCACCTCAGAAAGACGTTGTTGCACCTCCTGCTCGTAATCCACCCTCACCTAAAGTGGTAGGAACAGACCTGAACAGGTCTCCTCCACCAAACATGCAATGGAGTGCATGGAAACTTCCTCTTCCAATATATGCTCTGCTAAAACTCTCAAAATATGTACAACGCTTTGTACCTGGACTGATGGGTTCAACTGGAACAAAAGCGTACCTGAAAGACATTGAATTCAGATTGAATGGTTATCCTAATGCTACGGTTTTGGATAAAATCCATCTGATAAGACTCACTTCGGACAGAGAGGTGTTCACCTTCATCGAGCGTCTACCTGATGCAACGAGAAGGGATTACAACCTTCTGTGTGAAGCTTTGATCAGAGAGTATGACCCCTGCACGAGACCTGCTGGTTTCCCAGCCGCTGAAAAGGTCACGCAGGGCAAGCATGCTGAAACGGGAATCCAACCGGGAGCACAAGGTAGTGAGGTGATCGCTACTAAATCTGAAGGCGCGAATGACAACATTACAGATGTCGGTGGAACACACCAAGACATTGCTGTCGTTGCCTCCAACAACCCCTCATCGGACGAAGGGGGGTAAACTCACACACAAACGATGATGAGTCATCGCAAACTGAAAACTCAGAACCTGACTTTCATGATTTTGAACTAGGCATTCAAGTTCTGGGAGGACTCCCAGATAACCTGGTACCGAGTCAAGAAGCTGGGCCAGTATGTTTCACGAAACCATCACAGGCCATCGCTCTTTTCTCAACCGATGACGTCGACCAAGGACCTCAAACCTATGGTGTCTTACCCATAGACAGGTCCGACGACTCAGAAAAGGATTCGTTGGAGCTCCCCAAGGAGCAAGAACCCTCATCAGTCTCATCACAGATTGAACAGGTGGTCGCTCAAGCCGACACTCTGACATCTTATGAAGAAAGGGACAAACTTCGCCAAGTTCTTTTAAAATATGAAAAGTCATTTTCAACTGACGCAGACATCATCCAACTTCAGAAGTTGAATGATCCTGCAATTAACTCGATGATACTGTATCTGACTGACCCAGACAAATACACTCCATCGAAAGTCGAACTGGATTCCGATCCAGACCTAAAAGTCCTCTTTCAGCTGCGCAAACAGTTAAAACTACTCAAGGACAGCCTAACTTTAGCTCATGGAGCGACGTCCTCAACCGTGTTCGCGGTCTCCCATGACCGAAGGGGGGTGACGCCAGTTAGGATAATGCTACCAGACGCGATAACGTGAGCAAATCTGACATTCAGAGTGAGTGGCGCACCGAAACGTCGTTTTCTAGTTGCTTAATCACTGCTTTTGTCAATGTTGAAACGTTGTTTTACTGGTTGCTTAGTCACTGTTTTTGTCGATGTTGAGACATCGTTTAATTGGTTTTTGGTATTGTTTCTGAACACCCCAAGCAAGAATGAATTTGGTTGTGTAGTTAAGTTAGAGACTAAGAGGCCTTTAACCATGCCAACATGCAGTTCATTCGTTAAATTGCAATCTTTGTGGAGTCAATGTATATTATTGCTACCTTAAGTACCATAATCTACATTGGTCTCACAACGCGTAAGCCGAACCTACTCGAACAATTCTATTCGGGGGGATAGCTAATTCTTTTTGATGAGTCTCGCCATAGACTTCCAAAACATTTATGGGAAACCAAACACCCAATCTCAAGTCGTTCGTCTAAAAGACAACAGACAATTGAACCAAACTATATTTTGCCATGTAAAGCTAACTTAAACCAAGTTAGAAATGGAAAAATAGTTTGGAACCCTTTTCTATAGGTATAAACCCCTATAGTTACCCTTTTCAGCATGTTCCACCCCTTAACTGGTAGTTGTAGCTGTTCCCAATCATAATAGCTTACACACCAGGTGCATATAGTTTAAGGCCTTATGTAAAATCCCCTTCATAAGCCCACCTTAAACCACATAATTGCATGACACATTGAACCAGAACGGCACAGGCTGGACGTCGACCAGAGACGACCTTCGCTGGAGGAGACCTGCAATCCTGACGTTGGTCTCCACTCTTCATCCAGTGGCCGCATCTTCAGTTCAATCCAAGGGAACCCCTCTGTATGCTGATCAATCAACACTTCCAATCGTTGTGGATTTACCGTTGTGGATTATATGACTTTTTCCAATGGATTACAGACTCTGTTTCCGAGGGGTTAAAGCATTGCTACAATGGAATTACCAACAACATTATGGAATTATCATCAACACAATGGAATTACCAAGAACATTGTGGAATTACCTTGACTTTTGTTTTCCTTGCTGGATTACTTTTGACTTTGGTCTTCCTTGCTGGATTACATCAAGCTCAAGGACACTCGAAGGCGTAAGTTCATGTTTGGAATTCATCCCCATGGACAGGCGATGATTTCCAAAGGGGGGACTGTAGTGAACTAGACTTAAGGTCAAGACCTTGACCTTAAGAACCATTTGGGACAGAACTGTCATTTCATTGATTTGAATCCAGAAATACAGGTTGACCCATCCTGAGACTTTCTTTCTTGAATTAATCAAGTGGAAAAAGACAATTCTCTATGATCATTACTATTTTACAAATGTTTTGATAATCAAATTGTGTTAGTTCAAACAATGTTTACATGTTGAAGTGAACTAATCATTTTAATTAACTGTGAAACAGTATAATGATTTTTAATCCTCATTCAAAGTGAAATCAAGTTGGAATACGTTACAGAGTAATGATTCA
>NC_056505.1:41178037-41181622 GCF_014905685.2 Nematolebias whitei | reverse complement strand
AAGTCAGCAGGAGCACCATCATCATCATCACAACAACACAAAGTGAGAGCTGTAAATTTAATCTGCACAAACATTTTCAATCAGGGCTCAAAATGTTTAACTGTCAAAGAAATGTGCAAGAAAATAAACTAATGTCACTCTACAGACACATTTAGAGAGAGGACAGTTCACAGAGACACAGTGAGGACGTGTGACACTGAAGGAGGTTCAACCATTTGTTCATGGACCAGAACCAGATGAGAAGAACAGCAGAACTTCCACTGACCAGTGATCTGACCAGTGATCTGACCAGTGATCACACATGTTGTTCTAAATTAAACTTTGGTACGAACAGTGTTAAATAAGACATGTCATATTTTTATTGAACAATAATCTTCATTCTAACAGTGACGTTGTAATTTCAGAGACTGAGGAAGAAACAGAAATGAGGCGAGTGAGATGAGGGAAAGATGAAAATGTGTCCTCAGAGGACGGGGACATGTCAAGATCTGATGATCCAGGATCAACAGGACCAGGAGGATGGATCAACAGGCAGTCAGGGAACAGAGATTAACAACCTGAGGGAACAATTAGAACACAAAAAAATACATAAGCAGGATAGAAGAAACTCACAGATAAGAAAATTAACTCAGTCCTGCAAAGAAAAATGTTAACAATGGAAAATAAATGGACATATTTTTACAAAAGATCAGATGAAGACAACTGGCATGAAGAAGAACTTCCAGCTCCATCTCAATGTACCTGTGATAGTTTAATAAGTGTTTTGTTACTGTTCTACAGTTTATTGATGCTGATTTATTCTTGTAATAATTCTTATTTCTTGTTCTGTCTTGAAAGAGTCTCATCGCAACTTGACTCATGATTACCATACGCTAAACTAATAATATGAAACTAATGTAAATCAACAGTCCTGCAGTAAATACCAACTTTGTGAAGGTTATGGTGTTAAAGTAATTTTATTCAAACATCTTGATTCAGCTGTTATTGATTAATAGAATACAGAAAATGAGATCTTGTACCTTTGTGATACTTTGAATGCAACATTCAGTTCATGAAGTCATTCTCCTCTGGTTTACCTGGAAAACATGAAAAAAATTGACTCATCTCCACAATCACGTTTTTCTTTAATGATAATGTCACAATTTATGCTGCAGTCTTTGACAAATGATCTATAACTTGAACTAAATGACGTCAATCTTGTTGTTATGTTGTCATCATTCTTTGTTAAATCAGGTCTCTCTTGTTTTTTTTTTTGTTTTTTTTTTGTTTTTTTGTGAGCTCAGTTTAAGTGTAGAAACATTGTGAAGTGTTTCAATGAACTTATCATCATCGCTCAATTTTTTTTTTTTTTTTTTAAAGAAAGAGAAGAAAGAAGAATAAATAAATAATAAAAAAGAAGAAGATAAGACGAGAGACCACCATGACAAAACAACATGCACAGCACAATGCCACCCACAATATCACCATGAAACATTCGACATCGCACAATGAATCATCTAGCTTCCGCCACTACCCAACCTAGCGTACATCTGTCAAAGCACCTGAATCCAAACACCCGCGCAAGCACGCCCACCACCACCAGATTTCTCCAAAAGAATGCCCAATAGTGGACGCGGGGGCCCACAGACCCGCCCCCCCAGGACACAATGGCAACATAGGGAGGACCGGAGCCACAGACACACAGCGGCCCACAGGCCCGGAGCCCCAAGAGTCTCCCAACAGGGAGAACCACACCCCCCCAGAGAGGAGCAGAGGAAAGAACCGGGTGACCCCAGCCACCACAATGCAGAGCCTCCAGGAAGCTGCAACGACGAGCCCACAGGCCCGGCCAGCGACCCATGCCCCCCCCAAGTAGATCCGGCCATGGACACCGAGCCCCAAGCCCAGAGGCCATACCACCCCCTAGCAGAGCCCCGACAGAGCCAGGGCACCCAGGCCCCGCCAGGCAGCAACCAGGGCGGACCGACGTGCACCCCACCACCCAGCCCAGACACCGAGAGCCACCAATGCACCGGCGGCAAGGGAGTCCCCCGCCTAAGGGGGGCACGACCGGGGGGAGTGGACCCCACACCAAACGTGGGGCCCAAATTGATCCAAGAGAGGGGGGACCACCAAAAACCCAACCCGAGCAACCAACAGGCACACACAGATAGCCCGACAGAATCTCTGTCGTGCCGACCGCATGCACCATCTACCTGACAGCGACCACAGGCCGGCCCCAGCCCAAGGGGCAGAGCAGCAGGGAGCCGCAGCCGAGGAGGGCCGGCTCTCACATCAAGAGCTCCGCACCATAGGCCCGGAGACGCCCCAGCACGCCACCCATGCACCCCCCCACACACAGAGCACCCCCACCGCAAATGCCACACAGGAAGACCAGCCAGTGCCCGGATGAGGTGAAGCCACGCCCCCAACCGCCGCCCTACACCACCAATGACCACACGTACACTACCATAGCCGACCCCCCGCCAAAAGCCGGCAGCCACCCCGGTCAGAGTGCCGGCCATTGCAACCAGGAACCTAGATTAAAAGAATCGGAACAGCCCAGGAGGAACCGAAGCACCGGCCCCAACACTGACCGCCCCCAAGGCCCAAAGCCCACCCACAGCCCAGACCCCAACAATGCGCCCCCCCCCCCCTCCATCCCCGACCCCTAGTGTCACACGGAGAAAGGAGGTGTTTGTGAAAGGGGAAAAAAAATAAAATAAAATAAAATAAATAAATAAATAAATCTATATATGCATAAATAAATTATGAACAGACCCACTTCCTCCTCCTCCCACTCGAATATGGTGTTGATGCATGTTGTTATACAGTGCGTTTAAAATGGGGGGATGAGGTGGCGACCGGCACAGACCCACCTCTTGCCCAGAGAGCAGGCGGCGCCCGTTCACCCCTCATCTCTGCACAGAACCCTAAATGTCTACATGCTACATATGAGAGTGGGCACAGGTCCGGGGAGGTGGAAATGGTAGTACATCCCACCACCTAAGTGCGATCATGTGCCCACTCCAGATCCTATATATGCATGTGTCGTGAGAGTGTTATAATTGAGTGTCTAGGTTGTATATTAAAATTAGGGCCCAGGACCCCACCAGCCACGGAGATGGATGATTCTAAATCAGGTCTCTCTTGTAAATGAGTCCTCGGGGCTCATTGGGATTTACCTGTAGAAATAAAGGTTGAATGAATCTCAGGAAAAAAAGCCAAATATTTTCTAGTTGAGTTCAGTAACTGGAATTACCATAAATTTAAAAAAGACAACCTTTCAAAATTTAAGCAGTAATAGATATTTTAAAACGTTGAGTTAGAAACAGACCCATTTAAACTGTCGTGTTGCAGAGCAGCTGCAGTTAAAACACAACTAGCAATTTAACATGTTTCATTAACTAAAACTGGCGACATGAAGTATTAATGTGGATAAATTGTGGTACAGAACAGTCAGATAACGCTTCACAATGGAGAAAAAGTGTCGCGTTTGCATTAACTTACCGGAAAAACACGGAGAATGAACTACGTTCAATGCTGAACCCATAGATATTGTAATGACGCCAGGACACGACAGGTAGAAGTCCCACCAACCGGGTT
>NC_056505.1:41176062-41178027 GCF_014905685.2 Nematolebias whitei | reverse complement strand
ACATAACCATAACGACACGAGCAGAACTAAAACACAGAATCGCTACAATATAAACACTAGATGCCTCATTGGCTGCTGCGGCACAGGATTTTCGGCCGCCATCTTGAAACGGTCGTCCTTATTTGGTTAAAGCAGATGTTTCAGCACTTCGCAGCTTATTTCTGTTCTAATCGACGGACTGTTGACGTCAGGTCTCGGGGGATAACTTTTCACAAGTAAGATGAACATAGTATTGTTAGTATTTTGTGAATAGAATATTACTGTACTGTATTTATGTCCACCAGCTGATGTGATGTTCAGTGTAACACGGTGTTCAGCTGCAATGAAGCTGACTGAGATCTGATGACAGGAATATTTTGCTAACAAGCATACTCACAATTTCAGTAGCATTGGTTCATTATCAACAGATATGCATCAAAACTGGAGTTTTGTTTAAGTTCTAGGAAATAAAAAAATAAAACTAGGGAGAATATAGGAAATAGAAAAAATAAGATTGACCTCCTCTGTACAATGTTTTTGTGTAGACACAAATCTCCTTTTTTCATTTTGAAGGTTTCCCAAAGAACAAGATGTGAGGAAGAGGAGGAAGTATCTTTGAGGAGGATTCATCTGTGCAGAGAGGATTTTAAACTGGAGGATTTTGATCAAACTGATCAGACTGTCCAACTGAGAGATGGTGTGGTACCATCGGTTCACCTTCAAAGAGTAGGTGCATCATTATAAGTTCATTAGAGTTCATAAAGTTACATATTTTATTGTCAGTCACAAGGTGAGACACCTCCATGTGTTTATATGAACAGGTAACTATAGACTGTAAAGTTCATATTCAGGATGTTTTTTCATTTCAGCTTGAAAACTGCAGGACTACAGGAACTCAACAAAAGCTGGAGCTGCTCTGTCTGTGGCCTCTCAGGAACGTGCACGTCACACACACACTCTCAGGAACGTGCACGTCACACACACACTCTCAGGAACGTGCACATCACACACACAACATTGGCCTAATGATGTGAGTATTTCCATTTTAAACTTTTATTTTTTCATTTAGCCTTTATTTATCCAGGTAGTCTCATTGAGTCAAGAGAACTAATTTTAAAGAGAGACCTGTTTAGGAGCAGATGGTGGGTGTTGAGTGCCTTGCTCAGGGGCCCAGGGTGGGGCCAATGAGGGTGGAGGCAGGTGTGGGTGTTTCACCTTTTCCACCTCATTTTGATGTTGACGGTACCGGGAGTTGAGCCTGCGACTTTCCGATCACAGGCCCATCTTCTAACCTCTGCTCCACCACTCCCCCACATAACATCATAATGGTCATGGCCGTATTAAAATCTCACTGGTTTCCTTCCAGATGTGTTAAACAGCTACTGGTCCCCCTGATGTTTCCAGGTGTCTGTGGTCAGTGGATGAAAAGCCTGGCATGAACAAGATGATGCTGGAGATCATCATTTGACGAGAGTTCCCACCTTCTAACTCTGAAGAACAAGAGCAGCTCAGTGATTCCCTCAAGGCTCAGTGAAGGTGCTGAGAGCTGCAGAGAGGCTGATTCATGGAGCTTCAACACAGCAACCTCCAAACATGTCCACCCTCACACACATCGTCCATGAAGACACTGGACCAGAGCACAAGATAATAAGACACTGATAACAACAACAACAATAGACATTCACAAATGATTCAGACAAATTTAAGTTTTTATTGTTTGTTTGTTTTACAATTAAAAACAGTTTGTTATCCACTGTTGTCATCACTCTTTGTTAAAATCCAGGTCTCTCTTGTAAATGAGTTCTATTGGCTCAATGGAACTAACCTGTATCAATAAAGGTTGAATGAATATAAATATACACATAATGATTTATTCAACCTTTTATTTATACAGGTTGGCTTCATTGAGCCACAAGGACTCATTTACAAGAGACCTGCTCCAGACAGAACAGTAAACAATGGCAATGATAAACTACAGTAAAAATG
>NC_056505.1:41169110-41175962 GCF_014905685.2 Nematolebias whitei | reverse complement strand
TGTGTGTATATATGGTGGCAATATGTGGTTATATATAAAATAGATATTTATATATATATATTATATAATATAATTTTATATATATATATTATAAAATATATATTATATAATTAATATAATATATATATATATATAGATCTTAATAAAAATGTATCAGTGACTGTGTGTTTTGCAAACGTGTCATAAGAATATTTTATTAGTGTTAATGTTAACCCCACCAAGAATATTTAAATACACTGAACCATGTGTTCAGCTTTAATGGCTGTACTCCTGAGATTTACAGAGGAAAAAATCGTGAGAATGAGTTTAGTATTTAGCTATGACTGATTAAACGCGCAAATACTTCATTGCTCCCGTCAAACAGGTTACACTGAGTGGAGCGGTCGACCGTTTCAAGATGGCGGCCCTAAATCTCGTCAGCGCCAATAGACAATAGCGGTCAATGCTGTATCTAGTCATATATGATATCTATGGCTGAACCCGTTGCTGTTTGGAACTTTTTGCCGCTGCATGACCCACGTGAGTTCCGCATTCCATTCTTCTATGGGAGTGTCGCAACTCTCTCTTTACAGGGCTCTGGCAGAGACATTACCTCGTCAGTGATCATGGCTCTGAGGATTACCCATAATACCCCGCTCTTTCTATGGTGAATGTAATATAACTTTTTACCAGCAGATGGTGCATTTTAGCAGGATTTAACCTGAACCATTTTAACTATGTTACACCTGCTAGTAACAAATTAAACCACATTTCCCACAGTGCTTTGCAGTTACAATCCAGAAACAAGTATCTTCAATAAGCCTATCTTTATTGTTGGCTTCAGTCTTGTGCTTGGATGTTGGAAGTTTTCGGATGAGGTAGGAATCATTTTATTTTTAAAGCGTTGTCAAATGGCACACTGAACGTGTTCACTGTTGGAGAAACTTGACTTATTTAAGATTTACGGTAAAAACAGGGCGGACATGGAGCACCTGTCGCTGTTGCGTCAAACAATCACTGCTCATGTTACAAAGATCTTTCTGCTTAAAGTTGGCTGACAAATATGTTGTTATATTAACTCTTTACTTAGAGAAAATGATGGGCAAATTAGTTGTTTTTTTTAAAGTGCTGGAGCTTGTTTTAATAAAATATCGAATCGTTATTTGACTGGACTTTTCAACACAGCCTTCTTTGGGGCCCTCTCCTGGTTACAAGTATAACTGCAGCATGAAATAAAACTGTCTGGTGGGTGATAAGACAGTTGTTGGTTTAAATCCCGAGACTTTTCTCTCTCATATCGAGCTGTCATTGAGCTGATTGAACATATTTTATTCATGAACACAGATAAAATATCTAATTCTCAACACAACAGCTGTTCAAAATGTGACGTAGAGCTCCAGGACTTAACGTGATGAACCAGTTTATGTTAGCTGAGACACCAGATTGTAATTTATGTCCATACACAAACTAAATCTGAATTTATTTGAATAGTGTTTAATGGACTTCTAAATTAAACACAAACAACACATCAGGTGTTTACCCACCATTTACCTGCTGCAGTTTGCTGATCTGTTTTTTTTGTTTGTTTGTTTGTTTGTTTTTTGCCTGCTGTTTACCTAACTCTTTTACTTGTTTTTTACCTGCTGGTAAAAAAAGGACAATATTGATTTATTAGTTTATTATTTTATACTGTAGCCTACATTTCAATGAATACTTACAGTTAACTGAAGGGAAGATTGAGGAGGAATGTATTAAATAAAATCTGATGTTTAGCGGCTCTTTACCCACTGTTTACCTGCTGTTTGTTTCTCTGTTGTTTACCTGCTGTTTGTTTCTCTGTTGTTTACCTGATGTTGTAGAATGTATTAAGGAAAATCTGATGTTTACAGCAACTCTCTTTTCTTTAAATGTATTAAATGCTTTGTTTCCAAAGCCAATGACTGCATGTTTTCACACAGTCCTAGTGGGAGATTGTCCTGTCCTGTTCAAATCCAATGAGTCACTTCAACTCCTGATATAACAACAAACATTCACTCATATCAATAATAACAATAATTAAAGCTGCAAGCAGCACTGAAGGCCCTCGCAGCAAAGTGCCGCTCCGACCTTACGGCGACCGTGGGAGCTCCAGCGACTCCACCCAGTCGCCATCGCAGATGCTCTCGTGCCTAACCCGCATTCGTTTGCCAGGTTGCGCATGTGCCGAATCTTTGAAATCACCTTCCGCCCATATCAGTATAAGTCCAGCTGCAAGCTTTGCAAGTTTAGCTAAAATCTGACCTTCCTGACAGGAGTTATTGTCACTTCCTTTTTGTTAGCGAATGTAAAGGATTTCCTTTAGGCTTTTCAACATGTCATATGCGGTAATCAACAGTTAGCAAATATGGTTTGAGTCTTATATCTTACACAGTGCCAAGTTGGAAGAGACACCCAATAATCATCAGTTTCTTCTCTGAGTGGGCCGGGCTTAAGTCAAGTCATGAATCAACAATACCAATGTGTCTACAAGTCCTCACTGATGAAGCACAAAAAATCTGGTGTAGATCAGATGATGTATCACTGAGATGTAACTGTTGGAATAATCTAGGGGGTGCAATTGAGTCATATGTAAAACCACAACATCAATGTGTCTAGAAGTGTTCACTGATGACACACTAAATCTGGTGTGATGTATCACTGAGCTCTAACCGTAGGAACAATGTAGGGGGTGCTGTGGATGCTATTGGCCACTTATCATGGATACCTGTTCAAGGGGTGGATAATGATTGATCATAGTGATTTTTGTTGCACCTCGGCTCAAGTCTGTGCAATTTAGAACCAAAAGTATTGCAACAACGTCACTTGTTAATTTGACACGCCGCCACACCCACATACTCCAGCAAAAACGGTTTGCGCTTTAAAGCAAGTCAGACCAACTTGTTAAATGTCTTCTAATACAGGATCATCGTGATTAGGTCAAGGGTGTCAGAGAGGGAGCTTTCCAAGTAAAAACAAGTGACTTCTTGTTCTGAAGAGGCGGGGCTTTGATGACCTCAGAATATGACAACAGTGGATCGTCGGTCATTCAACAGGGATGAGTCATGCCAAGTTTGGAGCAATTCAGTCTTCCAATGTGAAAGTTGTAGCATTTGGAAATTTAAGAAGGAATGTGCGATATGGCATAAAATTCATATCACGATATGTATTGTAAAGGGTGGCGATAATATATATCGCAATATGTTTTTGGTATAAAACTTGCTAAAAAAAAAAAAGCATAGGGTGTCCTTTTGCCATCATATATATTTTGAATTAAGAAAATTCCACTACTAGGTCCAGAGAGTTTTTAAATAACAAACAAATCAAGTATTAGGCTTCTTTCTTGTAAAAGGGAGTTTTTCCTTTCCACTGTTGCCACTGTGCTTGCTCAGGATGAGCGACTGCACCAAAGCCAAGATTCAACTTGTCTGCTGGATTCCTTAGATAGAGAACTTTACTAATTGGCTTTTATGTATGTGAATGTTCCTGTAAAGTGCCCTGAGACAACTTTGTTGTGATTTGGTGCTTTATAAATAAACTGAATTGAATAAACTGAATTGTAGTGCAAAACAGTGTAAAAGATATCAAATGTAGTTTTAGTCATATGTTTTAAACAAAAAAATATGTTGTTAACTCTTAACAGTTTCCAGTCTTACTTAAGAAATGAACAGCAACAGAGCAGCATTTTACACTGAAACACTTCACCCTCCAACCCTTTAGTTGGCGCCTCCTTCTGCTTTAATGGAGAGCTGACACAAAATGTCTGTGGCTTTGACCAGAGGGTCTCGCCATAGATATAAACACTAGATCCCTCATTGGCTGCTGCGGTGCAGGAATTTTGTCCGCCATCTTGGAGCGGTCGTCCTTATTTGGTTAAAGCAGATGTTTCAGCACTTCGCAGCTTATTTCTGTTCAAATCGACGGACTGTTGACGTCAGGTCTCGGGGGATAACTTTTCACAAGTAAGATGAACATAGTATTGTTAGTATTTTGTGAATAGAATATTACTGTACTGTATTTATGTCCACCAGCTGATGTGATGTTCAGTGTAACACGGTGTTCAGCTGCAATGAAGCTGACTGAGATCTGATGACAGGAATATTTTGCTAACAAGCATACTCACAATTTCAGTAGCATTGGTTCATTATCAACAGATATGCATCAGAATTGGAGTTTTGTTTAAGTTCGAGGATATAAAAAAATTAAAACTAGGGGGAATATAGGAAATAGAAAATAAGATTGACCTCCTTTGTACAATGCTTTTGTGTAGACACAAATCTCCTGTTTTCATTTTGAAGGTTTCCCAAAGAACAAGATGTGAGGAAGAGGAGGAAGTATCTTTGAGGAGGATTCAACTGAGCAGTGAGGATTTTAAACTGGAGGATTTTGATCAAACTGATCAGACTGTCTGACTGAGAGATGGTGTGGTACCATCAGTTCACCTTCAAAGAGTAGGTGTATCATTATAAGTAGGGATGGGGCTGATCCGATCCAGTATCGGTATCGGCCTCCGATACCAGCATAATTTACGTATTGGATATTTCCGATCCATGATGCATGTTTGCTTCAAACTATGGAATTAATTTCCTGAACGGCGGCGTGTCTCATGAACCCAGAGTAATAAGACCCGCCTCACATTCAGGAGATCCATTTCATAGTTTGCAGCCAGCTACAACGTGAGGACTGAGTTAGCAGCACTGTGGCTAACAGCTAACAAACTTTTCATCTCAACATGTCCGCTGTGTGGAAGTATTTTACACTAGAAACACCACAAAGCAACGCAGCAACGTGCAATGTCTGCAGAGCCATAGCGCCACATTAAACCGCGGTAAAGTTAGTTTTACGATGGACATTCGAGCTCCGTGGCTTCAGCGGGGCGCTGCTCTTTGCTCAACCCGGGGCGGCCAACTCGACCCCGGTCAGCCGCGTCCAATCTGCCCCGCTCAGTCTGCCCGTCTCTGAGGAGGGACAGACTGAGCGCGGCTGCCCCAAATCAGGCTGCCTGCTTTGGACTGAACAAGAAGAAGACATCGCTGAAACCACGGAGCTCAAATGTTTACAGAGAAGTTGCTAAACTTCATCATAATTAATGACCAACCACTATCACTTGTAGAAAACGAAGGATTTCACAGCTTGATACTTGCAGCCAAGATATAGTTTACCCTCCAGGAGATATTTATCAGTGCAACAGTAGACAATCATAAAAAAACATGATTTGAAAATTATATTAAAAACAAAAACAGCTACATTATAAAGTGATGTCAAATACTGAAAACAGGAACATGTCTGTTGGTTTATGCCAGGTGTTTGAATCCATTTAACATTTTATTTTATTTAATTCATTTATTCATTCATTTAAAAGAAACAAAATTTAAACAAAATCATCAAAAAGAAAACATTGAATGAAAAGAGTGCAGAAAGAAGAAAAATAATTCTTATATCTGCCCCTTATTAAAAAAAAATAAATAAAATAACTTTAAACAATCACTTGAATTAATCACTTTAATATCCACTTTAAAACTAGGAATAAAAAGAAACATGTTTTGTGTTAGAATTTAATTCTAACTTTAAAACTTATCCAACATTAATACAACTTACCTCAAGTTGCCTTTTTGGACATGCATGCATATATTTGTACAAATTATACTTGAGAGGAGATTATTACAGCCTCGTATAAAATCAATGATGATCATGATATCAGAACTGGATCGGTATCGGCCGATATTTAGATTTAGGTATCGGGATCGGATCGGAAGTAAAAAAAAAAAACTGGATGGTGCATCCCTACTGATAAGTTCATTAATATTCATAAATTTACATATTTTATTGTCAGTCACAAGGTGAGATACCTGCATGTTTTTATATGTACAGGTAACTATAGACTGTAAAGTTCATATTCATTATTCTTTTTCATTTCAGCTTGAAAACTGCAGGACTACAGGAACTCAACAAAAGTTAGAGCTGCTCTGTCTGTGGCCTCTCAGGAACGTGCACGTCACACACACAACCTCGGCCTAATGATGTGAGTATTTCTATTTTAAACTTTTATTTTTTCATTTACCCTTTATAGTGTCTCACTGAGTCACGACAACTCATTTTCAAGAGAGACCTGTTTAGGAGCAGATGGTGGGGGATGAGTACCTTGCTCAGGGGCCCAGGGTGGGGCCAATGAGGGTGGAGGCAGGTGTGGGTGTTTCACCTTTTCCACCCACATTTTGATGTTGACTGTACCGGGAGTTGAACCTGTGACTTTCTGATCACAGGCCAATCTTCTAACCTCTGCACCACCACTCCCCCACATAACATCATATCATAATGGTCATGGTCATATTAAAATCTCACTGGTTTCCTTCCAGATGTGTTAAACAGCTACTGGTCCCCCTGATGTTTACAGGTGGCTGTGGTCAGTGGATGAAAAGCCTGGCATGAACAAGATGATGCTGGAGATCATCATTTGACGAGAGTTCCCACCTTCTAACTCTGAAGAACAACGGCAGCTCAGTGATTCCCTCAAGGCTCAGTGAAGGTGCTGAGAGCTGCAGAGAGGCTGATTCATGGAGCTTCAACACAGCAACCTCCAAACATGGCCACCCTCACATACATAGTCCATGAAGAGTCTGGACCAGAGCACAAGATAGTGATAACAACAACAACAATAGACATACACAAATGATTCATACAAATTTAAGTTTTTTTTTAAATTTTTTTATTTTTTATTGTTTGTTTGTTTTACAATTGAAAAACAGTTTATCCACTGTTGTCGTCACTCTTTGTCAAAATCCAGGTCTCTCTTGTAAATTGTAAATGAGTCCTATTAGCTCAATAGGACTAACCTGTGTCAATAAAGGTTGAATGAAT
>NC_056505.1:41168391-41169010 GCF_014905685.2 Nematolebias whitei | reverse complement strand
GTTTCATTTTTATCATTACATTATGGAAAATAATGACCTTTATCACAATATGCTCATTTTTTGAGAAGGACCTGTATACACACACACACACACACGCACACCCACACACACACACACACACACACAGGTTGGCTTCATTGAGCTACAAGGACTCATTTACAAGAGACCTGCTCCAGACAGAACATATAAAGTACAGACAAGAATAACGGTAAACAATGGCAGTGATAAACTACAGTAAAAATGATATGTGGTTATATATAAAATAGATATAATTATGAATATGTAATGTATATGTATATGTATATGTATATGTATGGTTAAATAAACCAAGTCTTCCTTGAAAACATTTTGTGTTGATCTTCAACTTTGACAGAACCGACCGTCCACCATGCTCCACCTGAGTGTTTGCTGCTGAAGCAGCTGAGTGGCTTAGTCCACCGCCAGGTGGCTCAGTCCACCACCAGGAGAACTTCAGCTGCTGAGTCAGTTATATTGGTGCCCCCTCCCTGCTCTACAGCCAAACTAACAGCCAGGTTTTATCTATCAGCAGATGCAGCAGGGCAGGACTGGTTTTCCGAGGAGCTCCTCCACCTCCCGGTGCCCCCCCCCCCCCCCCCCC
>NC_056505.1:41168030-41168291 GCF_014905685.2 Nematolebias whitei | reverse complement strand
CCCCCCCCCCCCCCCCCCAACAGACTGGCTTCCCCTGAATCACCTCTGTTCAGCTGCAGGTGGAAGTGAGGCTTCACAGCGACTACAGAAACAGGAAGTGAGCTCCCACAGCTGTGTGTGTGTGTGTGTGTGTGTGTGTGTGTGTGTGTGTGTGTGTGTGTGTGTGTGTGTGTGTGTGTGTGTGTGTGTGTGTGTGTGTGTGTGTGTGTGTGTGTGTGTGTGTGTGTGTGTGTGTGTGTGTGTGTGTGTGTGTGTGTGTGT
>NC_056505.1:41164370-41167780 GCF_014905685.2 Nematolebias whitei | reverse complement strand
AATCACCGCCGAGTGATTTGAAGTTCATTATTTGTGAAACTGTCTGTTATTATTTTCATATTTTGCCAAATTAATGTAAATGTTTGATGTTAAACTTTGATTCTGAAAATAAATGACTCCATTCATTTGATGGGTCAAAGGTAATAACGTCTCTCGTTACATTTCTGTTAAATTCAATGCACGGCATTACACAGTCAGAAAAATGAAGAACTCGTGAAAAGTATGCATAAATATATATTTCATATATTTGTCATACAACAAGTGACACGTACACACGTGACTCACTACACATGAATGTCCAGTAAACCCTGTGCCATGGTACATGAACGTCCAGTAAACCCTGTGCCATGGTACATGAACGTCCAGTAAACCCTGTACCATGATACATGAACGTCCAATAAACCCCGTACCATGATACAGTAGTCCCTCACTACTTCGCAGTTCATTTTTCACTGACTCGCTCTATCGTGGTTTTTCAAAGTAAGATTGGACATGGCACGCAATTGGCTGATTGATGGATGTGCTGCACGATCAGCATGGAATTTTTATTTAAAATAAATGATTTAGCGCCTACTGCACATTTGTGGAGTCCACAGCTGCAGGAAAAGCTTCTTCCTTCAGCGTGTGATATCTCTGCTCTGTAGTGGAGAAGTGGGCGTGGCCAAGATCATAGGCAGGTGGCAGGAAGCTGAAAGGATGCAGTCACAGTGCGGGGCGGGCTGTGACAGGCCCTGCCTGCCTCGAGGTCAGGACCTCCAGGAGAGTGGGGCCAGGGAGCTGGGAGCGATGGCCAAGGAGGGGACGCGGTGCCAAGCAAGCGGGCGGCGTCCTCTGGCCCTGCCTGCCAGGAGGTCAGGACCTCCAGGAGAGTAGGGCCAGGGAGCTGGGAGCGGGGGCCAAGGCGGGGGACGCCGTGCCATGTGAGAGGGCGGCGTCTCACTGGGAGACTGGACCATAGAGTGTAGTTGGAGCACCAGGACCACGGAAAATTCTTTGGTTGGAGCACCAGCACCAAGGGCTTCTGTGCGACGCGGATGACAAGTCGTAGCCCAGGGAAGGGGGGCTTAAGGGTGGGTACGCAGGACTGTGCGGTGGTCAAGGTTCTGGAGGTCTCGGTGGTCCGGCGGGGCGTGTGGGAAGCAAGAGCCAAGCAGGGAGCTTGTTGGGCAGACTCGAGGCGAGAGGATGTTGGGCGGATGCCCTGGAAGTGTCAGAGTTCCAGGGAGGAGAAGGCTGGGCCCGGCCGGAGCGAGTGCGGGCAGAGCAGGCTCCGGTCGGTCAGAGGAGGGAGGATGTTGGGCGAACGCCTTCGAAGTGTCAGAGTTCCAGGGAGGAGGAGGCCAGTCCGGGCAGAGGAGGCTCCGTTCTGCCTCACCACACGGTCGTTCCCCCTGCGTCAGGTAGGACCAGGACCACGGGCCGTTTGGTTTTTTTTTTTTGGTTGGAGCACCACATGTGTCTGCACAACGCGGATGGCTTGTAGTAACACAGGGAAGGGGGGCTTAAGGGTGGGTACACATGTTCACCTGGTGCGCAAGGTCCATGGCTCCAGGTGGGGAGGGGGCTTGGGCTGGGGTTTTATCTGGGGATGGAGCACTGAAATATTTAGTGTATACATACATATACATACACATAGAGCTGGACAATAATTCAATATCGATATATCTCGCGATGTACTTTTATTCAATAACGATGATATGAGTTTTAAGCACATTTTCGATATTTGGATAGGATTACAGCGTTTCACTGACGCATTTTTTTTTCTGTTCGGGTTGAAGCGGCCACTTCAGTTTCAACCCGGACAGAAAAAAGTGTGACACAACTACGTAAGTGCATGGTGACGTGATGTTACGCATAGCTCAAATCCAGAAAAAAATAGTCCAAAAAAAAAAAAAGCATTAGTGGTAGCAGGCTAAGCTAGGCTAATCTCCGATGCACGTTGTTTTCTCGTCAAAATGAGTGCCCATGATCGTCAGAATGTGACTGAACAAGCTTTCACAAGTGAAGAGAAAGCAGATGACATCACTGATAAGAGAGGAAAGACTAATTTGCTGGTTTGGAAGTGGTTCGGCTTTCTAAGATCCGATAAACTGCAGGTTTCAGTCAGAGTGCTGCAAAATATGAAGGAGAGTCGTTCTAACTAGCCGTTGGAGCATCTAACTTGTTCCACTTGACAGAATATGCTGAGTCACAAGATGAAGCACATAAAAGTTTGAGCCAACGTGTCCCTGAAACACCCCCAGCGCTGCATGTTTTTTTTTTTATCATTTATTCATTCATTTAAAATAAAACAAATTCACCAGAAAGAAAAAAAACATTGAATGAAAAGGTTGCAAAAAGAAGAAAAAAATTCTTATCTGCCCCTTATTTAAAAAATACAAAATAACTACAAACAAACAACAACCTTGACTTGAACAATCTCCAAAATGAAAACAAAAAAACTTCAGGTATCCTTCACCTGGTCCTATACCTTCCCAACAACTTTAACTATCATCTTTTTAAACATATAAATTGTTTTAGACATTTTTATGGTGATATCAAGACAATTCCATAATCCTGTTCCCTGAATTACAACACAGCTCCTTCAGACTAGTTCTAAATGGAGGTTTTACAACCATTTACATTCCCTTAAGGTTATTTTTACAAATTTTAATTGAATATTTGGGGCTAATATTTTTGAGCTTTACACATGAC
Organism: Nematolebias whitei; assembly: GCF_014905685.2. Taxonomy (NCBI): domain Eukaryota; kingdom Metazoa; phylum Chordata; class Actinopteri; order Cyprinodontiformes; family Rivulidae; genus Nematolebias; species Nematolebias whitei. Next base: position 41,165,086 of record NC_056505.1, on the reverse strand, counting down.
TTGTAAAATACTATATTCAACCAAATCATAACATTTTAATAATTTCAATAGATGAAATAATATATTTGTTGGGTGACCATAGCACTTCATACTACTAATATTTCTTATAGATATTTTTTGTAAAAATAAAATAGGATTTGTAATTGTTTTGCATGCTTTTCCCCAAACTTCATTACAATAGATTAAATATGGAACAATTATTACATTATACAATATATAAAAAGCTTTGTCATTCAAAAACTATTTTACTTTATACAGTAATGCAATTGATTGTTATTTTTATTTTTAAGTATTTTACATGAGATTTCCATGTCAGCTTCTCATCAATGACACCCCAAAATTTTATTTCATTAACAATGCATTTCAATGCTGTCAATTTTAAAGTTGTTGTTTAAAGTTAACACTATTAATATTGATAAAGTTGAGAATTTTATGTTTATTTGACAGTGATTTCAATTTTTTTGTGGGCTAAACACAAATGAAAGGTGAAAATTAATTTATTTGTATAGTTTTGTAGTTTTTCTGAGGCTTTTACATTGTTTATATCGATATCGAAATATATCGTTATCGACCGAAATTAAGAGATATATCGTGATAAAAGTTTTGGCCATATCCTCCAGCCCTACATACACATAAATATATATAATATATATATATAATATATATATATATATATATATATATATAATGTATATAATATATATATAATATATATA
>NC_056505.1:41163233-41164270 GCF_014905685.2 Nematolebias whitei | reverse complement strand
TTGCAAAAAGCAGACTTCGTGGAGCCAACTCTTGGTAATCTTCTGAAAAAGTTTAAACATGACATTTCTTCTTCAGTAAACATTTAGCTGACCGAAGCCTCAACTTTCACACACTTACGACTTGACTCATTTCAGACAGAAAATCAAGAAATGCTTATTAACCTGATTTCTCCTTTGAATGAGGAATAAAAATCATTACTTACTGTTTATGTAAAATAAAAATGAGTAGTTCTTTTCAACCTGTAAAGCATTGAGTGAACTAACACAATTTGATTATCAAAACATTTGTAAGACAGTAATGATTATAGAGGATTGTCTTTTCTGCTTGATTAATTCAAGAAAGAAAGTTCATCAGATGGCTCAGACTTATTCAAATCAATGAAAATAACAGTCTCTGTCCATCTGGTAGATTTGAGGTCATCAGGGTCAGATGGGGGTCAGATCATCAGGCCATCTAGTTCACTACACATGTACTAACTTAACCAGTAAACCTTGTACCATGGTACATGCAGCACTTTTTTTTCTGTACCATGGTACAAGGTTTACTGGACGTTCATGTACCAAGACTAGAAGTCAGCCGGTATGGTTGTTTTTATATGGCTCAGACCAATGTTCTGAAATCAGGGCAGCTGATGGCTCACAATTCAATTTATTAATCCAACCTTTATACAAGTTAGTCTCATTGAGCCTCAAAGTCTCATTTATAAGGGAGATCTGTTTCAATTCAATTCAATTTATTTATATAGCGCCAAGTCACAACAGAAGTCCTCTCGGCACTGAACATATACATAAAAAGTAAGTTAACAACATTATTTGTAATATTTACACATGCAACACTTTTTTTTCTGGATGATTAAAAAAAAAAGCATGATTTAATTGTCCAACCTAAATTCAGAGAGGTTTAACAACACATAAAAACTTGTGAACACATTTAAAATATGTGTAGAAAAATGTTCTTGCTTAAACAAAAAGTGTATCGTGGGTCAGTAATGCCCCTTTTCCATTAGTACCGGTACGGGCCGACTCGACTTTACTTG
>NC_056505.1:41131501-41163133 GCF_014905685.2 Nematolebias whitei | reverse complement strand
TATATATATATATATATATATATATATATATATATATATATATTTATATATATATATATATATATATTTATACACACATACATACATACATACATGCATACATACATACACACAACTTCAATATAACATAAATTCTCAACCTGTACTGAAAACAGTTTCTGCGTCTCAGCGCCACCAGCTGGTGAGAGGTGGTGACGTCAATTTGAACCCCGCCCACTGGAACCGGTACTGAAAGCATAATGGAAACACAACCTGTACCGTACCGAGTAGAGTAGAGCCGTGCTGTACCGGTCCATACCGGTACTAATGGAAAAGGGGCATAAGTTGGTTGTAGCAGCTCTGATGCATCTTCAACTTTCTGCTCAGGAATCAGTCAGTTATGACAGTTACGATAGTCACAAATGCCACTTTTGTAAATGTCAAATATCTGCTGATTAATCAGTTCATCTCTATACTTGACTATGTTGTAATCCAGTGGTCCTCAACCCCCGGGCCGCGGACCGGTTCCAGTCCGTGGGTCAATGGGTATCGGGCCGGCCGCACAGAAGGGGAAAAAAAGTTATATTTCGTATAAGCTTCGCCCTTTCAGGCTGTCGCTGATTGGTTTATCCCATTATGCGAAGCATTACACTGAAAAATTTAGTCCACGCCCACCTGCTGTGTGGGCCCCACCCGGTCCGTATAAATTACGTTAAGAGTGGGTAATCGGCTCCCATTTTTCTTCAGCGAGCTAATAGCACTGTCAGAAGAACGAAGAAGGAAAGTTGTGTAGATGACCAATCTTTGTTAAGAATGCTTGGCCCGTCACGTCGACCTCCGGTCATCCCGGTGAGCTTTCCTCCCCGAGGAGAAGCTGACGAGCAGTCTTGTTTCAAGGCAAGCACCGAGGAGTATTTCTCAGTGACAGGTCGCTACACACTGGACAATGCCATCTTGTAATTTTCCTCTTATCGCCGACTCTCGGAGCGAATCGAATGGTTCCTCCGGGACTGGCAGCGTCAGCAGCGGCCCCCCGCTGCTCATTCCCTCCTGGAGAGCGTAGTGTCGGTGGAGGGGGGCTGAGCGAATGCTCATCTCATCCCACCTCGTTTCGCATCGCCGATCACACCGCTCCCGGCCGACGGCACCCTCTGGGGTTGCCCGCGTAACCCTGGAGTGGCTGACATGAAGGGACCTTTTTTACGTCCCGCACCTTTCCCGCCAGTTCGGATGATCCGGCGGGAGGGTTATTTTACTGGGCTCCTTTCTGGCTCACCGTCCTGACCCCATCTGGCCTCGTTTTTCCCAACAGGACGTCCTATGGGACGAGTCCATCGCCGGCTTTTCTGGTAGATTGGGGGGCCAGTCTCCACAGCCTGTGCCCATCACCAGAGCAGAGGGGTTTTCACCGAGCGGTTTTTTCCCTTAATGCCCCCTGGAGCCGAGCCTGACGGAGGCTTCATCGGAGCAAGATGTCCAGGTGGACCAGCGTCCCGCTCCTCTGGTTAGCGTAACCTAGACGGTGACACCAATCTCCGACTGAGCTCACCAGCATGTGTTCCAGACGGCTGCCGCGAACAACACGTTATGCTGTTGGTGTACATGTTCAGAGGCGGGAGGGGACAAACGCTCCGTCTGCAGGGCAGCTGACGTCATCCCCAACCGGTGCGCCTCTTTGCTGTCTGCTGGCCCGCATCGCAGCCGGAGGAGGAGTTTTCAGCATTTCCCTTAGACCCCCAACAGATGGTGCTCTAGGACAACAAATGGCAGAGCAAATGACGGTTTTGGCAGAGAATGTGTGTAGGTGACACGAGTTTGGAGTAAAACATCATTTTATGATGAAAGTGTCTATTTTTAACCTGTTTGTCAGCTCAGATGATCTGACAGTGGCTCTCTCTCACACCCTCCACACGAAATGAGCCGGTGGCAAGACGATTCCACGGCTGTCTCGCTGAGCTTCAGCCCCGTCCGTCAGAGACCGGCCCTCTTCATCCCGGCAACAGTGTCCAATGTTTTTCCCAGAGATCCCCAGCAGATGGCACCCTGTGCCAACAAATCCCTGAGCTCATGGGGGAAAAGATTCAACATGTTGGTCTGCGGAGGGTGTGTGTAAATACGACACAAATGTTGAATAAAACATCATTCAATGATCAAGTGTCTGTTTCTAGCCAGTCTGTAAGCTCGGATTGACTCACAGCGGCTGCGCACACATCCTCCACACATAACGAGACGGTGTCTTTATTAAGGGTTTGTTAAACTCACCGTTGCTCCAAGACATGACGAGACGCTCACACGTCACAATAGTAAGCAAAATAACTCGTTGTCAACCCGAGCTGCACGATCCTCACCCAAGCGGTGTCAAACGCGCACTCACGCAACGCAAACAGCCTTCACCCAACGGCGTTGCGTTGATGATGGTGCACACACAACTCCCCGGCGCTCACCGGCACACATCAACATAAATGTGGGACCGCATGTCGGGTCCGGAGAAGGCCCTCATTCTCAGCAAGAGCGACACACGCCTCACCGAAGCAAAAGCGTGCCGCCGCATGGGCAGTTTTCACCCACCACATCTCAGCGCTCGGCTGCTCACAGCAGCATAAGCGTGAGACAGCTGAGCGAACCCAGTGACGAGTCTCGCCTCCAGCGAGAGTGGCGTGCATCCCACCAGAGAAAACGTGCTCCCGCGGGGCTCACAGCCTTCACTCAAACAGCACGGCGTAGATGAAGTCACTCTCTCCGCTTCTCAGTGTTGGCCCGCTCATGGCGGCATAGATGCGAGATCTCAAAGCAAACCCAGCACAAGACACCACATGCGACAGGAGCGACACGCATTTTCACCACAGTGACGTCAAACGCATGCCCCCACGGCGTCATCAGCTGTCACACGCTTCGCCTCAACACACACTGGCCCACCTGGACGTGAAGGTTGGTTCGCGGTCCGAACGCAGCACACAGGCGCGTTCAGAGCCCTTTCAAGGTAGCCTCACCTTGGGTCACGCGGAAAACATTCCCGAGACACATGACGGCGGTCGAGGCGGTGGACTGGATGACATCTGTACAAAACATGATACATCACTTAAACGCACGTCCACTCCACGAACGTTACGTGGAGTGGCTAAAAACATGCTCGCCAGACAGATTGATGGACAGGGTGTTATGCAAAGGTTACACGTTACAATTTGCAACCCGAACCCCTCCATTCGAAGGAATTTTGGAGACGGTCCTGTCATCACCAGACCAGGTCTCATCCCTAAATGCAGAAGTCCAAGAGCTTCTGATAAAAGAAGTGATCTCCAGAGTTTCCAACGGAGAGGAAAAAACAGGGTTTTACTCACATTACTTTCTGGTTCCCAAATGGACCGGAGGAAAGAGACCCATTTTGGATCTGTGTTCTCAACAAGGTGATCATGGACAGACCGTTTCACATGTTGACAACCAGACAGCTGTTGGACAACATCCAGAGAAACGACTGGTTTGTTTCCGTCGACCTGAAAGATGCTTATTTTCACATACCGATCATCCCAAAACACAGAAAATTCCTGCGTTTCTCCTTTCAAGGGATGAAGTATCAGTACAACAGGCTGCCGTTCGGGTATTCCCTCGCGCCTTGTACGTTCTCAAAGTGTGTAGACAGCCCTGCATCCGTTACACAGAGCAGGGATGAGAGTTTTGTTTTACCTGGACAACCTGCTGCTACTGTCATGCTCCAGACAGGAAGCAGTGATGCAGGCTCAGGTGTTGACATCACACCTGTAAATCTGGGCTTCGCCATAAATTGGAAGAAAAGCTTGATTTTCCCGGCCCAGACAATTGTTTATCTGGGAGTGGAGCTAAACTCAACCACCATGAGGGCTTGTTTATCACAAACGAGAATCGACACTTTAAAAGACCAGCTCCGTCACGTAAGACCTGGCAGAGTGGTAACAGCTGTTTCCATCATGAAGCTGTTAGGAACGAATTCATCAGCTCACACAGTGGTCCCACTGGGTTTATTACACATGAGATGCCTCCAGAGGTGGTTTACGCATCTGCATGTGGACCCAGAAAAACAAAAGAGACGGATGATCACTGTTCCTACCTCCGTGAGGGCAGCCCTCCGTCACTGGGGAAACACCCTGGTTCTGTCGGAGGGAGTCCCCGTCAGCAGACCCACGTCACACGTGCCAGTCTTCACGGATGCATCGATGTCAGGCTGGGGGGGGGGACATGCCTATCTCAAGCAGTAGGGGCGCTGTGGCCCCATCACACATCAGCCCACATAAATGTTTTGGAGTGTCGCACGGTGCTGAACGTGATTCAACATTTTGCTCCTGTGCTGCAGAAGCAACACGTTTTTGATTCACACAGACAACAAGGTGACTGCTGCGTACATAAACCGGCAGGGGTGTGTGCGCTCAGCCCAGATGTTACACACTGCGCGAAAGCTACTGTGTTGGGCTCACCAAAATCTTCTCTCCATCAGAGCAGTTTATATACTGTTACTGACAGTTACTGTTACTGACTGTTACATACTGTTCTGAACAAAGGGGCAGATGTGATGTCCAGGGGCGGTCCACGTCACGGGGACTGGACTCTCCATTCAGACCTGATGACTCAGACGTGGCAGAAATTTGGCAACGCAGCTGTGGACCTATTTGCGACACGAGAAAATGCTCAGTGTCAACTATGGTTTTCTCTGAGCCCGCGAGATGAACCACCACTGGGGGTGGACGCGTTTGCCCACAGCCCATGGCCCAAAACGCTTCTGTACGCATTTCATCCACCTCCTCAGATTTTACGGTTCCTGAACCGAGTTCAGAAAGAGGGATTGACAGCTCTCCTGGTGGCCCCCGAGCGCGTGAACGCACCATGGTTCCCAGTCCTACAACGCCTGCTGTCGGGGCGCCCGTGGAAACTGCCGTGGAGGGAGGATGCTCTCCTCTAGGCAGGAGGAGCGATCAGGAGTTACCCAGAAATAGGCCTGCACCTGTGGGTCTGGCCGCTGAGCGGATCCGCTTAGAGAGGATGTAGTGCGTACAATCCAGGATTCACGTGCTGCATCTACCACAGCGCTGTACTCATCAAAGTGAACAGTTTTTTTCAGCGCTGGTGTACAGAGAAAGGTGTAGAGGCCATCTCATGTCCACTAGGCGACGTGTTGTCCTTTCTGCAACAGCTGATGGACAGAAATTTGGCGTCCGGCACGATTAAAACGTACACTGTAGTCATCTCTGCCTGCCACGAAGGGCTCGGAGACAGAACAGCTTTTAATCATCCGCTGATGAAGCGTTTTCCAAAAGGTGTACAAAGACGCAGGCCTGTTTCACACCCACTTGCTCCACAGTGGGTTTTTAACGCTTGTCCTGCAAGCCCTGATCTAAGCTCCATTGAGCCTCTGGATCAGGTCCCAATTAAATTCTTGTCTCTTAAAACAGCCCTGCTGCTGGCTTTAACATCCGCTAAGAGAGTGAGTGATTATCTGCCTTCTCTGTCGCTCCGTCATGTCTCAGAATTCAGGCTGACGGCAGCTCAGCTGATATAAGACCAAATCCAGCTTTATGCCTAAAACATCACAAGCTCTTTTAAATCAAGGGTGATATCGTTGGAGGGGTTTTCCCTTCCCCCCACAAATCAGAAGAAGAAGCGTTTTTCCATCTTCTCTGTCCGGTGCGGGCGTTGACGTGTTGCATAGCACGCACAGCTGCAATGCGTCAAATTCAACATTTGTTGTGCCTTATAGAGATGCATCTGCAGGTCGCCCGTTATCCACCCAGCGCTTGTCACACTGGCTGTGTGAGGCCTTTTCTGAAGCCTACAGAGCATCAGATCTAGAGCCTCCTGTCAACCTCAAGGCACATTCGATCAGGGGTGTTGCATTTTTGACTGCTTTGCATAATGGTATGACAATGCAGGATATTTGCACTGCAGCCGCGTGGTCAACACCCTGCTTATTTATTCACTTTTATCTATGTGATGTGACAACCCGTTCCATGACACATTCTGTCCTTAGTGTTTACAGAATGAATATTGTTGTTTCATGGAACAATGGTTCATGTGGTTTAATTCACATTTGTCTGCATGCATTACAGTGTGAGATGTTGTTATCAGTCACAAGTTGTGATTGTTATTTTGGTTCTATCGTTACTAATCAGTTCATGACTATTGTTACCAATCAGATCATTTGATTAATAATCAGTTCTCCTGTTATTATTAATCTGTTCATATTGTTCAGCCGTAACCGGTTGGTTCATGGCTCTTTTCAGCATATTTTCCCTCCCCGTTGAAATTTTTTCCGGGGCGTTCATGCATTCAGAACGCATAGTTACACAACATGCGTCTGTGCATGGCACACATAATTACACAATGCGTAATTACATACATGGGGAGCTGAGTGACAAGACGTTTTTTGGGCAAGCTTCTGCTTCATACGATGTTCGAATGGACCCAGTGAGGCAAGGACCACATCTGCTTCGCCCTTAACCCATCAGCGACAGCCTTAAAGGGCGAAGCTTATACGAAATAGAACGTTGGTTACGTACTGTAACCCCAGATTCTATGAGTATAAGCGTAGCCCTTTAAGCGTCGGACCTCACTGGCTTCTAAATGGCTGAAGAAAAGTTATTTGGGAGCTGATTACCTGCTCTTAACATAATTTATACGGACCGTGTGGGGCCCACACAGCAGGTGGGCGTGGACTAAATTTTTCAGTGTAATGCTTCGCGTAACGGGATAAACCCATCATTGACAGCCTTAAAGGGCTACGCTTATACTCATAGAATCTGGGGTTACAGTACGTAACCAACATTTTTTATTTTGGAAAAATGACCGGATTCTCTCTACCACATCAGTCTATGACTCACTCTTGACGCAAGTCAATATACACACAAATAATATACACACAATTTCAGTTTCTGCTAGGCGCATGCACATATCAGTTCTACATTGCTGGTGAAGAACAAAGCAATTCAACTACTACATGGTCTGGAGCAGTAAGGTGGATGTGCGCAGCTGTATCTGTGCATTTTGAAGGATTACATGGCATATTTTTCAACCCGCCTGACAAAGATTGACCATAAAATTATAACTAAATAAAACTGTAATTTTAACAAGCTTCCTAATATCACATCAGAGCTGTCGCTTCACATTTTTGCTTCTGCTCCAAAAAATCTCTGCCCCTAAAAGTTCAAAGTCATGGGTAATTTTAGTATAAAACCCAAAAATATAATTAAACATTTTGCACTAGGCATAAATTCCTGTGCTTTTATGAACAATCTGATGTGTGAATCACTGCAGGAGTTATCTGAACTTTCACCGAACTGATAAAACAGAAGATGATCTCAGCTCATGAAGATGTTTGTCGTGCAGAGTGTTTGAGGCGAAAAATATTTTAAATATTTGTAAAATACACCAGAATGCAGGAAATAGCATCTATTTTATTCAAAATACTGTTGGGGAGGACCCCAGACACCCCCCCCCCCCCCCCCCCCAGTCCATAAAAATACTGTCTGACATCAAACCGGTCCATGGCGCAATAAAGGTTGGGGACCACTGTTGTAAAATACATTTGTGAATGATTTTATTTCCATCCATCCATCCATCCATCATCTTTTACCCGCTTCTTCCATTTTAGGTCACGAGGGTCGCTGGTGCCCATGTTCAGCAATCACTGTGCGAGGGGTGGGGTACACCCTGGACGGGTCGCAAGTCCATCACAGGGACACATCGAGACAAACGAGACAAACAACCATTCACTCGCTCACTCACACCTAGGGTCAATTTAGAGTTACCATTCAGTATGCATGTTTTTGGTTTGTGGGAGGAAACTGGAGTACCCGGAGAAAACCCATGCATGCATGGAGAGAACATGCAAACTCCACCCAGAAAGGCCCCCGGACCGGGATTTGAACCAGGAACGTGCTCGCTGAGAGGCAGCAGCTCTACCAGTTGCGCTGCTATGCTGCCTTAGGAGAGATCATATCTCTCCAATTTTAATTTCTCTCCATTGTCTCCCTGTCAAGTCCAGAATTGAATTCAAAATCTTACTTCTAGAAACCTACAAAGCTCTCAACAACCTAGCTCCAATTACAGATCTTATTGTTCCATATTTTCCTAACAGAGCACTTCTCTCTCAGACTAAAGGTTTACTTGTTCTTCCTAGAGTTTCCAAAAACAGAATAGGAGGAAGATCTTTGAATTATCATGCTCCTCTCTTGTGGAACCAACTTCCAGTTTCTGTCCATGAGGCTGACACATTGTCCAGTTTTAAGACTGGGCTTAAGACTTTCCTTTTTGATAAATCCTATAGTTAGTCAGCTTGGGTTTCCTGACCTATTTCTTATCCTATGCTGCTATAACCTTAGACTACTAGAGAACAAATTGGCATAATTTCATCAAATGAACATTTGCAAATACATACAAATGGATAGTTTGCATTTGCAATTATTCTTTTTTAACATGTGATTTCTATCGTTTTTGTCTTTCCTCCTAGAGAAAACCTGATGGTCTCCAATTGTGTTTGTTTTCTCCTTCCTTTTCTTTCAAACCCAGCCGGTCGAACCAGCCGCTTGTCCCGAGCCTGGTTGTGCTCTTCCTCATGAGGGAGTTTGTCCTTTCCACTGTTGCCTCTGAGCTTGCTTAGGATGGGAGACTGTGATGAAGTGAAAACTCAAAGCAGTCTGTTGGGTCCTCAGATAAATAACGTTATTAACTGACTTTATACATATATGAATGTTTCTGTTCAGTGCCCTGAGATGACTTCTGTTGTGATTTGGCACTATATAAATGAACTGAATTGAATTGGGTCGGGGGGGGGGGGGGGGGGTGTCACTGGTGCCCATGTCCAGCTATTACTGTTCGAGAGGCAGGGGACACCCTGGACAGGTCTCCAGTCCATCACAGGGACACATATAGACAAACAGGACAAACAACCATTCATCAGAATCTAATATAGTCTGTGAACTGTGGAAACAAATGAGGGGCGAGGTAAAGAGATGAAGAAAAGAGTCTAGGCAGGATGGAGAAAAGTTTCAGGAGGCACAAAAGTTCATGCTCAATAATCCAGGTAAAAATCCAACGATGTTCAGTCAGGTCATCTGGACGTTTTCTTTTTTATTGCTAAGACATTTCGTCCTTCATCCAAAGGACTTATTCAGTCTGAGAAGCCACCAAACAAACTGAGTCCCACAAGCAGCACACTCCCATAGTGGGGAAAAAACAGTTTGCTGGTGATAAGATGGCCTGCCCTCTTCCCTGTCAACTCCTCTGAGGCAGCCATGCCAAAGTGGTTCAAAACATCAAAAAGCCAGGTAAAAACCCAACAATTTTCAGTCAGGAGAGAGGCAGGAGACATTTGTGACAAAAAAGGATGTCAACAAACGTCAAAGTAAATGTTGAGACAGTGGCGAGACCGTGAGACCAACTGTGTTGTATGGTCTGGAGACAGAGACGTTGATAAAAAGACAGGAGACAGAATGGAAGTGGCAGAAATGAAGATGTTGAGGTTCTGACAAGGATGGATAAGATTAGGAATGTGATCATCAGAGGTACAGCACAGGTTGAACAAATGGGAGATAAAGTTAGAGAGGCCAGACTGAGATGGTTTGGACATGCCCAGAGGAGGGACAGTGGTTTGGACATGTCCAGAGGAGGGACAGTAATTTGGACATGTCCAGAGGAGGGACAGTAGTTTGGACATGCCCAGAAGAGGGACAGTGGTTCGGACATGTCCAGAGGAGGGACAGTGGTTTGTGCATGTCCAGAGGAGAGACGGTGGGTAGAAGGATGTTAGAAATGCAGCTGCCAGGAAAAAGACAAAGAAGGGATTAGAGAGGACATGGAGGTAGTTGGAGTGAGGACAGAGGACACAGAGGACAGAGTGAGATGGAGGAGGACGACTTGCTGTGGCGACCCTTGAATAGGGAAAGATATTTTTTGTGCACTGATTAAACATTGTTATAATTCAGGTTTGCATAATTGCTTCAGTTAAATTTTTGATCTTGATTTTCCTGTAGGTACAAAGGACCTTTGCAAAATGAGGGACCCCCTGCCTTTATGACCTCTGACATACTGTCATCTCCCACTAATTGTTCTCTGCACTGACACATTCTTGGTATAATTTTGGATAACAGTTTACAATCCAAGATTTCACATTCTTGGGCAATCTAATAAGTAGAGATAGATGGCGGGGGTGGTGATGCTCTGCCGTGAACTCTGTTGGCAGTGGAGTCTGACAACCACAGGAAGGAAGAATCTCTGAAATTGCACTTCAGGTGGGAGTCGTTCACTAATATACTTTATGAAAGTGCAGACCTCAAGGTTGTGACAAGTGTCACCAGTCTGGGCGTCTGGCCATGTTTTGAGACTTCCTATGACAAACTGAAGAGACCTTGGCAGGTGGTTGCAGCTCAGTTAGTTTGTTTTTATGTCTTGACTTCCCTCTTTTTTTTTCTTCTCGTCAATGATGTGTTAACCTAAGTTTAAAGCATGTTTTGTCAAGATGTTTGTGTAGCAAAGTAAGATAGAGAGTGACAAGTTGAAGAATAACTTTTCGTACCTTTAGGAGATAACCTAGTTAATGAATTACCAGGTACAGCTGGCCTATAAGGACAGGTGGGGCACAGCCAAACCTAAAAAAAAAAAAAAGAACAATTCACCTCACAAAGTCGTTCCTCCTAAAATATAAATAATAAAATGTCAGTGAATTCATCAGATCATTTATCATAATGCTCAGTCTGCAGAGAATGGAACACACTGACAAATCAGCTAGAATGGATGGGCTCGAACCATACTTTTTGGAAACTGGAGTTTACATCATTGCAACCTCTATCTGTGATTTTTTTCTGTCTGTCACTATAAATCAGTGTTGTCCCTGATTTGGAAAATTTGCTGTTGTCACCCTCTGCTTAAAGGAGTTAACAATGTTGACATGAGCTGCTATAGACCCATTTCCATGTTGCCATGTTTTTTTTTATTTTTATTTTTTAAAGCTAATCAAACAGTTTATTGATCATCTGGAATCTCTTAATTCTCTCTTTTTGAGAAGGGTTGAAAAGGGAACCTGTTCTCAGCCCTTTGCATTCAGGCTTAATTCCAGGCATAGTTGTATCTCTGTTACACTTAAGGTTGTGAATGATCTTGTCTGTGTCATTGATAAGAAAGAATATTGTACTGCTATTTTTGTCAACCTAGCAAAGGCCTTCAATTCTGTAGATCATTACTATGAAGGTTAAGAGATGTTGGGCACACACAGTCAGTGAGAGCAGAGGGTCACCTCTCAGTTCTATCCTTTTGCAAAGATGTTTCCAAGCCTCCATTGTAGTGAATTAGACCTCCGACATCAATCTGTCTCTGAAGACCTTCAGGGGACAGGAACTGTTTTCATTGATTTGAATCCAGAAATACAAATGACCTCATCAAGAGACTATTTAATTGTATCCTGAATTAATCAATTGAAAGAACACTCTTCTTTTTTATATTATCATTAACTATTTTACAATATCTTGATAATCAAAAGTATGTTTAGTTCATACCATTTCTAAATGTTGAAGTAAACCACTCATTTAAATCAACTGTGAAACAGTATTAATGATTTTTAAACCTCATTAGACTTGGATCATACAGTTAAATGTCTATTTACGAAGTAAGTGTGCATTTAGTCTTCTGTCTGAATGAGGAGTAGTGGATTTGAGGGCGAAAGTCAGAGACAAGTTATGAGAATGAAGTGTCTTGTTTTAAAACTCTCAGCCAGTAAATAAGAACTGGCTGGCACCTGTTTTCTCTCATTGTTCAAAATATTTCTCTGTCTGTACTAACCGTTCTTAAAACATTTCTGCTGTCTCTTGACTTCTAATAACCCTCCGAAATCACTAAAACTACACCCCTGCTGGTTGTTTCAACCAATCAGGAAGTACCAAGTGACAGGAAGTGGATACCCTTTAAAAGGCAACACTTCTTGGAACTATTCAGTCTTCCAAGTCTTCTAGTCTTTTCGGGTCTTCCAAGTCTTCCCAGTCTTCCTGGAACTTTCAGTCGAAGATGAGACTCAGTCTGATGGAGTCTTACAGCTGAACAAAATAGCTGATGGATTTGACCATGTGCCAAGGGTCCCTCCATTTCAGCGGAGTCACAGCTCGCATCGTTGTGCACTCAACCCGAGTATTACATGCTCTCAACTTCGAAGGAAGCATATTCTGTTGAACGGAGTACTTCTGACGACCCCCAGCCACTCTGACCGGAGATGCTGAAAAGGGAGCGTGCCAATGGACATCTGTTCCGGAGTTGATGTACCCTCTGCTAAGGTAACAAAGTCGTTGCATGCCCTGAAGTGTACCGGAGGGCTGAGCTGGATTCGGAGGAAGGGTGCCATTTTCTGGTTCAACACATAACTTTCATCCATCTAAACCTCCTCTTTAAATCTATTCCTTCTCTTTCTACTTCTATTCACCAGTAAATCAAGCTAGATGCCTTCAGAGATGAATCAGTCGCAATCAGTAATCTTCTGTTGTCTTGTTTAGTAAATCATGCCAAGTTTATTAATCAGAAACAGATCAGCAAATCAATGTGTACATGTTTGATGTTAAATTTTGATTCTGTTAAATAAATGACCACATTTATTCTGATAGGTCAAAGATAAAATGGCATCTCATGTCACTAATTACCACTCCACTCCACAAGTTATCTTGGTCTTATGGAAGAAATTTAACTCGAAAAAGAAAGAATCCGTTGTAATTAAACAATTAATATTCTTTGTGCTTGAACTAGCTTTAAGAATAATTAATTAGTAGTATGTTACAGCAAAGCTGTCCCTACATCACTACACCATACTTGTTTCAACTCTTTTTACCATCTGCATCAACAATACAACCAATTCTGTAAACAACTCTCATATTCATCTGTACGCTCATGACACTATTATTGACACTTCCAGCTCTTCTCTTAACTCTTCCTTGTCCACACTGTAAATTAGTTTCAGTTACACAGAACTTTGTCTTCTCTGCTCTTAATTGAAAATTGAACGCACCACCAAAACAAAATGCACGTTTAATAAAAAATTCCCTTAAATGGACTACCCTCAGAAAATCCTCTCCTTGCATGGCTCCGATATTGGTTACGAATATCTTGTGATTTGTCTTGTCTCTTCACTTTCATTTTAAACTCACATTAAAACTTTGCTGTCCTAATCCAACAATCTTTAGTCAGGTCATCTGGACAATTTCTTTTTTTTTTTTTTTCTGAAACGTTTCACCTTCTATCAGGAAGTCTTCATCAGTCAAGGAAACACACAACACAAAACTGATTCTTCCCCCAAACAGCTTACTCCAAAGTGGAACAAATCATTTATGTTGGTGCTAAGATGGTGTCTTTGGTACGCCCCCTCCTCTTGTGCCGGCCCTCTTCCTCGTCGACAATCATGTCAAACTGGTTCAAAACCAAACAAAAGTCCATGCTCAATAATCCAGGTATACAATCCAACAATTTTTAGTCAGGTCATCTGGACAGTTTCTTTTTTTTTTTTTTTAAACATTTCAGCAAAAAAATAAACTGTCCAGATGACCTGACAAAAAATTGTTGGATTGTATTAGAGGATGACACAGGAGTAGATTTTCACTCCTGTCCTGTCCTGGTCCAACAGAAAAAAATCCTGTCCTGTCCCAATCCTGGTCCAGAGTAAAAAAATTAATCCTGTCCTGTCCTGCTCCTGGTAACATGACTCCTGCTCCTGTCCTGCTCCTGGTCAGAATCACTCCCACTCCTGTCCTGCTCCTGTTTTTTTTCCCTCTTCATTTAATTTTTAAGAAATGCATTGAATTTGAATTGATTTTCTAACCATTCCTTTTTAAATTACTTTGTGTTCTGCAGTTTGATTTCAAAAGATATGACAGTAAGAGTTAATCTGTGGTGAAATATGGAGGCATTTATTGCCTTAATTCAAACAAAAACCTTGACTAAAGGTCACAAAACAAATCCATGGCCTGTAGTCCTTATAGTTTTTCTACAGAGGATTAGCTGCTGAGTCCCTGTTTCTGGCTTTTTTGAAGGTCAGTTACAGTAAAAACAAAAAATGAAAACCAGTACATGGGTCACACCATGTCTACCTTAGATGAAAGAACCCAAACAGAACAAATAGAAGTTGCTTTTTACTAATTTATTGAGCAATTGTTTCCTTCCCTTTAGACAGTAACGTTCCTGTCATGGTTTAAATTGCTTAAATAAAAAACTAAACAAAAAAATTGCACCAAACAAACTGTCATCAATGAACAAAACTGCATAAAGGCATTACATTCATATTGTACCTGAGTTTTTGAAAAAGGAAAAAAAATGTGCATATAATGCAAATACTAAATAAAAATACAACTGCCATATATATATATGGTGGTTGACTGGTGCAAATGTGCTGCAAACAACTACACACACAGTAATACTACAGTGGTCAGCAGGTGCAAACTGCTAACATGCTGCAAACAGCTAAACAAACAGTAATACTACAGTGGCCAACAAATGTAAACTGCTAACATGCTGCAAACAGTCAGCTACTGCACACACAGCTAACAGTTAAAAAGCATTGCAAACGCATAAATGATGCAAACTCTAAAACAACAACAAAAACAAAACAAATGCAACAGAAAAATGCAGCGAAAGAAAAAAACCTGCAATTACAGAAAATAAAACATACAACCCAAAAAACGAATGCAAAGGAAAATGCTGAAAAGTACTCTACTCAGTGCACATTAAACTCATAAAATAAGCCAACTTTGGGCCAGTTGCCACTCAGCTGTAATGTATTTGCAGGGTTCTGTTGACCAGACCAGCAGTTGTTTTGGTGTTATTTGTATTTGAAGCATTTTTCCTTTGCATTTTTTTTTGATTGTGTGTCATCTATTTTCTGTGACTGCAGATTTTTTTTTCTGTTGCATTTGTTTTTTTGTTTTGGAATTTGATTCATTCCTGTGTTTGCAGCACGTTTTAACTGTTTGCTGTGTGTCTGTCAGCCACCGTGCATATCAGTCTACTTTCCCACTCTTCAGCACATATGAATAGTTGTCATTATAAATTGCTATGTAGGAACAAAAGTTCATCTACATTTTCTGGATTGAGGGTGGAACGCCTCTCCTCAATCAGTCTCCCAGCAACACTGAAACTACGCTCAGAAGGAGTGCTTGTTGCTGGGATTGCTAGCAGCCTCTTGGCAACTGGCACTAGCCCATCAGACCTCTCATGCCAGAAGTTGAGCAGAGACTGGAAGCCTGTCAACTTAGAGTCACTCATGTACTCTACCACGAACTGGCTGCCCCATGACTCTGAAATACCACCACTGTCCCCCTCCTGTTGCTGCTTTTCAACACAAAAGGAAAAGAAGTCGTGCACCTCTGTGGGACTGGGAACTGCCTCTCGGGGTGGACCTTTGGAGAGAAAAAAAAAAGAGATTCTTATAGAACATTACCTATATTGGACATTACCTATTAGATTATACAGACGTGTGTGTGAATGAATGCCTCTAAATAAATGATAGGAAGAAATGTTGTTATTACATTTTAGAATTGCTGTGGGTGCTCTGTTGATGCTAGTTTTACTCACCCTGTTTCTTCTCAAGGCTTCTCGCTCTCTCCTCTGTCCCTGCTGTTTCTGTGAGTGCTGCCAGGGTGTTGATGACCTCCTCATACTCCTGACCGGAGAGCGTTTTCCTCAAGAAACTCCTCAGGCTAGGAGAGAGAGCTGTGGCTAGCTTATGGTACAGGTGGATTTTGAATTTCAACTCCACTGCCTGGGCCAACTTCTCTTTCAGCTAGAGGAGGAGTGAAACCACATGATGACACATGCAATGATATGATAATGATGTATGCAACATCATTATTACGGGACATAAAAAATTCTCAGGCGGACAGGCACTGTGCTTTATTTTAGGCGTGGAGGAGTTTTAAATTTATTTCAAATTTAACTTGTACAATGTTTCTTTTGGAAAACATCAGACTCAGTTCTGTTCTTGCCTTTATCACTGTTACTGAATAGGGCCAAACTCCTGTTAGCTACTTGAATGATCAAACTAAACAATAAAAATAAACAAAGTATTAAATTACCTCTTTCACAATTGCACTATCTCCATCCTGGATCAACAAACCCTGCAGCAGGGTTGCCTTGGTTGGGAGGACGAGGTGAAGAGTAGGTGCCTGATCGATGGAGAGGTGCCTGGTAGCTTCATCAAAAGGTTTCAGGAGCTGGATGACGTCCTCAAGAAGGTCACAGTCTATGTTGTTGAGGTAACGGAGCTCGCTTCTGCGAAGCAGGATGTCGTGCAGCTTACCAGACTTGAGAGCATCATTTATTGACTGGAGCATGGCAAGTCTGGTGTTCCACCTCGTCTCCACAGCCTGCTTCAGTGACTGGTCCAGTGCTTTTTGTAACCTAAAATTGAAAGAAGACCGTGCACAAGTCAAAATAGGGTTACAGGGACTATAAAAATCGCAATTTATTGGCCTTTCTTTTGGAAAAAATATTTTATTAAAAAGAAGAGCTTTACAACTGAAACTAAGTCAAGAAAATGTGACCTTTGCAGTTATAAATTACAGTACCTCAATTTTTCTTTATTTATTTCACTTATCATATTTTATGATTATTTAAGCAGCCTCACCAGGCAGAGATTACAAGATTTGATGTATCTTACCCTGCCCTTTTGAAATGTGTGACCAGGGTCTTTGCGTCCTTAAACAGCTTGATGACGCTGCTGTGTACTGGGTTGTCCTCATCCAAGTGGTCAAATACGTGTTTTAAGATCAAGTTGATATTATGGCCGGCACAGGAGAGTCGCACATAATCCTTGAAAGCAGCGATCATGTTTGAGCCATTATCTGTCACAAACACAGTGTGCTTGCTCAGGATGCCAAATTCCTGTTAGGTAAAAAAAACAAAAAACAAAGACAAACCAAAAACTTAGCAAATAAGAAGACCAGACATATGATAATCATTAAACAGATTGATCAACAGTCATGTAATTGTACGAAGCACTTTTCAATAAATTTATAGTACTACATTAGGACAAAACATATTACACATATTACACATGTGTTGTGTATTAAATGAAGGAAAACTCCATCTGCAATTAAGGTAAAATACTATGGTAATCTGCCTAAGTTGCTGCCTACCACGGCACAGACTGATGTACAGCGAAGGACCGTGACACACGCTTACTGATGCACTTAGTTATATTCCAGGTTAGTCTGCTCCTGCAACCTGGAACACCTTTCAGCAGGAACTGAAGTTGTCCACCTTAATTTATTGTGAGGGGTTTTAAACATTTCTTAATGTCAATAGAAATCTCAAAGCAAATATATTCTTGTTTTTAGTATTTTACATTTTTTATGGCACATTGATTTATTTTTTTAGACACTACTTTTATTTTAACTGTATTTTTACAGCATTTTTACTGTAGTTTATCGTTATTATTGTTCACTGTTATTGTTGTCTGTACTTTATATGTTCTGTCTGTCTGGATTGGAACAGGTCTCTTGAAAACGAGTCCTCGTGACTCAATGAGGTTAGCCTGTAAAGGTTGAATGAAAAATATATATATTTGTCTTTTCTATTGTTCCTTCTGTGACATGTTCTTGTTATTGCTGCACCATGTTCTCATACTTTTCCCAATTTTACGAATTAATTGGCAATATTTATTGCATATGGACTGTACTTATATAGCGCCTTTGTCTTATTTCAAGACACTCAAAGCGCTTTACACTACAATCTGTGCCTCATTTACCCATTCATACAGCTCTATACTAGACCTCTACAAAGCTAATATGCCATGTAAATAAAGATAATTATCTCATTTGAGTGTGAGATACCTGAAGGATTTTCTCCACAGTCCCTCTGATGTGTTCATTAGATTTGACACCCTCCATCTCCCTTGTGGCCAGAATATGGTTCACCATCTTCCCATCCAAGATGTAATGGACTGTAACGGTGATGTAGTGTGTGTTTGTCCTCTCCTCTGTCCAAAGGTCTGTCGTGATTGCATGGTCTCTAGTCTGCACCAAAGGAATTACGTATATTGTTATTAGCTCTCAAAGTATATTACATGTAAAACAGATGACTAATTTATAGTTGAGAGATTAAGCAGTTTAAAAGGAGGAGAAAAAACAGATTTAGTGTTAGGAAATCTATAATTAGACTACTGCATGATGTCAAGGTAAAATGTTTGTACTGTATTATAAAATAGTGCAGCGTGACAGACATACCTGATGGAGCTCTTCCATGACCATTTTTTTAATTTTATCGTATTCTCCTTGAACATGACGAGAGACCGTGCGTCCACATGGCAGTATGTCTTGTGCCTCAGCGTTGTTTCCATACTTTGCTCCGATGTCGATTGCCTCCTGTATGACGTCGATGAAACCTTTCCCATCTACTACAGCAAATGGTCTCAAATCTACGCCGCACATGCGGGCTATTTTGTTGGTCATACGAGACTTGACTCCCGACGGTACTTTTCGTTTAATGAATGAAGAAATGCTTGGCTGATTCGTTCCGAAATTAGCCTTGCAAGTGTGCCTCTTCAGACCGCTCGTCCCCGAGTCAGTGGCGTACTTTATTATAACTGAGCATGTTTTGCAAGCAGCGTAGAGCGTCTTCACACCGTCACACTCGACTCTCATAAAGTTCTGAACTATTAGCGCCTTCCCTGATAGTTCTGTTAACCTAACAGATGCGTCATTATTCCTAACTTTGCGTTGCAAAATATTTTTTACCCTCTCGGTTTCTCCGCTGGCGTATGCTCCCTCCATGATGTTGGTTGATACAGTAAACAAAGGTTGGAAAAGGCGGCCGGAAGTAGCTGCTGGAAAAGGCGCCGGAAGCTGTTGGCGCAGCCGCCTGTCTGAAATTTATTTATTTATTTTTTTTTGCCTATTTCTTTTTTTGTCCTATGTTGGCTCCCGCTCCCGTCTGCTCCCGTTAAGTTTTCGTCCTGTCCGGTCCCGATAACGGGAGTTATAATAAAGTTGACTCCGGTCCCGCCGGAATCCGGCCGGATTCACGTGACCGGCAGTACTCCCGAAAAAATGTCATCCTCTAGATTGTATACCTGGATTATTGAGCATGAACTTTTTTTGGTTTTTGGTTTGGTCAAATTCAAAATAGGGTTTCTCTTTAAGAAATCCAAATTGTTTCAAGATGTCTCAAACCACTTTGGCTGTGGCTACCTGCCTGGGAGGAGTCGACGGGGGACAGGACAACCCCCAGAAACCATATTATCACAAGCAAACTGGTTGGTCCACTAAAGGAATGTACTGCTTGGTGGGGAAAACATTTTACTTGGAACTCCTCAGACTGATGAAGCCCTCCAGATAGAGGGCAAAATGTCTTTCCACAAAAAATAAACTGTCCAGATGACCTGACTGACCATTATTGGACTTGGAGAAGGCATTCAACCATGTTCCTCGGGGCACACTGTGGGGGTTGCTCCGTGAGTATGGGTTTGGGGGCCCATTGCTATGGGCTGTTCGGTCCCTATGCAAGTGGTGCAAGAGTTTGGTTCACATTGCCGGTACTAAGTCAGACCCCTTCAGGGTGGGAGTTGGACTTCTCCAGGGCTGCCCGTTGTCATAATCCTTTTCATAACTTTTATGGACAGAATTTTTTGGTGAAGCCAGGGGGCAAAGGGTTTCCGGTTCGGTGGCCTCAGAATTCCATCTCTGCTCTTTGCAGACGATGTGGTCCTGTTGGCATCATCGTGCCATGATCTTCAGCTCTTACTGGAGCGGTTTGCAGCCGAGTGTGAAGCAGCTGGGATGAGAATCAGCAACTCAAAACCTGAGGCTATGGTCCTCATTCGGAAAAGGGTGGATTACTCTTTTCAGGTCGAGGGTGAGGTTCTGCCTCAAGTTAAGGAGTTCAAATATCTCTGGGTTTTGTTCACAAGTGAGGGAAGAATGGAGTGTGAGATTGACAGATGGATTGGTGCAACATCTGCAGTGTTCTGGACACTATCAATCTGTTGTGGTGAAGAGGGAGCCAAGCTGTACGGCAGCTGTATGACTCTGTTTACTGGTTGATCTATGTTCCTACCCTCACTTATGGTCATGAGCTCTAGGTAGTGACTGAAAGAATGAGATTGTGGATACAGGCAATTAAAATGAGTTTCCTCCACAGGGTAGCTGGACTCTTCCTTAGAGATAGCATGAGAAATATGCTTGTGAAGATTCTCAGTCATCCAGGACTTGATGAATTCAAAAAGCGTTCAATACAAAAACAACTGGACTTTATTTGTAACAGAAGACGTTTCGCTCCTCATCCAAGGAGCTTTCTCAATTCAAAGAGCAGAGAGTGAGAGATTCAGGTTATAAGGCTGAGTGAGATAAGACACACACATATGTAGATTGGCAATTCACACCTAAACAACCTTAACAGGAAGAGTCTTTTGTTCCTCTAATTCACAGATGAGGCCCCTCTGTTCCCATCAGGTGTGAAAACCGGCTGGGAATCTGTTTTAAAGTTGCATTATATGTTTTTGAAAGTGGAAATCTGAGGCCTCCTCCTCTGTTAAGAGACGGCTTTTCTCTTTTTACAAAAATTGCTTCCTTCACCCCCTCTCAAACCATCTGTGTTCTCTGTCCAAAATGTGCACATTTTGGTCCTCAAAAGAGTGTCCCTTATCTGTGAGGTAGAGGTGAACAGCTGAATTTTGTCCAGAGGAGGTGGCTCTCCTGTGTTGAGCCATGCGTCTGTAAAGAGGCTGTTTAGTTTCTCCAATGTAGAGGTCTGGACAGTCCTCGCTACACTGGACCGCATACACTACACCACTCTGTTTGTGTATGGGAGTTTTGTCTTTAGGGTGGACCAACCTCTGTCTGAGAGTCCTGTTGGGTTTGAAATGTACTGGGATCTTGTGTTTGTTGAAGATCCTTCTGAATTTCTCTGATACTCCAGCAACATAAGGGATGACAAAGTTTTTATGTCTGCTGTTCTCCTTTTTCAGTTTATTGGTGCGTTTTGTAGATTTCCTCACTGACTTGACAAAAGGCCAGTTAGGATATCCACATGTTTGAAGAGCTTCTTGAATGTGTTTCTGTTCCTTTTCCTTACCTTCTGTCTTCGTGGGGACGCATTCGGCCCGATGTTGTAAAGCTCTGATGACGGAGAGTTTGTGTTCCAGTGGATGGTGGGAGTCAAACAGAAGATACTGGTCTGTGTAGGTTGGTTTTCTGTAAACTTCTATGTTGAGGCTGTCCCCTCTCTCCATCTGAACCAAACAGTCCAAAAAAGGCAGCTTGTTGTCGTTTGCATCCTCTCTGGTGAACTTGATGTTGTTATTGACCGAGTTAACGTGTCTGGTGAACGCTTCTATTTCCTTGGCTTGGATTTTGACCCAGGTGTCATCCACATAATGGAACCAATGGCTTGGCATTGTTCCCTCATAGGAGTTTAGGGCTCTCTGTTCCACTTCCTCCATGTAGAGATTGGCAACAATGGGTGACACTGGAGATCCCATGGCACAGCCGTGCTTCTGTCTGTAAAAACTGTCATTGAACTTGGAATAAGTGGTGGAGAGGCAGAGATGCAACAGGGTGCAGATCTGGTCTGGGGTGAAGTTGGTCCTGTTGATTAAGTCCTTGTCTTGTAAAAGTTGTTTTCTGACGGTTTCTACTGTTTCAGAGATGGGTATGCATGTGAAAAGAGAAGTCACATCATACGATACAAGGGTTTCTCCTGGGGTTAGTTTCAAGTGTTGAACTTTGTTAGCAAAATCAATAGAGTTCTTTATGTGATGAGGTGTGTTTCCAACAAGAGGAGCTAAAATACCAGCCAGATGTTTAGCAATATTGTATGTCACTGAGTTCATGCTGCTGACGATAGGTCCGAGTGGTGTTCCTTCTTTGTGTATTTTTGGAAGTCCATAAAGACAGGGAGTGGCTTCCCCTGGGTACAATCTATAATACAACAATCGATTGATTGTTTTCTCCTTTTCAAGTTTTTGCAGGTAATCTGTGACTTTCTTTTTGTAGGTGCTGGTTGGGTCCCTCTTCAGGGTCTCAAAAATGTTGCTGTCGCTCAGTAGTGTAGTTATTTTTTCCCGGTAATCAGAAGTGTTGAGGACTACTGTACATCTTCCTTTATCAGCTGGTAAAATGGTGATGTTTTGGTCCTGGCTGAGTGATGTTACAGCTTTCCTTTCCTGTGGTGTGAGGTTTGAAGGAGGCGGTTTGGCACTGGAGAGGGTTGCTGATATTTTCATTCTGAGTTGTTCTGCCTCTCCTTCTGTCAAGTTGTTGTTCCTAATCGCGGATTCAGTGGCCGTGATTAGTTCCACAACAGGTATTTCTTGTGGGGAGATGGCAAAGTTTAGTCCTTTTGTCAGCACATTCTTTCTCAGGTTGTGTCAATGTCCTGTTAGACAAATTTCTATCCCACTGGTCCTGAAAATTAGTTTTGGCGACAAACTCCTGATCTTGACTGATGGTTTGTGATGAGAAAACAGCTCTCTGTTATCTAAAAAAGTTAAATCTGGTCCTCTGGACATTCAAAAAAACAAAACAAAGCAAAACAACAAAAAAAGTTTGTTTTTTTGCTTTGTTTTGTTTTTTTGAATGTCTAGAGGACCAGATTTAACTTTTTTAGATTTTTCTACCTGGATTATTGAGCATGCATCCGGATAGCTCTCTGTTATAATTTTAGAAACTTACTTTTTTGGCATTCCTTGCTCTTTTGATGCTGTGAAAGCTGGGCCTTTTCAACGAAACAAGAAACTTCTTCCAACAGAGGAAGTGGTAGCCGAGTAGACAGCTTCTGGAGGGTCTGATCCATTTTGAGTGAGAGCTTCAATGGTGAAGTATATAATGCAACTTTAAAACAGATTCCCAGCCGGTTTTCACACCTGATGGGAACAGAGGGTCCTCGTCTGTGAATTAGAGGAACAAAAGACTCTTACTGTTAAGGTTGTTTAGGTGTGAATTGCCAATCTACATATGTGCGTGTGTCTTATCTCACTCAGCCTTATAACCTGAATCTCTCACTCGCTGCTCTTTGAATTGAGAAAGCTCCTTGGATGAGGAGCAAAACGTCTTCTGTTACAAATAAAGTCCAGAAGATAGCATGAGAAGTTCAGGAGAGACTCGGAGTAGAACTAATGCTCCTGCACATCAAGAGGAGCCACATGAGGTGGTTCAGGCATCTGGTAAGGATGCTTCCTGGGCACCTCCCTAGGGAGGTGCTTCGGGCATGTACAACTGGGAGGAGACCCCAGGGAGGACCCAGGACACGCTAGAGAGACTGTCTCTCAGTTGGCCTGGGAATAACTTGGAATCATCCCAGAAGAGCTGGAAGATGTGGCTGTGGAAAGAGATGTCTGCACCTCCTTGCTCAAGTTACTGCCCCGAGACTCAACTTTGGACCAAGCGGAAGATAATTGATGAATGGATGGATGGATGGATGGATTATTGAGCATGCATCAGGACACTGTGTCTATTTAGTTTTGTTTAAGAACATTACTCAAGATGGTACAAATTATTTTTTATAAATATTCTTCCAGGCAAGTGGAACTCTGTAGCGACTGTTGGAAGCATTGGGATGCAGTTGTTGATGTAAGAGGTCCTTGGTGATAGAGGTGGCTTTCTTGATCACGGCTGATCTGGCTGTACAAGTCTGACAGGGGGCACTGAGGTGAGCCAGCTATTGCTCTTGATGTTTTAATTATTCTATATAATTTTTTTTTCAGTTTTACAAGTTCAAGTAGGCTTATTGTCATTTCACCACGTGGTACATGAGGTGGAACGAAATTCTGTACCCAGGATCCCAGTTACGTCCAACAATAGCAAAAATGTAAAGTGTCAAATGAAACTGGCCTGTAAATAAGGATCTAAGATATACACTAAGATATACACTAAGATATATGCTAAACGAACGCCAAACAATATGCTAAAAGGTCTACGATATACACTAAACACTAATGATGTCCAATAATATGGATGGACTGTATTTATATACTGCATTTCTATCTGATCAAGATACTCAAAGCGCTTTACACTACAATCTGTGCCCTCATTTACCCATTCATACAGCACTCTACTAAATCTCTACAAAACTAATTGAACAAGGCATTTTAAAGAGACTAATCAGTGCTTTATCACATTCATACACCAATGGGACACACATCTGAGGCAATGAGGGGTTCAGTGTCTTGCCCAGGGACACTTTGGCATGTGACTGCTGGTGGATTCGAACCCCCAACTCTTGCATTGAAGGACGACTGCTCTAACCACTCAGCCACTGCCACCAGCAGCACAAACATGAGTGTGTGGACAGGTGGGTACAAATAAATATGAATTATGAATGAATATGAATTATTATATGAATCAAAATTTTGGTTCCGACAACCTGATGGACGGCAGCTCCCCCCGGCTTCTCTGTAGTCTTTATCATCAAACTGACCCATTTTTCGAACCGGACTAAAGTTGGTCCCCCTTCCAACCAAATTCGGTGTTCAGTGACTCAGAGAGCCGGACGGGACCGTCCCAAAAAAATTATTTTGGTCCACGACCGTCCGCTCCCACCCCACCGGTCACTCTGAGCGCACCCTGCCGGCCAGATGACCCCTCGAGCTGGGGAGTCATCGCACGAAGGTCCGGTGTTTTTTATCTCTCCGGACCCCAACAAACTTCTTATTTGGACCTTTGTGGTTCTACCCGTTTCTGACAAGAATCGCTGGGTGGTATTTTGCTGGCTTTTTCGCTGGTTTTCTGCTGGACTGGCCCTCGTGGTGTCTTCATTGGTGTGGGGGAAGTGTACCTGTGTCCCCCAAACTGGACCAGAACCAAACTGAGTTGGCTGTGGGGGACTTCGTCTTTAATAGAGCCGGTCTCAGCTTCAGTGAGCAGCACGTTACCTTTTAATGAAGGACTGTCCACCTCCGTGGGAATCGCTGTGTTTGCCTGGAGGAGATGCTCTGATGCTTTGAAGCACTGCCGGAACCGGACCGGAGCAGAACCGGGCCAGGGACAACTTCAGCCACTTCAGCCTCTTCGCCTCTCGTGCTGTGGAGCACTGGAGCCGGACTGGAGCAGAACTGGATCGGACCAGTGACGACTTCAGCTTCTCCAGTCAGTCTCATCGTTTTTCACCGGGGGTGCCTCTCATGCTGTCTGGTGCGGAGGTGACGTACAGAGAAGCGGAGGAGCAGTGCTGCGTGGTGCTCAAGAGAAGTTTGGAGTTTGCATCGGAGTTACTGCAGGCCTCCATCCAAACTCATGTGGATAATAATTATTTTTATTCCGGATCACACTGTTGTCCCCTGTTGGCCTAAAACAAGCTAGGACCATGCCTTTCATTTCAGGAGGATTTTCTGGCAGCTCGCTCTGCTATTTACTACAAATTATTTCTTTCTGCCTGTTGATTCTGGACCCTGCTTCTGTTTCTCATGGGAGCATCCATCCATCTTTGCAGGGGGGCCGGAGCCCCCCTCAGCCCAACTCAAACTGTAGTTGTCCATCTCGTCCGATTTGTTTGCCCATTTGATTTGTGATGCTTTATGGTTTGAGACTTTTCTTCACCATTCATATTATTGTCATTATTTTCAGATCTGACTATCTGGAGTCACTGATTCTTGTTAATACACTTGAATCTGTCCATTACTGCAACTTTCACTGTTTTTGGGTTCTGAATGATCGCGTCTTCATTAATATTTCTCATGGTTCAATTATGGGGGCTAATTGTCACACTACTAACTCCTATAATTACACATCAGTCACAAAAAACTCAAGAAAATGTCTGATGATAATGTTGTTACTGCTCTCAGGGATTCAGCCCAACCCTGGACCCCCCAATAATTACAGCACACCAAATGACTTAAAAAAAATTGTCAGGACTTAATTTTATGCATGTAAACGCACGTAGCCTTCTGGGAAAACTTGATGCCTTGAAAATTCTGGTCAGTTCTTCTGGAGCAGATGTAATCTTCATCTCTGAAACCTGGCTCAACAAATCTGTACTGAATAATGACCTAGTAATCAATGGATTTAACATTTATTGCTGTGATCGTCAAAAAAAAAAGGGGGGGGGTCACTATTTAGATCAGAGGTTCTCTGGTTTCTAGTCTTGTGTCTGCTAAAACGATTCCAAACCAGTTTGAGGCCTTAGCTGTAAACATAATTTTGAATGGAGGCCAGATCTTATCTGTAGTGGGTTGTTATCGTCCCCCTCAGCAACACCTGAGGCTTTGCCCTCCCTGATAGAATTCCTTGGAAATTTAAAATTCAAAGAGATTTTTTTGGCAGGAGATTTCAACATTGACTGGGATAAGTTGACCCCCCTCTGTGATAAATTCAAGAAATGTTGCCTGTCACTCAATCTAACCCAATTGATCAACTCTCCCACTTGACCAAACAAAAACCGTCCTGAAAAATCTTCCATCTTAGACCTGTTTCTAACTAATATGCCTCACAAATTCCCTGTTACAGATGTATTCGCTGACATTTTAAATGATCATTGTGTAATAGCGGCTCTCAGAGACATTAAACTTCCACCTTATAAGCCCAGATTAATTCAAAAAAGGGATCTGAAATGCTTTTGCGAACATTCATTCCTCTGGGATCTATCCCACTTTGACTGGCATTGTATTCTATTAACTGATGACGTGAACTCCGCTTGGAACTATTGTCATAATAGTTTCATTTATTTTGTGAACAAACATGCTCCTTTTAGTCAGTTCAGAATAAAGGGACGAGACAGCCCCTGGTTTACTCCAGAGCTAGCTGACCTCCTGCACAGGAGAGATCATCTTTGGGCCGCAGCGAGAAAATTTGGCTCAAACACTGATTGGTTGAGTTTTCAACAAATGAGGAATAAATGTACAACTGCCATCAAAGCTGCAAAACGCAACTATTTCTTATCTCAGACCTCTAAAAATCTAAATGACCCTAACAGATTCTGGAAAACCATCAAATCTCTCTCAGGCAGCCCCCAATTATCTGACCTCCCATCACAACTTCTCGTTAACTCTGTTCCTGTGTCAAATAAGCACGAGATCCTGAACTGTTTCATCAAACATTTTGTTGCTTCTAGTTCTTTATTTGACACAGTTACTAATGGAAAATCAGCCACTTCACTTAATAACCAATCTTATACAATTCAAATCCCTCCTACAAGTCAATCCTGTTAATCATACCTTCTCGTTTTCTCCGTTCTCAGTTAGTGAAGTAAATAAACTGTTAAAAGTCTTGATTAGGGCTGCAACTAACGATTATTTCAATAATCGATTCATCGGCCGATTATTTTTTCGATTAATCAATGAATCCGGGGGGGGGGGGGGGGGCGTAATTTCCACCTCTTTATTCCAAAATTGAACATTTGACTGACATAGCAATTGACACAAAAACAGATTGCTATTTGACTATTCTGTTAGTAAAATATTGAATTTTAAAAAAAGTTAGTCAAATAGCTTAAAAAAATAAATGTACACAAAAATATAAACAAATGTATGCTTTATACCTGCACAATATGTAGCTACTTGGTAAAATGTGTCCTTGAGGGAAGACTGTAACCTGGATTAAAAGTGTGGATTATTGTAACCTGGATTAAAAGTGTGGATCATTGTAGTGAAGCCTTCGTCTTCAACCATCGACAGAGGCCTCATGTCAGTGACGATCATGTTCAGGATGCTTTCAGTGAAGACAGCTGCTGCTGTGGTGTCCATGATGTCTGTCCATCATGAAGGCTGTTGTTGTTTGTTGTTTTCTGGAATGAGAGAGTTTATATGTATTATAACATAATTTATAGCAACTCAAGAAATGCCTTGTTTCACTTACAGTGTAAGGTTCAGGCAAAAGTAGCTAAAAGAGCAATTAAACACACACATATACACACACACATATATATATAAAATACTTAATTACACACATTTGAGTAGATGTAATAAATTACTTTAATTCCTGTTTAAATGCAATCCATCCTGCCATGTCTTCAGACTTTGCCAGCAAATTAAAAGTTGAAGCTTAATCATTAAATTATTATCTTTGTGTTAGATTTATTTATAAATCACATTTAAACACTGCTTGTACCTATTAAATAAAATAAAAAGTAACACACGTTCTCTATCACCGTCATTAATCCGCAAACAAACAAACAAACAAACAGCTTCATCTACCAGAGACACTGACGTTACGTTTTCTCACTTGGAAACAAAACAATGTGTTAAATTGTAGAGACTCACCTGCAACATGAGTTGGGAGTGAAACGAGTTGTATCAGCTGCAGCTCGTGACTCCGACATGTTTACGTTTATCAGCGTTCTCCTATGTTGTGTCGTCAATTTTCAAAGCGGCATGTTTCTCATTTTTTATCTTTGTGAAGAGCTCCCACACTTTGGAGGACTTGGGTCGAACGGTTTGCTCTGCATCGGTCATTTGTAAAATTTACTTAATTTCCTTTGAAAACAGCCTTTGCTCTGCTTCCGCCTCGCTCTGTTCAACTTGCGTTCAATTCAGTCAGTCAGCATTGACGATGAACTGCTCGTGAACAAAACGGTCTGCAGAGCTGTGAAAGACGCATAATCGCGCGACACAACGAATCGATAATGAAATTCGTTGCCAACGTTTTTAATCATCAAATTTATCGATTCGTTGTTGCAGCCCTAGTCTTGATCCTAAAAAATCTGCTGGACCAGATGAACTTCCACCTTATTTCCTAAGGCTGGCTGCTCATATCATCACAGTCCCTGTGACCCAAATCTTTAACCTGTCCACAAATCAAAACTCGATTCCAGACGCTTAGAAAACAGCCTTTGTTCTTCCTTTGCTGAAGGGAGGTGACCCCACCTCACTGAACAACTACTGACCAATCTCTAAACTTTGCATTTTAGCCAAGGTTCTAGAAAAACTGATAAACTTTCAAATCAAAAATTACCTGGACTCATTTAACATCTTACCTGTCCGTCAATCTGGTTTCAGGAAACAACATAGCACAACGACCGCTTCACTGAAGGTTCTTAATGACATTGTTGAAGCACTGGATGCTAAGGGTTTTTATGCTGCACTTTTCTTAGACCTGTCTAAAGCTTTTAACACTGTGGATCATAACATCTTGTGTCATAAGCTCTCAGAAATTGGTTTCTCAGAACACACCATTTGTTGGTTCTCTAACTATCTCTCAGATTGGAGGCAATGTGTTCAACATAATGGTACTTCCTCCAGTTATTTAAAAGTCAACAATGGTGTACCACAACGCTCAGTCTTAGGACCCACCCTCTTTACAATCTACATACATAATGTAGGTAAAAACATCCCTAATGCATCCATACATTTCTATGCTGATGACACAGTTGTTCATTATCAAGCTAAAACAGTTGCTAAGGCTTTCCAGCTTTTGCAACCTGCATTCAACATCATCCAGTCTGATTTGTTCTGCCTCAAACTTGTCCTAAATGCCGGCAAAACCAAAGGGATGCTTTTTTCGAACAAGAAGTTGGTCCCAACAGTTTTTCCTCTGATTTTATCCTCAAATGGTGTCCCGATTGAGTTTGTTAAGTCCTATAAATATTTGGGTATCTTGGTCGACTCGCATCTCTTTTAAGCTCCATGTGGAAAACCTAGGAAAGAAATTGAACGTTAAACTGGGTTTCTTTTTCAGAAACAGATCCTGTCTAACTTTGAATGCTAGGAAACGCCTTGTATCTGTGATTTTCCTTCCCTCCATTGATTACGGTGACATTATTTATGTAGTGAACTATCAGCTGTGTGGTTCTGGTACTGATCCAGTTCGGTTCTAGATAACGGCTCGGATGAGTCGATGTTCTAAGAAAAACACTGTTTTTAGAGCTGAAAGTAATGTCAATGTGTTCATTTTAAAGCTGAAATTTGTACATCTGTTGTGTAACTAAAGCTGGCATGCTGTGGTAAAACACTTTATTCTGTTTAAACTGTGGCAGAGAGGGGGGTTCTGACCCGGTTCTGCTGTCGGACTCGGTTCAGATTCGTCAAACGAGTTGTGTTTTGAATGGATAAAACGCTGTTTTGAAGCTGAGCGCCGTCTCAGACCACTGTTGAAAGAGCTTTGTTACATTTGTAGCAGTAATTTGTGCATTTTGAAAGTTAATGGACGAAAGTTGACTGGACTTTTTCAGGCTAACTGATAACACTGCTAGCTGGATTCACGAGCTGTGATTGGTTGAAAACCGCTGTTTGGGTCGCTCTGATTCTCTGATAAATGGGTGACATGTCTGCGTTCACTCCCTCTGATGTCAGATTGTAAAACCCACCCCGTTGCTCATTGGTTGATTCAATCACGTGACCCGGAAATGACGCTCGTTTTCATATGGAGCTTTCTATGTTGTTTAAAGTTGGAAAACGCTTTAAAATTGGTTCTGACCTCATGATCCATCTCTTAAAAGTCTAATTGCTGAAGCAACCGCTGAATCGAAAGTAAATCCGCCTATAAAATGTTGATTTTGGACCGATCATGGCCGACGCTAATTCTAAGCTAATGGCTAAAGACCGGATGTCACCAAAGCCACAGGAAGTCATCACGACTCCTAGTGGACGTCACTAACAGTGACTGGGTTAAAATAAAATAAGGTTATACCGCCACCTGCTGTTGAAAGGGGAGTATAACAGTTTTCCTGAAAGAAGGCTGCTCACTGCCTTTCATTTAAAATATTTTTGCTTTTGTTAATTCAGCCTGGTTTATGAGTTACTGTTTTAAATAGCAAATTCTGGTAAATAAAACTGCTTAAAAAAAGCGTTTAAAAACTAAAGTTGCCGTGAGACTTTAAGAAAAATTACAGGTTTCTTTAATTTTAAGTGCTTTAGAGTAAATGAACACTGAAATAGGCCTGGTTCTTGTATCTGTTTGATTTAAGCTCTTTAAGTAACACTGCCAGACGGAGGCATTTACTTAGAATATTCATGCTTTGGGGTGAATCCTACAAATAGGTGCCCATTCCTTTGGAGAAGTTGGCTTATACAGTACTGTTGAGTGAACCCAGGGCTAAAATAGTGTGTGAAACTAACTGCTCACTTGAATACAAATATTTACCTGTGTAGTAGTCACGTAGGTACGTGCCACTAGTTGTAGTATGACAATATATGAGATATATATGCATACTTTTTCACGAGTTCCTCATCTTTCT
Source organism: Nematolebias whitei (assembly GCF_014905685.2). Taxonomy (NCBI): domain Eukaryota; kingdom Metazoa; phylum Chordata; class Actinopteri; order Cyprinodontiformes; family Rivulidae; genus Nematolebias; species Nematolebias whitei. The sequence goes on along the minus strand of NC_056505.1, from coordinate 41,132,074 downwards.
GACTGTGTAATGTCGTACATTGAATTTAACAGAAATGTAACGAGAGACGTTATTTATCTTTGACCCATCAAAATGAATGCGGTCATTTATTTTCAGAATCAAAGTTTAACATCAAACATTTACATTAATTTGGCAAAATATGAAAATAATAACAGACAAGTTTCACAAATAACAAACTTCAATCACTCGGTAGTAATTGAGGACTTTGCTTCAGATATTCCTAAAATATCTGTACTGATTTTATGAGAGAGAGGAGAGTTTTAAGATGAAATGGAGATTTATCTTACAGAGAAATATGTGAGGGAATTAATCTGTTTGACCAGAAATTGCACGCTCCATCAGATATCAGCTTGCCCACGGTACACTTGGTCGAAAATAGAACCCTCTACCTGTTGATGATATTATCAGCGTCGGAGCAGGTTCCTTTCTGACTCTTTTCAGCGTCTCCGTGAGAACTGCCAAACCCTCAGAGAGTCGTACGTGGTGTTCAAACAGAAATTATAATCCCAAAACGTCTCTGGATCATCCTGAACGCGTTTGCACCCAAGAACTCTGAACTCCTTTCATTCTTCA
>NC_056505.1:41127370-41131401 GCF_014905685.2 Nematolebias whitei | reverse complement strand
CTGAACCGTCAGCACAGCAGAAGCTGTTTCTGAGTGTTCAGCCTGTGATGACACGTCATCGTTCGTGTGTGTGTTTACCCCCCCTTCTTCCGATGAGGGGTTGTTTGAGGCAACAACAGCAATGTCTTGGTGTGTTCCACCGACATCTGTTATGTTGTCATTCGCGCCCTCAGATGTAATAGGAATTACATTACTGCAAAGTGCTCCTGGTTGGGTTCCCGTGTCAGTGTGTTTCAAAGTTTCTAACAACCTGCGTAGTTTCTCTGTCTCTTCCGAGCTCAGAGGTGTAGGGCCTTGTTTCTGGAACTTTTGTGATTTTTTCGCCTCGGTTCGTTTCATCCGAGGTGGGGGACGGTCAGGTACGTCTTGCGGGGTTTCCTTTACGTACTGCCCCTGATGATATGGTTTCCCATATCTTTGCGTCCTGCGCTCACCCATTTTTCGACAATCACTGTCGTCCTCTGAAAGAGGAGCCTTTTTGTCCCAGCGTGCACCTTCAGGACGCGGTTTGTTAGCTTGAACAGACTGTTTTCTCTCTTTCTTCTTAGGAGGAGGCGGCGAAGCACGTCGTCCTTCTAGTTCAAGAGGGAGGGGTTTAACCTTTACACTAGGAAACACTTCTATGGGCGTCTTAGCATGAGAACATGCTTCAAACACATTCACAGCACACTGTTTAATCTCACTGATGGATTTTTCTCTGAAATTTGCCATCATTTGTACTGATTTTTTAAAATCAGAGTGGAGATTTTTGCTGAAAACAAACTTAAAACCATCATCTTCTTCCATTCCGGTCTCATTTCTGTTACCAAAATAAGCTTGGAAGATTCTTTTGTAATAAACTTTTGGATGTTCATTTTTACCCTGCGTGACCTTGTCTGCAGCTGGGAAACCAGCAGGTCCCGTGCAGGGGTCGTACTCTCTGATCAAAGCTTCACACAGAAGGTTGTAATCCCTCTTCGTTGCATCAGGTAGACGCTCGATAAAGGTGAACACCTCTCTGTCCGAAGTGAGCCGCATCAGACTTATCTTATCGTCTACCGTAGCATTAGGATAAGATCTCAATCTGAACTCCAGATCTTTGAGATACGCTTTTGTTCCTGCTGACCCCATAGGTCCGGGAACAAAGCGTTGTACATATTTTGAGATTTTCTGCAAGTCATCCATTGAAGGAGACTGTATCAACGGTCTAACCCGTGTGACTGGTGGTGCAGACTGGTCAAGGCCTGCCCCTACCGCCCATGGTGGGGGTGGGGGTGGCTGATAAGGGTTGGTAGGAGGAGGTGCATATTGGTGCAGACCTGTCCCCACCCTCCGAGATGGGGGTGGAGGGGACTGCATGGTGTGTGGAGGAAGAGGTGCAAGTGGGTGCAGGTCTGTCCCTACCACCCGTGGTGGGGATGGAGATGACTGCATGGTGTGTACCAATTCAGTGAGATGATATCGGTGCAGGTCCATCCCCGCCGCCCGAGATGGGGTTGGGGGTGGGGGTGGCCGCATGGCGTTAGGAGGAAGAGGTGCAAGTGGGTGCAGACCCGTCCTTATCCCCCGGGTTGGGGGTGTTGAAACGGGGCTAAGGGGAGGAGGTGCAACAGCACCTGTCTGGGGTGGTTGTAGCTGACCCTGTTCGTCTCTGAGTCTCAAACCAGCTAGCTCCATGTCAGAAATCAGGTTTGTAGCTGTAGCAAGCTTCTCCTCACAAGCTGTCAGGCGCTCATGTGTTGACTGATTTTCACTTTGTAAATTCAGCCAACTTCGGAGTATTAACTCCTTGTCTGCCTTGCAGTCGTCCAGCGCCTTTAATCCGGCCTGCAATCGTGCTTGTAACATATTGTTATCTGCACACGCGGCTTCGTACGCTTGTTCCTTATCCGCAATTTTCACCTCATATGATTGAGCCTGTTCTGACAGCTCTTTCCTTGAGAGGTCCCTATCAGTCTGAATTTTTTGTTTCAGCAACTCAGATTCAATTGCCAATTCGTTACACCTCTCCTCATGTGATTGAGCCTGTTCTGACAGCTCTTTCCTTGAGAGGTCCCCATCAGTCTGAATTTGTTGTTTCAGCAACTCCGATGCAGTTAACAATTCGTCACACCTCTCTTTTTCGGACTCATATCCGTTGAACAGTAAGGTATTTCGTTCAACCAGACGGTCCAGTTCCGCCTTCAGAAGCAGAGCAATTTTTGCCAACCGTTCACGGCTGGATTTCGTGTCCTCCTTCACTTTAGCTGCTTTTGACAACGTCTGCAGCTCCTCATATCTTTGATCATCATCAAGGTCTAGCAATTGCTCCAATTGTTTGCCAATAATTGAATTTGTTAAAATGTGTAAGGCTGTCTGGACCGCATCCCCAGATTGTAAGGGGTCAGTGTTTACATCTTCGTCCGCCATTATCTGCTATTTAGAAATTAAATAGGAGATGTAAATGTTTAGGTGGTAAAAGAAAATCAGAAAAATCTCTTTTTCCTGATAAGTTTACTCTTATTTAGTGATTTATCAATTAAACGTGCGTTATCTTCTAGCAAATGAGTAAATTTTTTCCAACTGTGTGAATATCTGTAACTGTATCTTATTTAAAAGTTTCTAAATTTTTATTATGTACCTGTTTCTCAAGGATTTATCAGTGAATAAAAATTTGTTTGGTAAATGCTCTCTGCATAAATACCTTCATAACTTTTAAAAATGCAAGATAACAGTGTTTATTCAGCTTTGAGGAAGTTTGTTAACTCAAAAATTGCCTTACAGAAAAATAAAAACGTTTAATTTCACTCTTTACCTAAAAACGAAGTGAAACCTGTGATCCCACGTCTTCTCCACAAGATGTCAGTACAACCTCAACAATTTCAACTCCGACACTGTTTGTGTTGTCCACTAGGGGTGCTATAACTTCCTGTGGCGTCCGGTCGTTAGCTTGTTAGCTAAAAATTAGCATCGGCTAGACTCGGTGAAAACCAAGACTTCTGAACGGATTTTTTACACAAACGTGGCAAAATTTTTGCAATCAGACTTTATATCATGAAACATGAGTTTTGTGGGACAATATTGCAGCTTTATTTAGTGATTTTAAGCACGGTAAAGCTCATTTCCGACTTAGGGGAAGTGACGTGACACGTCATTCATCCGGTCGTTAGCTTGTTAGCTTAAAATTTAGCATCGCTAGCGTTGTTCAAAACATCATTTAATGACGGATTATAAACTCTAACGTGGCCAAATTTTAGCGATTAGACATCGAAGAATTTAAACAGCGTTTCAGAACACAGTTTTAATGCCCTTTTCAGCGGTAAAAAGCAGATTTTATTCCCTATGAAAACGAGTTTCCATATCCGGGTCACGTGACTGAAATCACCAATGAAAAAGCAGCGCAGGGTTGAGAGGAAGTTACGTAGGCACGCATTCACCCTCCTCAGCAAATCAGAGCGCTCCACAACAGCGAATTCAACCAATCATAAAAGTTAGCAACACCCAGCATGCTAGATTAGCATAAAATCAGTTCGTCACTTTTTTCGTCTTTTAAACTGTCAAAATGCACTTTTTCTGTTAAAAATTGTAACGAATCAACTCCCTGAGCCGCACGGAGACGGCGCTCCGTGACAAAACGTCTTTCTAGCTATTTAAACTACTCGTCCGAATTTTCCAGAACCGAGCCGGTCCAGAACCGAACTCCCGTCCGTTTGGACCTCAGTTTAAACAGAATGCAGCGTTTTTCACAGCTCATCAGCTCTTAGTTAACATAACAGGCGTACAATTTCAGCTTTCATAAAGACTTATGACACAATTTCAGCTTCTAACATCACTAGCCCATCGCTTAGAACATGCAGCGTTTCGCTTCAGCGGCGCAGCATGAGCTGCGTTTTAGACTTCAAAGGCGCAGCTCCAGCACGCTGCGTAAACATGCACTGTTTTGACTGCTACTTTCCACATGCCAACATTTAAAATCAATGTTTACACGGTTACAGTCCATTTATGAGCACGTGACGGGCCACCAGTTTGTAGATGAACAGATGCTCAGATATATTCATCATTTAACACGGATT
>NC_056505.1:41118968-41127270 GCF_014905685.2 Nematolebias whitei | reverse complement strand
GGTCCTTCATGATGCAGGTGGCCCTCTTCCTGCATCTGGAGGTGTAGATGTCTGTGATGGTGGGGAGGCTGATTCTGACAGATTTCTGTGCAGCCTTCACCACTCTCTGCAAAGCTTTTCTTTCTGCAGCTGTGCAGCCTCCATGCCATACATTGATGCTCGAGCACAGGATGCTCTCCACTGCGCACCTGTAGAAGGAGGTGAGGACTGAGCTTCCCAGACCAGCTCACCTCAGCCGTCTGAGGAAGTAGAGTCTCTGATGAGCTTTCTTGATCAGGCTGGTGGTGTGGACTGTTGTCATGTGGACTGTTGGAGGAACAGCCTGAAAAGCCTGACCTGTTCAGCACCTCCATGGCCCAAAACAAAGGTTTTTGCACCTCTTCCACTCATAAACAAAGAGGAATTGGCAGTGGCAGTCAGTCCAGCCTAAATTACAGCATGGGCTCAGGGAAGGACAAAGAGGCGAATAAAACAGAAGAACATATAAAAAAAAAACTTAGAAAGAATGGTGGCTCACAGCAAAGAAATGATTGAACAATGCAAGCGCCAAATGAAGAGATTAGAGCATGAGCTGCAGGGTACACAAGGAAGACAATCTGTCAGAGTATCGATGACCACTAGAGGACATTTGATACCTGAACAGGAAGAGCAGGAGAATATCCGATTTATAACAGAGGAGGAAACAGATCATGAAACTGACAAAGTAAGAACCACATTAGGCCATTTACGAGAGGTTGAGCCCTCACAAACAGCCCATACCTCTGGTAGAACCCACACAATGACAACAAGAGGATTAGATAAAAAACTTGATGAGGCTGAGTACATGTTTCCGTTACTACTAGAGTTCTGGGGGTTGCCAGAAATATGTGCCCTTCCCAGTGGGAGACAGAGATGCTCTGGTTGACAAACTCCCAAGCATCTCTGCAGGAGGCAGATTGTGGCTTTCCAAACTAAGTGGTCTCACCAGTGGAATGTTCCTGGCCCTAGGAGACTTTAGAGCAATCCTGGGACGATGTGTGATGCCTCTGGTGGCCAGAGAATTAGAAACAGTAGCACATACCAATAAACTGGGCAATGAGGTCCCACTGAGTCAAGTAATAACAGAGTTAGGATGTGCAATCAGAGACCAGTACCCATTATCCACTCCTGCAACTATCCCTAAGTTTGAGTAAGAACCTCAAGTCCACCCCAAAGATTATATTACCCTGGCAGCTGAAAAGTGGATGAGACACACAATAGTAAATCCTAAAGTAACACCCTCTAATTTAACTGAATTATTTAGAGAGGCAGTCCTGAAGGGAGTGCCCACATCTGTGGCAGAGCTGATGAGACAATATCCAGATCTCCCTGGGTGTGACTACACTAAGTTGGAAAGACATCTAATATACCACCTGCAAACAATACAACAAGAACAAAAAAAGAAAAATAATGATAAGGCTGAATTAGAAAATCAATTGCTTAAATTAAAGCTGCAGGAAGCTAGACAAAAACCAACAAACAATAAGGAGAGGACAGGGAATGTGATGGTTGCAGTGGCTCCACAGCTCCTTCTCCTGCTGGGGCACAATATACTAATCAATATCCTGGAAGAGTAGCCCCTCCTCCTTCTCCTTTTCCCTATCCTGAAAACCCTCTCCCTCCTCCTCCTCTTCCTTTCTATCAAAATCAATACAGGTCTGCTGGCTTCGGTCGTGGCGGGGCTGGAGTACTGGTGGTGGCTGAGGATGGAGATGCATGGGGTAGGGACAAAGGGGAAGAGGTGGATATGGAGGAGCTGCTGCTGACATCTGCTACAACTGTGGAAGACCAGGCAATTAGGCCAGAGATTGCCGAGCTCCACCACAAGGACGAGTGCCACCCAGTAGACAACAAGGTATGCTGCCACACAACCCAGCAGCAATACCCACTATGAACACAGGAGGGCAGTATCTGCAGTGGGAAGACTTTCCCACTCCTGGTACTTACTGACACACCCCTGAGAACCAACAGGGTAGCATGGGCACAGACCCTATGTTACCGGCAAGAGTAGGAGGACAAGAAATGAACTTCTTGGTGGACACAGGAGCCACTTACTCTACAATGACAACAGCTCCTGTCAACTACCTATCCTTAAAAACTGTGTCATTAATGGAGTTCTCAGGGACAGAGCAACATCTGTCCTTGACTGTACCACTTCCATTTCAGATAGGAACACAAAAATTACAACATTCATTTGTCTGTTCACCTGCAACATCAGTCAACTTGATGAGAAGAGACTTACTGATAAAGTTGGGAGCAACTGTACTCTGCGGGGCACAAGGGGTGAGAGTTCAATTCCCCGATGGCTCCTATTTGTGATGTGTTGAACTATGCACAGATGGACAGTACTTGATGCAACTAGTGGCTCCTGAACATGCTGATATCTACTGGGGCTGCATGACTGCTGAAGGCTCTAGTCCACTGCTGAAGCTGTTGCAACAATGGAAGCCTTGGATCCTGAGTGTACACGCCTATGCCTCTCCTCCCGACCCCCCGCATTTCACGCTCTTCTATGACGAGAGCCACGCAGACTGTTATTAAGTGTAACCCCCCCCCACCCACCCTTTGAAAAGGGGCTGGACCAAAATCACCACAACAAATAAGCAAGTTAAAACTAATTTTATTGTAAGGACCGGCTTTAGTGTAATTGGGTCGAGACTGGTTCTGGTGTCGAGTTGTGGGTGTCTGGGCTGGAATGAGTCTGTTGACAGGAAGAGATCGGTTAGTGGGCAAGCTGGAGACAGGGGCAACTGTAATAGTTAAAGAGAAGTGACTACTAACCGTCTCATTGGTTGAGGGGGGTTCTAGAGACTGATGTCGTTCCAGCAGGACTGAGCAGCTTGCAGGAGAGCCTGGTTCTGGTGAAAGAAGGCAGCCAGCCGCAGCGGTAAGCCAGTGTTTGGAGTCCGTGAGGTGAAGAGGCTTGTCCAACAGGCAGGGGTCCGTAACCAGGAAGCAGATGACCAATGGTACCAATTTGTGAGGTGCAGAGGGAAGTCCAGCAGGCGAGAGTCCAAAACCAGGGAGCAGATGACCAACGGTACCAATTCGTGAGGCCAGAGGGAAGTCCAGCAGGCGAGAGTCCAAAACCAGGAAGCAGATGTGTGATAGGACTGACACGTGAAAAGAGATGATGTAGTCATACAAGCGGGGGTCATTACCGTTTTCAGAGAGGTGTCGGTCCAGGGGGTCGAGCAGAAGGCGAAGTCAGGCGAGTGATGAGTCAGGAAGCTGGGAAAGCGAACCAATGAAGTAAGGATACAAACCAAGGAACGGGACAGGAGTAAAGAGGACAGGTTAGTGACTAAACAGGGTAAACACTTTGAAAAACTCTGAGACATGGAAAAGAGATCAAGAGCGCGGGATATCTACTTGCAGTAAACTGTTTTCAACTATCTGGTATACAGGATATTGGACTTGTGACCCCGTCAAACCCATACCCTTTAACAGGTTTTACTCTGGACTGGCCTCACCTCAAACATATATAAACCAAGAGTTCTTGTAACAAACTTAATTCCTGTCCCTCGAAGAAAACACGAAGAATCCATAATTTAAATACAGTTCTGTAATGTTTATTTTCAGTTTGAATTATGACATGGAAATTATGGCAAATATTGAGTATGAACCAATAATATTATTTTAGAAAGTAAATGGCATAAATCTGAGGATTTTGAGAAGGGGTTTTGATTCAATTTGGACTAAGGTCTAGCTCTTAACGTTAAAATTTAGGTAAGTTTATTTCAGAGTCATGAATTAAATTATGTAAACAAACTTAGTTGGCAGTGTTTCGTGGTTCCCTCATCAGAAGGAAGATGTTCATCTCTCATTACCACAGCAGATGCATGAAGGAAGCCGGTGGCACCCCTGTCCCAAGAAGGATGTCGTTTCTCAGGGCTGTGGTTTGTTCGGCTCGTACCTTTAGCTCCAGAGTGTTTGAGATTTTTCAGGATGTCCACCATCTCTCAGCAGGACATGTCTTCCATCATATGGCTGTTGTTTCTCAGAGAGTCTCATCAACTCTTCAACCACTCATTCCATCTGCTCAGCTGATGATCCCAAGCCAACTTTCCTCATCGGCTGCCATCTCGCAACTCCGTTGGTGTTTAGTATACCTGGCACCAGGAAGACGGGCCCCTTAACTTTTAACCAATCAGAGGGCTTCTTACAGTAGGAGTATCCCACGGTATAATTAATGTAATTAAAATCTCCCTTCTCAAATTTCTTCAGAGAAGATAATACAATGACCCTTTGTTAAGGATGTGTGACACCATGCTGATACAAACAAAATGGGTTTCTTTGAATCAGAACTTCAACTGGGGGGTTAACTTCCTTTATTGGGGGGACTGTGGCTGAGTGGTTAGAGCAGTTGTCCTTCAGTGCAAGAGTTGGGGGTTCAAATCCACCAGCAGTCACATGTCGAAGTGTCTCTGGGCAAGACACTGAACCCCTCATAGCCTCTGATGTGTGTCCCATCAGTGTATGAAAGTGATCTCAAAGCACTGATTAGTCTCTTTAGAATGATTTGTTCAATTAGCTTTGTATAGATCTAGTAGAGTGCTGTATGAATGGGTAAATGAGGACACAGATTGTAGTGTCAAGTGCTTTGAGTATCTTGAAATAAGATAGAAAGGCACTATATAAGTACAGTCCATTCCATTTACTGTCATGGCGACCAGTCTCTGTTGATAAGGCCAAGTGAAGCTCTTTGATCAAGACTCTTCTTCAGGAGTCTCAAAGTCTGGTGATGCAACACAGAAGGTGAATTACACGAAGGGGTTCCAGAATCATGTAACATGTCAGGGTGGTCCCAACTGTAGATTTTAACACACACAGAGAAAGTTAACGAAGAAACTTCCTGTGACAGAGCAGGATGCCAGTATCTGTCCCAGATTAGCTGGAAAGGATGGGGTAGAGTAGACGTGGTGTATCTGAGGACATTTGTCTTAAGTTTCTTGGAAGGATGGACGCTACACTGGCAATCACCCTGTGTGAGCGTCTGACTTATAAAGTGTGCAGAGACAGGTGCAGCTAATTGAAACGTAATAAAAGCTGTAGGTGCTGCAGTGAAGACAAACTGGTTTGATCTGTGAAGACAATCTTAAACCCACAAACAGCCAAGACAACCTAAAACACACACATGCAGACAGAAGAGGAAAAAAGGATCCAAGACACCAAGCAGTACACAGGGTGATAGAAAATCTAACCTAACAGGCATGAATTGTGACATATCCCCACCTCATGGGACGCCTCCTGGCATCCCACTTGGCTGGTCCGGGTGGAGTCTATGAAACTCCCTAATGAGGGACGTGTCCAGGACATGGCAGGAGGGCACCCAGGAATGCTCCTCTGGACCGTACCCCTCCCAGTCGACCAGGTACTGGAGTCCGCGGCCCCTCCTTCTACAACCCAGATTCCAAAAAAGTTGGTACACTAAACAAATTGTGAATAAAAACTGAATGCAATGAGTGGAGGTGCCAACATCTAATATTTTATTCAGAATAGAACACAAATCACAGATCAAAAGTTTAAACTGAGAGAATGTATCATTTTAAGGGAAAAATCTGTTGTTTCCAAATTTCATGACGTCAACAAATTCCAAAAAAGTTGGGACAAGTCCATTTTTACCACTGTGTGGCATCCCCCCTTCTCTTACAACACTCAACAGACATCTGGGGACAGAGGAGACCAGTTTCTCAAGTTTAGAAATAGGAATGCTCTCCCATTCATGTCTAATACAGGCCTCTAACTGTTCAATCGTCTTGGGCCTTCTTTGTCGCACCTTCCTCTTTATGATGCGCCAAATGTTCTCTATAGGTGAAAGATCTGGACTGCAGGCTGGCCATTTCAGTACCCAGATCCTTCTCCTACGTAGCCATGATGTTGTGATTGCTGCAGAATGTGGTCTGGCATTATCGTGTTGATAAATGCAGGGTTTTCCCTGAAAGAGATGACGTCTAGATGGGAGCATATGTTGTTCTAGAACCTGAACATAGTTCTCTGCATTAATGGTGCCTTTCCAGACATGCAAGCTGCCCATGCCACAAGCGCTCATGCAACCCCATACCATCAGTGATGCAGGCTTCTGAACGGAGCGTTTATAACAACTTGGGCTATCCTTGTCCTCTCTGGTCCGGATGACATGGCGTCCCAGTGTTCCATAAAGAACTTCAAATCGTGACTCATCTGACCACAGAACAGTCTTCCATTTTGCCACACTCCATTTTAAATGACCCCTGGCCCAGTGCAAACGTCTGAGCTTGTGGAGCTTGCTTAGAAATGGCTTCCTCTTTGCACTGTAGAGTTTCAGCTGGCAACGGCGGATGGCACGGTGGATTGTGTTCACTGACAATGCTTTCTGGAAGTATTCCTGAGCCCATTCTATTATTTCCTTGACAGTGGCATTCCTGTTTGAGGTGCAGTGATGTTTAGGGGCCCGGAGATCACAAGCATCCAGTAGAGTTTTACGGCCTTTACCCTTACGCACAGTGATTGTTCCAGATTCTCTGAATCTTTTGATGATGTTATGCACAGTTGATGATGATAACTTAAATGTCTTTGCTATTTTATGCTGGATAACACCATTCTGGTATTGTTGCACTATCTTTATGCACAACAATGGTGGAATTGGTGATCCTCTTACCATCTTGGCTTCTGAGAGACACTGACACTCTGAGAAGCTAATTTTATGCCCAATCATGTTGTCAATTGACCTAATTAGTGTTAATTGGTCTTCCAGCTGTTCGTTATATGCTCAATTTCCATTTGCCAGCCAACTTTTTTGGGATTTGTTGACACTGTGAAATTTTGAATCAACATATTTCCCCTTTAAAATGCTACATTTACTCTGATTAAACTTTTGATCTGTCTTCTATGTTATATTACGAATAAAATATTGACATTTGCCATCTCCACATCATTGCATTCAGTTTTTATTAACAATTTGTTTAGTATCCCAACTTTTTTTGAATCCAGTTTGTATAATGTGTGTGTGGTGGGACACACTGATTGGGGGGGGGGGGGGGGCTCCCAGGGCTCCCATGGTTACAGTCTGTGGTACAGGCTATTGACCGTTTTCTGTACCACATACTGTACCCAGGGGAGGCCACACCTAGTCTGTATGGTTTACCTAAAATCCACAAACAAGGTGTACCTTTAAGACCAATTGTTAGCATGATTAACCCTGTCACTTACAATGTTTCCAAATATCTGGCGTCTGTACTCATCCCTTTAGTTGGCAGCTCAGAACACCACATACAGAACACCATGGACTTTGTGGATAAGGTGAGGGATGTCATCATGGAGACTGATGAAACAATGGTCTCTTTTGATGTCACATCACTCTTTACGTGCATTCCTGTTGATGATGCAGTAGAGGTGGTCAGTTTAAAATTAAAATCAGACACCACTCTGAGCAGCAGGACCACACTTTCCACAGAACAACTGTGTCAACTCTTGAAACTGTGCCTACAGTCAACCTACTTCACATATGGGGAGCAATATTATAGGCAGAAACATGGGTGTGCTATGGGGTCTCCAGTTTCTCCTATTGTTGCCTACCTGTACATGAAGGAGGTAGAAAAGAGAGACTTGACGTCTTTTTCAGGGACACCACCAAGTCATTGGTTCAGGTATGTTGACGACACCTGGGTTAAAATTAAATCTCAGGAAGTCCAACATTTTACTGACCACATCAACTCTGTGGATAAATACATCAAGTTCACACGAGAAGATGAAAAAAATGGCAAGTTGGCTTTCTCGGACTGTGAGGTCTCAGTCTCTGATAGAGGACATTTGCAAACTGAGATGTACCGCAAACCCACCCACACAGACCAGTATTTGCAGTTTGACTCCCATCACCCTTTGGAGCACAAGTTAGGAGTCATCAGGACTCTGTATCACAGAGCAGACAGCGTCCCCACTAGCTCAGGAGCCAGGCAGAAGGAGAAATCCCACACAAGACAGGCTCTAGAGCAATGTGGATATCCTAACTGGGCCTTCCTGAAAGCAGAGAAGAAACCCAAACAGGACTCCAGTCAGCCAACAGGTGAAAAGGAGGAACCCAGACCCAGACCACTGGTCATTCCATATGTTGAGGGAGTATCAGAGAAACTGAGACGTTTATTTTCTAAACATAACGTCCCAGTGGTTTTTAAACCCCAAAATACATTACGGCAAAGACTGATTCATCCCAAAGATCCAGTCCCCCGGCACAAACAGAGCAATGTTGTGTATGCTGGTCAGTGTCAGGAGGGCTGTGATCAGTCTTACATTGGGGAAACAAAAC
>NC_056505.1:41103908-41118868 GCF_014905685.2 Nematolebias whitei | reverse complement strand
ATGGTTTGAGAGAGGAGTAAAGGAGGCCATCTTTGTGAAAAGAAACCGTCCATCATTAAACAGGGGTGGAGGCCTCCGGGTTCAACTGTCCCCCTCTTACAATGCTGTGATTGCTAGTATCACTCAGCCCTCTGTGAGTAGTAAACAGCCATCAGTGTGCTAATGATCCATTGTTATGCTGATGGTCCTTCTTGAGCATGTGATCAGCTGGTTTTGGTTGTCAGTAGCAAAACTGGTTGATCCACCCTGAGACGGTGCTATTTAAGAGACTGAGCTGAATACAGCTCCTCAGACTGAGGAAGTCTCTCGGATGAGAGACGAAACGTTTCTACATTTTTTTGTTGATTTGCTTTTTTTTTTTTTTTTTGTTGTTGTTTTTTTTTTAATGTCCAGAGGACCAGATTTAACTTTTTTAGATTTTTCTACCTGGATTATTGAGCATGCATCAGGATATTCTTTCATATCACTTTCACATCACATACACATTTTTGTTTTGACTAGCGTCAGTTTTAGCTCAGGAACATACTTAGGAACACCACCCACATAGATGCACCTCATTCCTTATATATATCAGCTTTTTAAGGCTGTAGACATATACAATACATTTTACCTCTTATCCTTTAAAACAAAATTTCTAAATGTCCCTCAACTGCCTACTCTAAAAACTAACCTGACCCTATTACTACTCTAACAACTTCACATTGTTCTACAGGTCTCTCCTGGACCTCTGCATGTCACTCTTGGACTTCATCGTGTCTCTCTTGGACTTCATACCTTAACCTAGGTGTATATTTTAAAGATCCTCCCATCTCAATAAGCACTGCTATAACCAACACATCGTTTATCGCTGTGCTCTTTGACCAGTCTGCGTCCAGCCACAGACCTCAAGGGGACTATCACCAAAAACAGGATCCCTGGGCCGACAACATCTTTCAGAGAGTTAACAAAGCTCCCCACAGGCACCCAAAACTCAGTAGAGTTTCTTCGAACTGTCAGACAACCCACACCTCTTAACGTTTTTCCCGACGTTCAAGTTTTAACACATTTCTAGTAAACAGCGATGGGCAATTACACCCGGAACATCTTCTGACTGTGCACGTTTCTTGTAAAGATTTTACCGTCAGCATAAATGACGTTATAATTTTCACGCAGGGCTTTAAACCTCCAGTCACGCCATTTGTTTAATTTCATCTAAATCAAACAAAAGTTTATGTACGGGCTTTTAAATCAAAAGGACAATTCTTATTTTCAGGGAAAAAATAGCATTTTGCGTGTTTATAACGCTCTCGGATCACTTCCGGTTAGCAAGTTGCTAATGTTTCCGGTCCACTCCCATGCGCGCCCCGGCGAGAAAACGTCCCGTATATAAACTTTTACATCCGATAAATACAATCACAAAATCCTGTATTATACTGTAACCTTCTATTACCTTTTAGTTCACAAAACTGCGTGCACAAAAACCGAAAACAGAACAGCCTGTCAGTCCTTAAGGGACACGGATAAATTCGATTTAACAGGTTTTCTGCTCATCTCATGAGATGCTTATAGCCGGCTTGTTCAGTCTGCTCAGACTCGGTCACCTGCCACTGTGTCACCGTTAAACAATAAGATACGAGCTACCACTTCTAAAACGGGAGACCAGGTTTTCACGGCACCACCTGTTCAAGACGTGAGCTGGCTACGGGCCACTGGACTCGGAAACCACCTCCAGCTCACTTATTTTCCCCCGGCTCGAATCTCTCTCAGAAGTGTTAACTTATACTAAACAATAAATCAAGGAAACGCCATTAAGTTTTATCAATTATACTTAAAAAAGGCAGGAAAATGTTACAATTTACAGCGTTGGACTCTCCGGTCTGTGACACATTCACAGACCGGGAAGAGACCCGATGTCCCGTGTCATTACTCATTTATAAGGTCCTGGACTCCTCCTTTGCAGAAGGGGAGCTCAACCCGTCAGTGTATGAGGGAGTGTGACTAAGTGTGATCTCAATGGATCTTATGTGGTTCTGATGTGTTAGAAACTATGAGATAGTGCTTCAAAAGTCTTCCTATATGATGTGGCAAGCAGATTAAACTCTATTCCTTGACTGATATTGAAATCCAGGGAGACTCTCTTAAAGCTGCTGGCCCAGTTTAACCCAGTCAGAACCGGGTCATAATTTCATTATAATCCCGTCTCTGAGCAGATCAAAACCATAGGACCAATCTAGATATGAAATATCTAACACTGTTATATTTGTGTTTGATGAGAACCAGTCCTCTTTTACTGTTTAGGCACTTTTATTAAAGCTCTACTTACAGGCCTGCTCACAGGTTTCTTGTTGACTGGCATTAGTGATGTGCAGATTGATACTAAAGCATCGATATTATTGATACATGAACTCTTTGCTCTAGAATCGATGTTTAAATCAAACTATTGATACTTTTGATACTTCGGTCATTTCAGGTAAAGTATATCATTAACAGGAAGATTGTGGAAAGTAACTAAACCATTGAGATCTTGTCTAAATGATACTGTTGGAGGGAACTACTTTTTCTTCCACCTGAGTAAATGCGTAATGCGTTTCAGCAGAGCGGCACACTGCTCGTCAGTCTCTCAGTCTGTAGACACAGCGGCAGAGTTTAACAGTCATGTCAAACTTATTTATCAATCAAACTTTATTTATAGAGCCCTTTCCAGCAGCCAAAAGGTGCACAAAGTGCTGCACAGTACAGAAGTTAAAAACAAACAAGAATAATTAAAAAAACAGTCAGTTAAAAACAAAAACAATTAAAACATAGCAAAATTGTCAAAGACCTACTAGGTATTAAAAGCCTGCCTGAATAAAAATGTTTTAAGATTAGATTTAAAATGCTCCATGTCAGTGATGGTGCGCAAGTCCTGAGGTAGCTGGTTCCAAAGTCTGGGTGCGACAACCGAAAAGGCCCGGTCACCCCATCGTCTGTAGTTGGATTTTGGGACAGAAAGTAGAAATGTATTAGAAGATCTCAGTGTTCTCCTATATTCACGGACAGCTACAAGATTAGACAAATATAGTGGGGCAAGACCATTAAGAGCTTTAAAAGTGAATAATAAAATTTTAAATTTAATTCTAAAATCGACTGGAAGCCAGTGGAGGGAAAATAAAACAGGGGTGATGTGCTCACGTCTGGAGGTGTTGGTTAAAAGTCGAGCTGCAGCATTTTGGACCAATTGCAGGCGTCTAATGGAGGATTGGGAAGCATGTGTGAAGCTATTTCAGCTCCAGAAACAGCCAAGAAGCGGTTTGTGAGGTTTGTGGAAAATCTGTAAAAAGCTGTAGCAACACAACAAACCTTGTAAAACACTTCTGGTTAAATCACAACACAGAATATGAGGCAATGATGAGGTAGACATAAGAGGATAGCAAAGAGTCAGGTGCTGTTGCTGCAGGATGAGACAAGCTCTGGAGGAGTCCCTCAGGGCTGCAGGCCTATCCAGGTACAGAGGGAGGAAATGTGGAGCTTTCAGTGGGGCTAAGAACTGCTGCAGTTATAGTTGTTCATACATCCATTATCTTTACCCGCTTATTCCATTTTGGGTAACTGGGGTCGTCGGTGCCCTTGTCCAGCAATCACTGTGCGAGGGGCGGGGTACACCTTGGACGGGTCGCAAGTCCATCACAGGGCCACATAGAGACAAACGAGACAAACAAACATTCACTCTCTCACTCACACCAAGGGCCAATTTAGAGTTACCAATCAGCCTAACATGCATGTTTTTGGTCTGTGGGAGGAAACCAGAGTACCCGGAGAAAACCCATGCATGCACGGAGAGAACATGCAAACTCCACCCAGAAGGCCCCTGGACCGGGGTTTGAACCAAGGACCTGATCGCTGAGAGGCAGCAGCTTTACTACTTGCGCCACCATGCTGCCCTAGAGTTGTTCACATTAATATATATGGTTATGAAATAATTAACAAAATAAATTCATGCTTCAAAAAATAGTTCCATGAGTTCAGTTTGGAGTAATAATGTCTAGATTATTCAGGTAAGGTTTCATAAAGAATAAATCATTTAAAGTGGATTACACGGACCAGGTGTCATCAAATTCTACAGAGCAATGGAGATAAAACAGCCTTGTATAAAGACGCTTTTATCTGCTGTACTATATTGCTCGATGTAGCACAACTGTATCTTGTCCTTTATTTGTATCCGATTGGCTTTTGGATTGGCTTGTCTTTTGGTATCAAAAAGTACAGACTGAACTGGGTCAGAGAATGTATTTGAGTTCATTGTGTATGGGACATGAACTACAAGGAGCGGCTGGTGTGTGTCCCACTGTTTTGTGATTTTTAGGTTAGGAAAACCAGGACTCGGAAGAGAATCGGCACAATGACCAAACACACACTGTTCTGCTAGAATAATTGTATAATTTTTTATTCCGCCACAGATACAGCCAAAGCAAAGCAGCAATACTACAATCACACTCAGATGTACAATCTCACAAGTATTGATGTAAAAAGAGCTCTCACCATGACACGTAGGCTGGAGAGCTGCACAGCCCCAAGCAGAGCAAACACCAACACAAAACTGGACGTCCCGATCGTAGACTCACAGCAGACTCTGACTCTTTACTGAGCGCTCTCTTATTTTATACTTTCCCACCCTCTACATCGCGTGAAAGCATCTCCCAGTGAGCAAAACATGTTTACAACTTAGGATACATGTTTACTGGGAAAACTCAGGATAACATGCGAGGAGGGGATGGCTCATCTAATCTGAGCTGGGAACCTTGGCTCTTCTGAGCAAAACATGTTTACTCAGAAACTCAGCTTGTTCTTCTGAGCAAAACATGTTTACTCAGAAACTCAGAGACTCAGGATAACGTGCGAGGAGGGCGGGCCAAGTCCTCCTCCCAGGCCCCCAAGTGACCCATGGGAATATTCCTCTCTGCCTCAAAAACACTTTATATCACAGTTAGCTTCAAAACATTTTATATAACAGTCAGAAAAACAACATTATTTAAACTCTCAACTCACCCACGCTGATTGCAAGATTACTAGTAACTAAAAAGGCAGAAGAAAAAAACAACTCTATAAAAAGACTTCCGGCATGAAGACATCAGTTTGAACTAAAAGAATGTTGTGAAACGTCTCTGGGTGGAGCTTTTGTGCTTAAATACAGAAGGAGCTGAAACTCCGCTCAGACGCGTCTTGGGTTTTTGCTGTATCTCTGTTGGTATGGGGTAAGAGCGTTAAGCTGAAAGCTTTAATAAATGTTGGTAATACTTGAATCTCTCTGACTTATCATTGTGTCTTTTCTCCATGTATCTCCGAACCAATGAGAGGAACAGTTGAATAGACTGAAAAGTCTGAGTTGGTGTGTTGATTTTCCTTGACAATTTTGGTGCCGGTAACCCGGAATATCGGAGAAGGATGATTGGTAACCGGAGAATTGGACACCAACAGGGGTCATTCAGTATAGCTCCACGGGCCAGCAAACAGGTAAGAGGAATTTTCTTTATCCTCTCTGTAGCGTTGAACTGAGTGATCGTGTTGTAAAATATTTTTGTCAGTAGAGATTGAGTGTAAAAGTTTTTTGAAGTAATATATTGGTTGTAAGCTTGTGTAAGGATTAGAAAATATAGAGTTGTGAATAAAGAAGGCAGGTCAGGGACCTGGCCTGGGGTCTGGGATCCCTGTGTGTGTCAACAAAGTCTGGGACTTCTGTCAGTCGGGAGTGGTGCCCCAAACTTCTTCCCGGATGCAGGGGAAGGTAGCCAGGTTGGATTGAGTTTTCCTGTAGAATGTGACTGCCCACAAATAGAACAAGAGTTGACCACATATGTGTGAGAACTGTCAGAGAAACTTCAATGGTGATGACAGGTTCTGATGATTATTGAAAAAAAGTGTATTTTTTGATTGTGAGAAACTGAAAGCTGTTCAAAACAAGATCGGATCAGAGAGAGTGACTGAAGTGAGTGAAGATCTGCGTAACGAGAGTGTGTGTGTTTGAGGAGAAGCTCTTTGCAGTGTGATTTCGGTGGTTTAATTGCTTTACCGTCAAGCAAGCTTGAGTTTTCTCACCGCCAAGTGAGAAAACAAGTCCATCCATTATCTTTACCCATTTATTCCATTTTGGGTCACGGGGGTCGCCGGTGCCCATGTCAAGCAATCACTGTGCGAGGGGTGGGGTACACCCTGGACAGGTCGCAAGTCCATCACAGGGCCACATAGAGACAAACGAGACAAACAACCATTCACTTTCTCATGTACACCTAGGGACAATTTTAGAGTTACCAATCAGCCTAACATGCAGGTTTTTGGTCTGTGGGAGGAAACCGGAGCACCTGGAGAAAACCCACGCATGCACGGAGAGAACATGCAAGCTCCACCCAGAAAGGCCTCTGGACTGGGGTTTGAACCAAGGACCTGCTCGCTGAGAGACAGCAGCTCTACCAGTTGTGCCACCGTGCTGCCCAAGAAAACACTTCATTTTGTGTAAAACATAATGTTATACAGACAAAACGTGACAAAATGAACGGTGAATTTGACGCAGACATTGACGCTTGAGGGTGGGGTCAGGGTCCCTGGCTCCCTCTCGAAACTCAGATTGAAAATTTAGTAACATACCTGACGGACTATGATGACTCGACAAAGAAAAAATCAGAAAAAATAAAAGAGAAGATAACTCAGGCAGTAGTGAAACAGGAAGTCCCACTAAGTTCATGCAAACCTTTAGGAGGATTTTTACAAAAACAACTGCGAACGATGAGACAGGAAGTAAAAAACAATATGCAGAAAGAACAAGAAGCAAGCGGGCTAGGAAAAAGAAAATGTAATAAGAACAGAGAAGAAGCAGAGAAAAAGTTGAAAAAGTGTGAAAAATTAATTGTGTCATGGCAAGGGATTAAACACACTCTGGAGCAGGCAACACCGGAAGTGAAGGGTAGAGCAGCCATACAGCAAGTGAAGTCGTCTATGCCCCCGTATCCAGGGTCGGAACAGACCGCCTCAAAGGGAGGGACCTCCGTTAACAGGGAGGAAAAAAACCCTAGGGGGCTGGACCCATCCAACTGAACTAACACAGGGGACGCTGGTTTTAGAAAATACCAATACCAACCCATTTAGACAAGCAGCAGCACCATCAGAGTCAGAGTCAGAGTCAGAGTTTCTTTATTGTCATTCGCACCTCATGTGGTACATGTGGTGGAGCGAAATTATGTACACGGGGTCCCAGTTACATCCAACAATAAAATGTATAAGAAAAACAGTAATAACATCTAAGATATGAACTAAGAAAAACATCAACTAAATATACACTAAGCACACATAACATAAAACAATGAACATCAGCACAAACATGAACATGAGTCTGTGAGCAGATGTGCACGCATGAACACATCAACATTGAAACAGATCAGCAGCAACATGAAACAGATCAGCAGCAACATGATATGGTTTTTCACAGTGATTATTCTAGTTAGAGATTCATGAGTCTAACAGCCTCAGGGTAGAAGCTGTTCCTCAGTCTAGTGGTTCTACACTTAATGCTCCTTAACCTCCTTCCTGAGGGGAGTGGGGCAAAAAGTGTGTGTGCTGGGTGAGTGTGGTCCTTCATGATGCAGGTGGCCCTCTTCCTGCATCTGGAGGTGTAGATGTCTGTGATGGTGGGGAGGCTGATTCTGACAGATTTCTGTGCAGCCTTCACCACTCTCTGCAAAGCTTTTCTTTCTGCAGCTGTGCAGCCTCCATGCCATACATTGATGCTCGAGCACAGGATGCTCTCCACTGCGCACCTGTAGAAGGAGGTGAGGACTGAGCTTCCCAGACCAGCTCACCTCAGCCGTCTGAGGAAGTAGAGTCTCTGATGAGCTTTCTTGATCAGGCTGGTGGTGTGGACTGTTGTCATGTGGACTGTTGGAGGAACAGCCTGAAAAGCCTGACCTGTTCAGCACCTCCATGGCCCAAAACAAAGGTTTTTGCACCTCTTCCACTCATAAACAAAGAGGAATTGGCAGTGGCAGTCAGTCCAGCCTAAATTACAGCATGGGCTCAGGGAAGGACAAAGAGGCGAATAAAACAGAAGAACATATAAAAAAAAAACTTAGAAAGAATGGTGGCTCACAGCAAAGAAATGATTGAACAATGCAAGCGCCAAATGAAGAGATTAGAGCATGAGCTGCAGGGTACACAAGGAAGACAATCTGTCAGAGTATCGATGACCACTAGAGGACATTTGATACCTGAACAGGAAGAGCAGGAGAATATCCGATTTATAACAGAGGAGGAAACAGATCATGAAACTGACAAAGTAAGAACCACATTAGGCCATTTACGAGAGGTTGAGCCCTCACAAACAGCCCATACCTCTGGTAGAACCCACACAATGACAACAAGAGGATTAGATAAAAAACTTGATGAGGCTGAGTACATGTTTCCGTTACTACTAGAGTTCTGGGGGTTGCCAGAAATATGTGCCCTTCCCAGTGGGAGACAGAGATGCTCTGGTTGACAAACTCCCAAGCATCTCTGCAGGAGGCAGATTGTGGCTTTCCAAACTAAGTGGTCTCACCAGTGGAATGTTCCTGGCCCTAGGAGACTTTAGAGCAATCCTGGGACGATGTGTGATGCCTCTGGTGGCCAGAGAATTAGAAACAGTAGCACATACCAATAAACTGGGCAATGAGGTCCCACTGAGTCAAGTAATAACAGAGTTAGGATGTGCAATCAGAGACCAGTACCCATTATCCACTCCTGCAACTATCCCTAAGTTTGAGTAAGAACCTCAAGTCCACCCCAAAGATTATATTACCCTGGCAGCTGAAAAGTGGATGAGACACACAATAGTAAATCCTAAAGTAACACCCTCTAATTTAACTGAATTATTTAGAGAGGCAGTCCTGAAGGGAGTGCCCACATCTGTGGCAGAGCTGATGAGACAATATCCAGATCTCCCTGGGTGTGACTACACTAAGTTGGAAAGACATCTAATATACCACCTGCAAACAATACAACAAGAACAAAAAAAGAAAAATAATGATAAGGCTGAATTAGAAAATCAATTGCTTAAATTAAAGCTGCAGGAAGCTAGACAAAAACCAACAAACAATAAGGAGAGGACAGGGAATGTGATGGTTGCAGTGGCTCCACAGCTCCTTCTCCTGCTGGGGCACAATATACTAATCAATATCCTGGAAGAGTAGCCCCTCCTCCTTCTCCTTTTCCCTATCCTGAAAACCCTCTCCCTCCTCCTCCTCTTCCTTTCTATCAAAATCAATACAGGTCTGCTGGCTTCGGTCGTGGCGGGGCTGGAGTACTGGTGGTGGCTGAGGATGGAGATGCATGGGGTAGGGACAAAGGGGAAGAGGTGGATATGGAGGAGCTGCTGCTGACATCTGCTACAACTGTGGAAGACCAGGCAATTAGGCCAGAGATTGCCGAGCTCCACCACAAGGACGAGTGCCACCCAGTAGACAACAAGGTATGCTGCCACACAACCCAGCAGCAATACCCACTATGAACACAGGAGGGCAGTATCTGCAGTGGGAAGACTTTCCCACTCCTGGTACTTACTGACACACCCCTGAGAACCAACAGGGTAGCATGGGCACAGACCCTATGTTACCGGCAAGAGTAGGAGGACAAGAAATGAACTTCTTGGTGGACACAGGAGCCACTTACTCTACAATGACAACAGCTCCTGTCAACTACCTATCCTTAAAAACTGTGTCATTAATGGAGTTCTCAGGGACAGAGCAACATCTGTCCTTGACTGTACCACTTCCATTTCAGATAGGAACACAAAAATTACAACATTCATTTGTCTGTTCACCTGCAACATCAGTCAACTTGATGAGAAGAGACTTACTGATAAAGTTGGGAGCAACTGTACTCTGCGGGGCACAAGGGGTGAGAGTTCAATTCCCCGATGGCTCCTATTTGTGATGTGTTGAACTATGCACAGATGGACAGTACTTGATGCAACTAGTGGCTCCTGAACATGCTGATATCTACTGGGGCTGCATGACTGCTGAAGGCTCTAGTCCACTGCTGAAGCTGTTGCAACAATGGAAGCCTTGGATCCTGAGTGTACACGCCTATGCCTCTCCTCCCGACCCCCCGCATTTCACGCTCTTCTATGACGAGAGCCACGCAGACTGTTATTAAGTGTAACCCCCCCCCACCCACCCTTTGAAAAGGGGCTGGACCAAAATCACCACAACAAATAAGCAAGTTAAAACTAATTTTATTGTAAGGACCGGCTTTAGTGTAATTGGGTCGAGACTGGTTCTGGTGTCGAGTTGTGGGTGTCTGGGCTGGAATGAGTCTGTTGACAGGAAGAGATCGGTTAGTGGGCAAGCTGGAGACAGGGGCAACTGTAATAGTTAAAGAGAAGTGACTACTAACCGTCTCATTGGTTGAGGGGGGTTCTAGAGACTGATGTCGTTCCAGCAGGACTGAGCAGCTTGCAGGAGAGCCTGGTTCTGGTGAAAGAAGGCAGCCAGCCGCAGCGGTAAGCCAGTGTTTGGAGTCCGTGAGGTGAAGAGGCTTGTCCAACAGGCAGGGGTCCGTAACCAGGAAGCAGATGACCAATGGTACCAATTTGTGAGGTGCAGAGGGAAGTCCAGCAGGCGAGAGTCCAAAACCAGGGAGCAGATGACCAACGGTACCAATTCGTGAGGCCAGAGGGAAGTCCAGCAGGCGAGAGTCCAAAACCAGGAAGCAGATGTGTGATAGGACTGACACGTGAAAAGAGATGATGTAGTCATACAAGCGGGGGTCATTACCGTTTTCAGAGAGGTGTCGGTCCAGGGGGTCGAGCAGAAGGCGAAGTCAGGCGAGTGATGAGTCAGGAAGCTGGGAAAGCGAACCAATGAAGTAAGGATACAAACCAAGGAACGGGACAGGAGTAAAGAGGACAGGTTAGTGACTAAACAGGGTAAACACTTTGAAAAACTCTGAGACATGGAAAAGAGATCAAGAGCGCGGGATATCTACTTGCAGTAAACTGTTTTCAACTATCTGGTATACAGGATATTGGACTTGTGACCCCGTCAAACCCATACCCTTTAACAGGTTTTACTCTGGACTGGCCTCACCTCAAACATATATAAACCAAGAGTTCTTGTAACAAACTTAATTCCTGTCCCTCGAAGAAAACACGAAGAATCCATAATTTAAATACAGTTCTGTAATGTTTATTTTCAGTTTGAATTATGACATGGAAATTATGGCAAATATTGAGTATGAACCAATAATATTATTTTAGAAAGTAAATGGCATAAATCTGAGGATTTTGAGAAGGGGTTTTGATTCAATTTGGACTAAGGTCTAGCTCTTAACGTTAAAATTTAGGTAAGTTTATTTCAGAGTCATGAATTAAATTATGTAAACAAACTTAGTTGGCAGTGTTTCGTGGTTCCCTCATCAGAAGGAAGATGTTCATCTCTCATTACCACAGCAGATGCATGAAGGAAGCCGGTGGCACCCCTGTCCCAAGAAGGATGTCGTTTCTCAGGGCTGTGGTTTGTTCGGCTCGTACCTTTAGCTCCAGAGTGTTTGAGATTTTTCAGGATGTCCACCATCTCTCAGCAGGACATGTCTTCCATCATATGGCTGTTGTTTCTCAGAGAGTCTCATCAACTCTTCAACCACTCATTCCATCTGCTCAGCTGATGATCCCAAGCCAACTTTCCTCATCGGCTGCCATCTCGCAACTCCGTTGGTGTTTAGTATACCTGGCACCAGGAAGACGGGCCCCTTAACTTTTAACCAATCAGAGGGCTTCTTACAGTAGGAGTATCCCACGGTATAATTAATGTAATTAAAATCTCCCTTCTCAAATTTCTTCAGAGAAGATAATACAATGACCCTTTGTTAAGGATGTGTGACACCATGCTGATACAAACAAAATGGGTTTCTTTGAATCAGAACTTCAACTGGGGGGTTAACTTCCTTTATTGGGGGGACTGTGGCTGAGTGGTTAGAGCAGTTGTCCTTCAGTGCAAGAGTTGGGGGTTCAAATCCACCAGCAGTCACATGTCGAAGTGTCTCTGGGCAAGACACTGAACCCCTCATAGCCTCTGATGTGTGTCCCATCAGTGTATGAAAGTGATCTCAAAGCACTGATTAGTCTCTTTAGAATGATTTGTTCAATTAGCTTTGTATAGATCTAGTAGAGTGCTGTATGAATGGGTAAATGAGGACACAGATTGTAGTGTCAAGTGCTTTGAGTATCTTGAAATAAGATAGAAAGGCACTATATAAGTACAGTCCATTCCATTTACTGTCATGGCGACCAGTCTCTGTTGATAAGGCCAAGTGAAGCTCTTTGATCAAGACTCTTCTTCAGGAGTCTCAAAGTCTGGTGATGCAACACAGAAGGTGAATTACACGAAGGGGTTCCAGAATCATGTAACATGTCAGGGTGGTCCCAACTGTAGATTTTAACACACACAGAGAAAGTTAACGAAGAAACTTCCTGTGACAGAGCAGGATGCC
Organism: Nematolebias whitei; assembly: GCF_014905685.2. Classification (NCBI taxonomy): domain Eukaryota; kingdom Metazoa; phylum Chordata; class Actinopteri; order Cyprinodontiformes; family Rivulidae; genus Nematolebias; species Nematolebias whitei. Next base: position 41,106,400 of record NC_056505.1, on the reverse strand, counting down.
AGTATCTGTCCCAGATTAGCTGGAAAGGATGGGGTAGAGTAGACGTGGTGTATCTGAGGACATTTGTCTTAAGTTTCTTGGAAGGATGGACGCTACACTGGCAATCACCCTGTGTGAGCGTCTGACTTATAAAGTGTGCAGAGACAGGTGCAGCTAATTGAAACGTAATAAAAGCTGTAGGTGCTGCAGTGAAGACAAACTGGTTTGATCTGTGAAGACAATCTTAAACCCACAAACAGCCAAGACAACCTAAAACACACACATGCAGACAGAAGAGGAAAAAAGGATCCAAGACACCAAGCAGTACACAGGGTGATAGAAAATCTAACCTAACAGGCATGAATTGTGACATATCCCCACCTCATGGGACGCCTCCTGGCATCCCACTTGGCTGGTCCGGGTGGAGTCTATGAAACTCCCTAATGAGGGACGTGTCCAGGACATGGCAGGAGGGCACCCAGGAATGCTCCTCTGGACCGTACCCCTCCCAGTCGACCAGGTACTGGAGTCCGCGGCCCCTCCTTCTACAACCCAGATTCCAAAAAAGTTGGTACACTAAACAAATTGTGAATAAAAACTGAATGCAATGAGTGGAGGTGCCAACATCTAATATTTTATTCAGAATAGAACACAAATCACAGATCAAAAGTTTAAACTGAGAGAATGTATCATTTTAAGGGAAAAATCTGTTGTTTCCAAATTTCATGACGTCAACAAATTCCAAAAAAGTTGGGACAAGTCCATTTTTACCACTGTGTGGCATCCCCCCTTCTCTTACAACACTCAACAGACATCTGGGGACAGAGGAGACCAGTTTCTCAAGTTTAGAAATAGGAATGCTCTCCCATTCATGTCTAATACAGGCCTCTAACTGTTCAATCGTCTTGGGCCTTCTTTGTCGCACCTTCCTCTTTATGATGCGCCAAATGTTCTCTATAGGTGAAAGATCTGGACTGCAGGCTGGCCATTTCAGTACCCAGATCCTTCTCCTACGTAGCCATGATGTTGTGATTGCTGCAGAATGTGGTCTGGCATTATCGTGTTGATAAATGCAGGGTTTTCCCTGAAAGAGATGACGTCTAGATGGGAGCATATGTTGTTCTAGAACCTGAACATAGTTCTCTGCATTAATGGTGCCTTTCCAGACATGCAAGCTGCCCATGCCACAAGCGCTCATGCAACCCCATACCATCAGTGATGCAGGCTTCTGAACGGAGCGTTTATAACAACTTGGGCTATCCTTGTCCTCTCTGGTCCGGATGACATGGCGTCCCAGTGTTCCATAAAGAACTTCAAATCGTGACTCATCTGACCACAGAACAGTCTTCCATTTTGCCACACTCCATTTTAAATGACCCCTGGCCCAGTGCAAACGTCTGAGCTTGTGGAGCTTGCTTAGAAATGGCTTCCTCTTTGCACTGTAGAGTTTCAGCTGGCAACGGCGGATGGCACGGTGGATTGTGTTCACTGACAATGCTTTCTGGAAGTATTCCTGAGCCCATTCTATTATTTCCTTGACAGTGGCATTCCTGTTTGAGGTGCAGTGATGTTTAGGGGCCCGGAGATCACAAGCATCCAGTAGAGTTTTACGGCCTTTACCCTTACGCACAGTGATTGTTCCAGATTCTCTGAATCTTTTGATGATGTTATGCACAGTTGATGATGATAACTTAAATGTCTTTGCTATTTTATGCTGGATAACACCATTCTGGTATTGTTGCACTATCTTTATGCACAACAATGGTGGAATTGGTGATCCTCTTACCATCTTGGCTTCTGAGAGACACTGACACTCTGAGAAGCTAATTTTATGCCCAATCATGTTGTCAATTGACCTAATTAGTGTTAATTGGTCTTCCAGCTGTTCGTTATATGCTCAATTTCCATTTGCCAGCCAACTTTTTTGGGATTTGTTGACACTGTGAAATTTTGAATCAACATATTTCCCCTTTAAAATGCTACATTTACTCTGATTAAACTTTTGATCTGTCTTCTATGTTATATTACGAATAAAATATTGACATTTGCCATCTCCACATCATTGCATTCAGTTTTTATTAACAATTTGTTTAGTATCCCAACTTTTTTTGAATCCAGTTTGTATAATGTGTGTGTGGTGGGACACACTGATTGGGGGGGGGGGGGGGGCTCCCAGGGCTCCCATGGTTACAGTCTGTGGTACAGGCTATTGACCGTTTTCTGTACCACATACTGTACCCAGGGGAGGCCACACCTAGTCTGTATGGTTTACCTAAAATCCACAAACAAGGTGTACCTTTAAGACCAATTGTTAGCATGATTAACCCTGTCACTTACAATGTTTCCAAATATCTGGCGTCTGTACTCATCCCTTTAGTTGGCAGCTCAGAACACCACATACAGAACACCATGGACTTTGTGGATAAGGTGAGGGATGTCATCATGGAGACTGATGAAACAATGGTCTCTTTTGATGTCACATCACTCTTTACGTGCATTCCTGTTGATGATGC
>NC_056505.1:41060459-41103808 GCF_014905685.2 Nematolebias whitei | reverse complement strand
TTGTAGATGAACAGATGCTCAGATATATTCATCATTTAACACGGATTCCTCATTTTTCTGGACTGAATAAAACGTGCATTGAATTTAAGGAAATGCAAACGTGAGACGTCATTTATGTTTGACCCATCAAAATGAATGCGGTCATTTATTTACAGAATCAAAATTTAACATCAAACATTTACATTAATTTGGCAAATTATGAAAATAACAACATAAGCAATCAATCAGGAAAAATCATACGGCCATGATTTTTCCGTTGCTTCACCACAGACATTTATGAAAACTGTACAACTATGATCTTTTACCCACATGAATGTGGGTGAGCATTTTACACAGACATTTCTAAAATATCTGGAAGAATTTCTACTTGATAGAAAAGTTTAAAGATGGAAAGAAGTTTAGAGGGAGTAAGATGGTGTGTGAGAGGAGAAATGTTCACCAGAATCGACACTCTCCGGCTTTCTTCAGCTTTTCCTTACAGTACACTTAGGTGATGAAATCGGCTCCTTTACCTGGAGATGTCTCAGGTGAGATTCCGTTTAACGCACCCTTTCAGCGTCTCAGTAGGTTGGCTGTTACTCGTCCGAAGTAATGGCTAGTGAAAGTGTTATAATCCCATGGAACTCGGAAGAGCTTTTTGTCATGTCAGGATCATCCACAGAACTGTCCAGAACTGAACAGAACAGAACATCTCGAGCAGAGCTCCAGTAGAACTCAACAGAGCTCGAGCAGAACCAGCAAAAACACTCTCCATCAGAACTCCATCAGCACTCCATCAGAACTCGAAACTTGAGTAGACCAGGAAGTACTGACATTTTAAAGACTCTTTCCCGGTTCACTTTTGGGATTTGTTCATTGGTCAGAAACGACCAGACGGGGTGTGTTTTGTGACGTAAGAGGTTAGAGACAGCGAGAATTGTTATGAAACAGATCAGAAATGTTCTCACAGACAGAGAGAGTTTTGTTTTGGCGCGTTTCAGAAACAGGTGCTAAAACTTCTCTATTTACGTCTGAGAGGATTCTAAAAAACATGACAGTTCGTTCAACAACTTGTTTTTCGTTTGACTCCAACCTTGGAAACGCACACTTGCTCACTCAAAGGCAGAAATCAGAAAATGCATAATTATTCTGTAACAGCTTTGACATGAGAATAAAAATCATTACTCAGTTAATAAAATTGATTAGTGCACTGCAACATCTAAAATGGTTTGAACTAAGACACTTTGATTATCAATATTTGTAAAATAGTAATGATAATAAAAAGAGAGTGTTCTTTTCACTTGAATCTTCAAGAAAGAAAGTCTCAGGATGGGTGAACCTGTATTTCTGAGTTCAAATGAATGAAATGACAGTTCCTGTCCCACAAGGTCCTAAAGGTCAAGAGTTTTGACCCAAGACTCAGTTTTGACATAGGCCTAGTCCACTACAATGTTGATAAATTCTGGTACAGAGCAGTCAGCTAACGCTTCACAATGGCAAAAGAGTGTTGTATTTTCATCAGCTTCAGAATCACTGGGAATGAACTACGTTCAGTGATGGAACTGCTGCTGTTTGGAACTATTTGTAGATGTATGACCCACATGACTTCCGCATTCCAAACTTGCTGGGACAGAGAGAACTTCCGAGTCAGACCACTTGTCAAAATGAAATCATGATAATCGAAACTGAGCGCTCATTATCCGTTTTTTCCATTTTCGTTTTGTGTGTACAAAATCGGAAATCGGATGACTCTTCATTATCCGATTTTTCATTTTAGTTTAATAAACGGAAAATGAAAAAAGTGTTTTTTTTTTCATTATTTTTTGTTTCAAATGAAAAAACGAACTGCCCAAATGTACACGGACCAGGGACTACTGCCAAACCTGCCTGACTCCTCTCTCCCTGGGCAACCCTAAAGTAAGAGAGTTAAACCTCTCTCCAGAAGCTGAGTGTCAGAGTCCAAGCCATGTGTAGATGTGAGCCCAACTACCGGTATATCTAGTTGGTGTTGCTCAACCTCACACAAGTTTTGGCTCCTTACCTGCTAATGAAGTGACATTCCACATCCCTTTAGCTAGTCCTGGCCAACAGGAATCAGCACAGCCAGGCACCTTCTCTCCTCAGCTCTCTGGCTTGCATGTCACTCAAATTTGACAGTCTTCTTCACAGGTGGGTCCATGCAGAGGTGGCATCCTGCTTATTTTTCAAGCTTGGCCCAGCCAAACCCCAGGAGCCAAGGCTCAACCAACAGGCACTTGCTGGCAATCAATGGCTGTTGTCTGAAATCATCATCTCGGAGCAGTCTGCTTAGAAACTGGGCTGAGTGGGGGTGGGTCCTGGCAGTAGGCAGGCCCTTAACTGCTGCGGTGATGCACGGAACTGATGGGAGTTGAGACTGTGGCAAAGCTCCATAAGATGCGGTGACGTGATGACATGATCTGTGAAACCACTCAACTGGGAAAAACAACAACATGTGTATTACTGAAGGAACACCTATGATGATTTACAGCAACTTTGTAGCAAAAAAAAAAAAAGGTCACATTTTGAAAGCTATACAAGGGATATCTCTGTCACACATTTAACCTGTTTTTGGAGAAATAAGTCAAGGCTGCAGTATGGGTGTTAGAAACATGGAACCTGAGATACCTAGATATTTTTAACATCTCTGCATCATTGATACTCTGTCTGCATGTCTTACCCCTCCAATGGCAGAACCCTGGTCTAGTCTTTCAACACAAGTCCACACACGACATGTGTGTCCATTTCATACTGAGGTCCTCCTGGAGTGAGCCAGGTCCCATCTTTCCACAACTTAACATATGAGATCTGTTTAAACGTGAACTCTGACACAGTTCTGAGGATCTGAAGGTGGCGTGACTCTGTTGTGCACCAAATGAACTGTTTTTTGTCAGTGAGTGTTAACTGTTTGAAGACAAACATCTCTGATTTGTCTTGTGTGTGCAGGAGCAGTGCTGTATCGGATTCCTCTGACCTGGGGTCAGAATAAACTCTCCTGGAAGCTGGTCCATGCAGCTCTGATGCTCTCATCCCTCATCTTGGCAGTTGTGGGACTCTATGCTGTCTTTGACGTCCACAATGCCCATAAGGGTTCCAACCTGTACTCGTTACACAGCTGGATTGGAATTGCAGCTGTGGCTCTGTTTGCCATGCAGGTACACAAAACTCCATAGAGAAACTGAATAGTTGTACAGTTAACTAATTGTGATACTTTTCCTCCTTTTTGTCCAACCGGTGTTGGGCAGTGGGTGGGGGGATTTGCAGGCTTCCTGCTGCCTTGCTCCTCTCTATCAATACGTAAAGTCCTGAAACCTGTGCATGTGTGGCTGGGCTGCAGCCTTCTGCTGCTCAGTGTTGCTGCCTGCATCTCTGGTATCAATGAGAAACTCTTCTTTGTCCTGTAAGTGTTGCCGTTTTTTTGTTTTTTGCCTGATTTTTTTACAAGTTTTATGATGAAACACTGTTCATGTTCCCTGATGCGTTTAACTTCCACAGGAAAGCTAACATGAGTGGAGCTGAGCCTTACAGCAGCCTTCCTCCTGAGGCGGTCTTAGGGAACTCTTTAGGAGCTTTGATTGTAGCCTTTGCTTTGGTTGTCCTCAACATTCTATGGAACAGTAAATGGCAAAGACTGGATTCCAGGCCAGAGGACACGACTTACACGGTGAGAAGATCTCTGTTAGCTGAAGATTTGGTTTAGTAAAACTTATCTTAATTCTCTTTTATCTCCTCTGTTTCACAGCCATTACTTCAAGAAGAAGATGAGTGAACTGACGGAAACTTCAGAGTGTCTGTTCAGTCATCTCAAAGTACACGTGGCCAAAATAATTTAGCTTTTCATTATTGAAGTAGCTGTCTGACATCTATGAGATGGTTGTACATATTTCTTTGAAATCATTTTAAAGTTACTTTTTCACCGCCATCCATCCATCCATTCATCCATTCATCATCCATCCATTCATTATCTTTACCTGCTTCTTCTGTTTTGAGTCACGGGGATCACTGGTGCCCATGTCCATTAGTCACTGTGCGAGGCGGGGGAGCACCCTGGACAGGTCTCCAGTCCATCACAGGGACACATGGAGACAAATGAGACAAACAACCATTCAGTCTCTCACTCACACCTAGGGACAATTTAGAGTTACTAATCAGTCTAACATGCATGTTCTTAGTCTGTGGGAGAAAACTGTAGTACCCAGACAAAACCCACGCAGCATGGAGAGAACATGCAGACTCCACCTAGAAAGGCCCCTGGCCAGGATTTGAACAGGCGACCTTCTCGCTGAGAATCAACAGCTTTACTAACTGAGCCACCGTGCTGCCTGCTTTTTCACCTAATGAATCAAATTATTTTCATCAAGGCTCATAGTTTTCATTCATTTTAATAAGGGCAGTTATCCGAAAATACAACTCTCTCTGAAGTAGCTTGAATCAGACAAAGGTTTCATTGCCAGACCTTGTTGTTCATTCCGTATTTAACACAAGTCAGACGTTGATGTTAATGATTCTTTTTTTATATATTTAATTCATTTATGCATTCATTTAAAAGAAACAAAACAAATTAATCAAAAAGAAAAAACATTTAATGAAAAGTGTGCAGAAAGAAGAAAAAAATTCTTATAATATCTGCCCCTTGTTGAAAAAATATAAAATAACTACAAATAAACAACAACTTAGGCTTGAACAATCTCCAAAGTGAAAACAAAAACATCAGGCATTCTTCACATGGTACCATACTTTCCTAACAATTTTAACTTAATCATCTTTTTAAACATATAAATTGTTTTAGAAATTTTTATGGTGATATCAAAACAATTGCACTATCCTGTTCCCTGCATTACAACACAGCTCCTTTAGACTAGTTCTAAATGGAGGTTTTACAAACATTTATATTCCCTTAAGGTTATAATGACTCTCTTTTTAAATAAATTTTAATTGAATATTTAAAGGTAATATTTTTAATGAGCTTTATACATGACTTGTAAAATACTATATTCAATCAAATCATTACATTTTAATAATTTCAACTGTTCAGTATTTCATAAAAATAAACAAATGAAAACATCATGGACAAAACAAGTGTAAAGATGCTCTTATCTGCTGTGCTGTATTGCTCGATGTATCACAACTGTATCTTGTCCTTTATCTGTATCTGCTTGGCTTTTTGATCTGCTTGCCTTTTGGTATCAACAAGTACAGATTGAACTAAGTCAGAGAATGTATTTGAGTTTTTTGTGTACGGGACATGAACTAACAGGGAGCTGCTGGTGTGTGTCTCACCTGATGACAAGATCACCAGTAAACTGAAACAGCAGAAGAAAATAATAAAACAACTCCATAAAAGGACTTCCAGGCAATGAAGACATCAGTTTGAACTAGTTTAGACAAAGAACTGTAAGAATGTGTGACACATCTCTGGGTGGAGCTTTTGTGTTTAAATACAGAAGGAACAAAAGCTCCTGTCAGACGTGTCTTGGGTTTTTGCTGTATCTTTGTTGGTTTGGGGTAAGAATGTCTCCTTTCAGCAGAAAGCTTTAATAAATGTTGGTAATACTTTTTAACTTGAATCTCTCTGACTGATTATTGTGTCTTTTCTCCATATATCTCCGAACCAATGAGAGGAACAGGTGAATAGGCTGAAAAGTCTGAGTTGTTGTGTTGATTTTCCTCAACAATTTTAGTGCTGAAAACCCAGGATACTAGAGAAGGATGATTGGTAACCGGAGAATTGGACATCAACACGGTTGTTCACTGTGATTCCACAGGCCGGCAAACAGGTAAGAGGAACTATATTTTTCCTCTCTGTGGCGTTGCACTGAGTGATCGTGTTCAAAAATATTTTTTATCAGTAAAGATTGAGTGTAAAAGTTTTTTAAGTAATATATCGGTTGTAAGCTTGTGTAAGGATTAGAAAGTACAAGTTGTGATTAAAAGCGGCAAGTCGGGGACCTGGCCTGGGGTCTGGGACCTCTGTGAGTCAACGAAGTCGGGGACTTCTGTCAGTCGGGAGTGGTGCCCCAAACTTCTTCCAGGACGCAGGGGAAGGTAGCCAGGTTGGATTGAGTTTTCTTGTGGAACGTGACTGCCCACAAATAAGAACAAGAGTTGACCACACATGTGTGAGAACTGTCAAAGAAACTTAAATGGTGATGACAGGTTCCGATGATTACTGAAGTGTATTTTTTGAACTGTCAGAGGAACTTAAATGGTGATGACAATTTCCGATGATTATTGAAATGTATTTTTTTTTAATTGTCAGAGAAACTTAAATGGTGATGACAGGTTCTGATGATTATTCAAGTGTATTTTTTTAACTATCAGAGAAACTTAAATGGTGATGACAGGTTCTGATGATTATTCAAGTGTATTTTTTTAACTATCAGAGAAACTTAAATGGTAATGATAGGTTCTGATGATTATTGAAGAAAGGGTTTTTATTTTTGTTAATGATTGTGAGAAAAACTGAAAGCTGTTCAAAATGAGATCGGACAAGAGAGAGTGACTGAAGTGAGTGAAAGAGCTGCGCAGCAAAGAGTGTGGGTGTGTGTGTGTGTTTGAGGAGAAGCTCTTTGCAGTGTGATTTTGGTGGTTTAATTGCTTCGCCGCTGAGCGAGCTTGAGTTTTCTCACCGCAGAGTGAGAAAACGAGTCATTTGGTGTAAAATATAACGTTAGACTGACAAAAAGTGACAAAATGAACAATGACTTTGACGCAGACATTGACACTTCAGGGACCCTGGCTCCCTCTTGAAACTCAGATCGACAAACAAGTAACATACCTGAAGGACCATGACGACTTGACAAAGAAAACATCAGAAAAAATAAAAAGAGAAGATGACTCAGGCAGTAGTAAAACAAAGCCCCACTGAGTCCTTGCAAACCTTTAGGAGGATTTTTATTTAAACAACTGCGAACGCTGAGACAGGAAGTAACAAAAAATATGTAGAAAGAATAAGAAGCGGAGAAACTGTTGAGAAAGAGTGAAAAATTAATCGTGTCATGACAAGGGATTAAAACACACTCTGGAACAGGCAACACCGGAAGTGAGGGGTAGAGCAGTCACACAGTAAGTGAAGTCGTCTCTGCCCCCGTATCCGGGGCCAGAACAGACAGCCTCAAAGGAAGGGACCTCCTTAATATGGAGGAAAAAAACCCTAGGGCGCTGTACCCATCAATTGAACTAAAACTGGGGATGCTAGTTTTAGAAAATATCAACACCAACCCATTTAGACAAGCAGCAACACCATCATGTGGACTGTTGGAGGAACAGCCTGAAAAGCCTGACCTGTTCAGCACCTCCATGGCTCAAAACAAAGGTTTTTGCACCTCTTCCACTCATAAACAAAGATAAATGGGGGTGGCAGTCAGACCAGCCTAAATTATAGCATGGGCTCAGGAAAGAATGAAGAGGCGAATAAAATAGAAGAACAGATAAAAAAAACCTTAGAAAAAACGGTGGCTCACAGCAAAGAAATGATTGAACAATGCGAGCGCAGAATGGAGAGATTAGAGCATGAGCCACAGGATACACAAGAAAAACAACCTGTCAGAGTATTGATGACCGCTAGACGATGTTTGATACCCGAATAGGAAGAGCAGGAGAAGTTCCGATTGATAACAGATGAGGAAATGGATCACAAAATTGACAAACTAAGAACCACATTAGGCCATTTACGAGAAGTTGAGTCCTCACAAACAGCCCATCCCTCTGGTAGAACCCACACAATGACAACAAGAGGATTAGATAAAAAAAAACTTGATGAGGCTGAGTACATGTTTTCGTTACTACAATCATCTGAGGATCGCCAGAAATATGTGCCCTTCCCAGTGGGAGACAAGAGATGCTCTGGTTGACAAACTCCCAAGCATCTCTGCAGGAGGCAGATTGTGGTTTTCCGAACTTAGTGGTCTCACCATTGGAATGTTCCTGGTCCTAGGAGACGTTATAGCAATCCTGGGAAGGTGTGTGACACCCCTGGTGGCCAGAGAATTAGAAACAGTAGCACGCACCAGTAAACTGGGCAACGAGGTCCCACTGAGTCAAGTAATAACAGAGTTAGGACGTGCAATCAGAGACCAGTACCCATTATCCACTTGAGCAGCTATCCCCTAGTTTGAGTGGGAACCTCAAGTCCACCCCAAAGGTTAAATTACCCTGGCGGCTGAAAAGTGGATGAGACACACAACAGTAAATCCTAAAGGAACACCTTCTAATTTAACTGAATTATTTAGCGAGGCAGTCCTGAAGGGAGTGCCCACATCTGTGGCAGAACTGATGAGACAGAATCCAGATCTCCCTGGGTGCGACTACGATAAGTGGGAAAGATATCTAATACACCACCTGCAAACTACGAGAAGAACAAAAAAAAGAAAAAGAATGAGAAAGCTGAATTAGAAAATCAGTTGCTTAAATTACAACTGCAGGAAGCTAGACAAAAAGCAACAAAGAAGAAGAAGGAGAGAACAGAGAATGTGATGGTTGCAGCGGCTCCACAGCCGACTCCTGCTGGGGCAGACTATACAAATCAATATCCTGGAGGAGTAACCCCTCCGCCTTCTCCTTTTCCCTATCCTGCAAAACCCTCTCCCTCCTCCTCCTTTTTATCAAAATCAATAAAGGTCTGCTGGCTTCGGTCACGGCGGGTGCTGGCGTGTTGGTGGTGGCTGAGGACGGAGGGGCATGGGGCAGGGAAAAAGGGGAAGAGGTGGATATGGAGGAGCCGCTCCTGACATCTGTTACAACTGTGGAAGACCAGGCCATTGAGCCAGAGATTGCTGAGCTCTACCACAAGGACGAGCGCCACCCAGTGGACACACCCGGTATGCTGCCACACAACCCAGAAGCAATACCCACTCTGAACACAGGAGGGCAGTATCTGCAGTGGGGATTCTTTCCCACTCCTGGTACTTACTGACACATCCCTGAGAACCAACAGGGTAGCATGGACACAGCAGACCTTATGCTCCCGGCGAGAGTGGGAGGACAAGGAATGAACTTCTTGGTGGACACAGGAGCCACCTACTCTACAATCACCACAGCTCCTGTCAACTACCTATCCAAAAAGACTATGACAATAATGGGTTTCTCAGGGAAAGAACAATGTCTGCCCTTGACTGTACCACTGCCATTTCAGATAGGAACACAAAAATTGCAACATCCATTTGTCTGTTCACCTGCAACACCAGTCAACTTGATGGGAAGAGACTTACTGATAAAGGTGGGGGCAACTGTACTCTGTGGGGCACAAGGGGTGGGAGTTCAATTCCCAGATGGCTCCTATTTGCGATGTGGTGAACTGTGCACAAAAGGACAGTATTTGATACAACCAGTGGCTCCTGAACATGCTGATATCTACTGTGGCTGCATGACTGCTGAAGGGTCTAGTCCACTGCTGAAGCTGTCCCAACAATGGAAGCCTTGGATCCTGAGTCTACGCGCCTATGTCTCTCCTCCCAACACCCCGCATGTCACGCTCTTCCATGACAGGAGCCATGCAGACGGGTATCAAGAGGAGTTCACAGCTCAATTGGAGGGTAAGATTTGGACAATTCACACACAAAACATTTATGTGGCCCCAGCTGGGGTGGCAGCGGCAGTGGAGTTAACTCATGAACAATTACTGTGGTATCAAATGAGTGATGAAGCTGTGCCTCACATATCTCTCTCTCTCCATGTCGAGCACGAAGCAAAGGAGCTGGAAGGAATGGTTAAACGTTCCCTGGCAGTTACGGACTGGGTTCCCACCTCAGTACCAGGTCTGTGCTTTTCAAATTCTTGTGACACATACAGAATCTCCTCTCACACAGAAGAACAGTTGATGCTGGAACACGAGTTGTTGTCTTGTGACCACGGGAGAGAGAAGACTGATCATCATTCTGCTGCAGCAATGTTGGCCTCCATACCTGAAGGATTATGGGCCATCTCCCCCACGGACGTGGGGAAGACACAGTGCAGCCCAATCACCTTTCAGGTAAACACAGATACACCCATTTGGGTCCCACAGTACCCACATAAATAACAAACAGAAGAAGGAATTGCAGACTGCAGGAGTTTTAGAACCCTCACAGTCTGAGAGGAACACACCCATCTTGCCTGTAGAGAAAAAAGGAACTGGTAAATATCGAATGGCACACGATCTATGAGCCATTCATGCAATATTAAAAACACCCACAGTACCTGTTCCAAATCCTTATTTCTCTATCTCATCTCTGGTCCCTTCACACCACTGGTATAAAAATGCAGAGATTTATTCTCATTTACATATAAATGACAGCAGTGGCGCTACACTCGACTCCCACAAGGATTTGCTCTGTCTCCAGGTATCTTTAATCAGGTGTTAAAATATGTACTGCAGTCTTGCCCTGTCCCCAGAGACACCAGACTGATCCAATATGTGTACGACCTGTTGTTGCCAGCACCCACGCCTGACACCTGCATAGAAGCAACTAGGTTGGTGTTGGAACATCTACACAAAAATGGCTTTAAGGTTAGTAAAAATAAATTACAGATTGGCAGAAAACAGGTCTCCGTCCTGGGACAAATAATTTCTGCAGGAACCACTAGCATGTCCAAAACTCATAAACAGAGTATCTCTACACACCCCAAACCGACACGTGTAAAAGACATGCTTTCCTTTTTGGGCCTAACAGGGTACAGCAGAGGGTATATTTCTGAATACACAGATTTGACACAACCCCTGAGGGATTTGGTCAAAGAGGAAGGCATGAGAAACTTGAACAACATTCTAATATGGACACAAGAACCTGAAGAAGCCTTTATAAAACTCAAACAGCACGTCATCTGCAACAGAACTGACATTACCTGATTACAACCTACCCTTCTTTGTAGATGTTTCTATAACAAAACTAGCCATAAATGGCGTTTTGTTCCAGAAGAAAGGGGGTGAGAGAAAGGTACTACAATACTTATCGACAATGATGGATAATATGGAAAAACGGCACCCCCATGCACACAACACGCAGCAGGGATTGCAAAATTAATTCAAAAAACAGCACACACTGTTATGGGACACTCCCTAGTGGTATTAACCACACACAGTGTAGTGGCATATGTAAATTCTCAGTGCTTTACTATGACCGCTTTAAGACAACACAGGTTATCTAAAGTACTAGAAGCCCCAACATCACCTTCACACATGAAGGAATAAACATGGTGGACTGCATCTCCGAAGGAGAACCGCACCATTGTGAAAAGCTTGTGACCACACTGGAAAAAGTAAGGGCGGACCTGTAAGCTGACTAATTTTTCTCTCAAATTTAAGCTTTGTCCAGTTGATTTAAATGCCTGTATATAAATTGTTGTTTGTTTGTCGATGACAAGCGAAGCATCCGACGTGGCTGAAGGTTTAAAGCCCCATGTAAAAATAGGGATGTCATTTTTGCTGACGTTAAAATCTTTACAAGAAGCATGTTCAGTCCGAAAGATGTTCCGGGTGTAATTGCCCGTCGCTGTTTACTAGAAAAACGTTAAAACTTGGACATCTGGAAAGCGTCAAGAGGTGTGGTCATGTAACAGTTCAAAGAAAACTACTGGGTTTTTGGGTGCCTGTGGGGAGTTTTTTGCGAAACTCCTCGAAAGAAGTTGATGACCTCGGGTTTCTGTTTAGTATAGTCTCCTTAGGTCTGTAGTTGAAAACAGACTGGTCAGCAATAAATCCCCGAGCAACTTTTTTTTTTCTCTCGTGCTCGAGGCTGTGCTTCTGATATGGCAGAATCCTTAAAATAAACACCTATATTTGGATGATTCCTAGTGTAGTGAACTAGGCCTGAGGTCAAAAACCTTGACCTAAAGACCATATGGGACATAACTTGTCATTTCATTGATTTGCATCCAGAAATACAGGTTGACCCATCCTGAGACTTTCTTTCTTGAATCAATCAAGTAAAAAAGGACTATTCTCTATGATCATTACTATTTTACAAATGTTTTGATAATCAAATTGTGTTAGTTCAAACAATGTTTACATGTTGAAGTGAACTACTCGTTTTTAAATCAACTGTGAAACAGTATAATGATTGTTAATCCTCATTCAAAGAAGAAATCAAGTTAATATGCATTTCTTGATTTTCTGTCTTCAATGAGCGAAGTTGTAAGTGTGTCGAAGTTCAAGTTTCGGTCAACTGAAAGTTTACTGAAAAGAAATGTCATGTTTAACTTTTACAGCAAGATACTGGAAGAGGTGGCTCCACGAAGTCTGAATTCTCCATAACAATCTTTCTGTCTGTTCTTAAACAATCTTAATCTTTTCCTTGACTTTTCATAACACCTTACATCACAAAACACACCTCTGTTTGGGTCCATTGACCAATCAGAAACTCCCAGATGAACCGGAAATAGAGCTCTTTAAAATGTCAGTACTTCCTAGTTCAACAGGAGAAGTTTTGAGTCGACAGTAGAGTTTGGAGGCGAGTTGGGAAACAGGAAAATCCTGACATGACCACAGAGCTCTTCCGAGTCTTATGGGATTATAACATTTTCCACCTCTGGGTGGAACTCTGACGGACTCCACTCGTGAGTCCACTCGTGAGGTGAATTTGTGTCGGACGGAATACCGTCACTACTTCGGACGATTCACAGCTGTTCCTACGGAGACGCTGAAAGGGTGCGTTAAATGGAACTTCGTACCAGGGATATCTCCAGGTAAAAAGTCGATTTATAACACCTAAGTGTACTGGGGAAGAAGCTGAAAGAGCCCGGAAAGTGCCGTTCTGAATGCTGACACAAACAAACCCCTCACCCATCTTTTTCTCCCTTTAAACTTCATCTTTCCATCTTTAAACTCTCCTATCTGCTAGCAAATTAATCCAGATGTTTTCAGAAATGTCTGTGGTGAAGCAACGGAAAATCATGGCCGTATGGTTTTCCTGGTTGTAAAGCTGATTAATTATGTCGTTATTCTCAATTCTTGCCAATTAATGTAAATGTGTGATGTGTTAAACTTGATTCTGTTAATAAATGACCGCATTCATTTTGATGGGTCAAAGATAATTAACGTCTCACGTCCACATTTTATTAGATTCAATGCACGTACATTATACAGTCCAGAAAAATGAAAGAATCCGTTTTAACAGTATGAATATATCTCATCCGTATGTCATACTACACTAGAAAGAATCTACAAAAAGAATACCTGCAGATGACCATATGGAGCTGTTATGGTTAAAGACAGGGATTGATAGCTTTTTAGAATAGGCAGTGATAGAAATGTGTTTTTATAAGTTGAGGGACAAACAAGAAACTTAGTTAGGAAGATATAGGGAAATATAACATTATAAGATTCAACTTGTCTGTTGGCCTCCTTAGATAGAGAACTTTAATAATTGGCTTTTATGTATGTGAATGTTTCTGTAAAGTGCCCAACAACTTTGTTATTTGGTGCTATATACAAACCGGATTCCAAAAAAGTTGGGATACTAAACAAATTGTGAATAAAAACTGAATGCAATGTGGAGGTGCCAACATCTAATATTTTATTCAGAATAGAACACAAATCACAGATCAAAAGTTTAAACTGAGAGAATGTTTAATTTTAAGGGAAAAATCTGTTGTTTCCAAATTTCATGGCATCAACAAATCCCAAAAAAGTTGGGAAAAGTCCATTTTTACCACTGTGTGGCATCCCCCTTCTTCTTACAACACTCAACAGACGTCTAGGGACAGAGGAGACTAGTTTCTCAAGTTTAGAAATAGGAATGCTCTCCCATTCATGTCTAATACAGGCCTCTAACTGTTCAATCATCTTGGGCCTTCTTTGTCGCAACTTCCTCTTTATAATGCACCAGATGTTCCCGATAGGTGAAAGATCTGGACAGCAGGCTGGCCATTTCAGTACCCGAATCCTTCTCCTACGTAGCCATGATGTTGTGATTGCTACAGAATGTGGTCTGGCATTATCATGTTGAAAAATGCAGGGTCTTCCCTGAAAGAGCTGACATCTAGATGGGAGCATATGTTGTTCTAGAACCTGAACATAGTTCTCTGCATTAATGGTGCCTTTCCAGACATGCAAGCTGCCCATGCCACAAGCGCTCATGCAACCCCATACCATCAGTGATACAGGCTTCTGACCGGAGCGTTGATAACAACTTGGGCTATCCTTGTCCTCTCTGATCCAGATGACATGGCGTCCCAGTGTTCCATAAAGAACTTCAAATTGTGACTCATCTGACCACAGAACAGTCTTCCATTTTGCCACACTCCATTTTAAATGACCCCTGGCCCAGTGCAAACGTCTGAGTTTGTGGAGCTTGCTTAGAAATGGCTTCCTCTTTGCACTGTAGAGTTTCAGCTGGCAACGGCGGATGGCATGGTGGATTGTGTTCACTGACAATGCTTTCTGGAAGTATTCCTGAGCCCATTCTGTTATTTCCTTGACGGTGGCATTCCTGTTTGAGGTGCAGTGACATTTAAGGGCCCGGAGATCACGAGCATCCAGTAGAGTTTTACAGCCTTGACCGTTACGCACAGCGATTGTTCCAGATTCTCTGAATCTTTTGATGATGTTATGCATGGTTGATGATGATAACTTAAAGTCTTTGCTATTTTACGCTAGATAACACCATTCTGGTATTGTTGCACTATCTTTCTGTGCAACAATGGTGCAATTGGTGATCCTTTTACCATCTTGGCTTCTGAGAGACACTGACACTCTGAGAAGCTCTTTTTATACCCAATCATGTTGTCAATTTGACATAATTAGTGTTAATTGGTCTTCCAGCTGTTCGTTATATGCTCAATTTCCTTTTTCCAGCAACTTATTGCTACTTGTCCCAACTTTTTGGGGATTTGTTGACACTGTGATATTTGGAATCAACATATTTTTCCTTTAAAATGTTACATTTACTCAGAATAAACTTTTGATCTGTCATCTATGTTATATTACGAATAAAATATTGACATTTGCCATCTCCACATCATTGCATTCAGTTTTTATTCAGGATTTGTTTAGTGTCCCAACTTTTTTGGAATCCGGTTTGTAAATAAACTGAATCAAAATTAATAAATGCCATGTATTTTTGTTGCATGAAAGATGTTGGAGTGTGAGTGAATTTCTGCTGTATGAATGATAGTGTGTGTTTGTTAAAATATAACTAATATTAGTTACTTTACAGATGTATAAGATTGAAAACTGATAACTTTAGCAGCCATCAAGTACAAGATCACTTAATGACAGGAAATGTACACAGACTTTTAAAACCAAAGGCAGAGGAAAAAATCATCACATCAGGCATATAATTGGTAAGTGACCTTTTTATATTAACAAATTTATTTAAATAACTTTTCAAGACCAACAGGTACAGTTCATACTGGCAGCCCAGACAGAAAACAGAAATCTCCGCACTCAAGTTGACAAAAAAAGGGGAATCCCTGCAGTTTTCTGGTCCTGATCTTACTTCTTTCGGTATTATGTGCAGATTTTTGCATATCCAACTATGGGGGCATGGAGCTGAATTACACCTTGGGCAAGGCAACCACCTTCCAGTTCGACCTGTGCAGTGTCATATCGTGTGGAGAACACCAGGCCAGCTGGAGAGGGTATGATAGGACCTACCTCTCTGATGGCCATACAAAACCGCATGGCACTGGACATGGTATTAGCTAAAAAGAGGGGAGCCGGTGCTATGATTGGAGAAAAATGTTGTACTTTCATCCCTAACAACACTGCTCCGGACGCATCGGTGACCAGAGCACTGGAGTGACTGAGAAGACAGAGTAAGACCATGCACGAACACTCAGGCATTGAGAACCCCTTAGAAGAATGGTTTTCAAACATGTTTGGTAAATGGAAAACATTAGTAATCTCTCTGTTAGTGTCTGTGACTAAATTTTTAGGGATCATGGTGGTCTGTGGCTGTTACAGTGTGCCCTGCTGTCTTTCACCGGCAGTCAGATTCATCACCTCTACAATCGAGAAAGGTGGCAGTGAGCGCCCTCCTGCTTACCAAATGTACAGCCAGGGACGAGACATGAAACTATCTTTAGTGGCCATTGCACCACTACTGGAAGAGGCTGACTGTTCCCGCCAGCATTAAAGTTGCCTGTTTTGCTAAAATGTTACATTGTGTGTTTACCAAGAAAGATGAGGGAAAGTTTATTTTCTTGTACAAGTGGACTCTTGGTCAGAAATGACCACCGTCACAGAGGCGTGAGGTGATGTCCTATTTTCCTCCTTAAAATGAACAGCTGCCTCAGGGGTTTTTCTAGGACATGCAGAGGTACACCTATTCAGGGGATGGATAGTGTAGACACTCTTATCTGCTGTGCTGTATTGCTCGCTGTATCACAACTGTATCTTGTCCTTTATCTGTATCTGCTTGGCTTTTGGATCCCTTGCCTTTTGGTATCAACAAGTACAGAGTGAACTAAGTCAGAGAATGTATTTAAGTTTTTTGTGTATGGGACATGAACTAACAGGGAGCTGCTGGTGTGTGTGTCCCACCTGATGACAAGATCACCAAGTAAACTGGAACGGCAGAAGAAAATAATAAAACAACTCTATAAAAGGACTCCCAGGAAATGAATACATCAGTTTGAACTAGATTAGACAAAGAACTTAAGAATGTGTGACACATCTCTGGGTGAACCTTTTGTGTTTAAATACAGGAGACGCTGAAGCTCCAGTCAGACATGTCTTGGGTTTTTGCTGTGTCTCTGTTTGTTTGGGGTAAGAGCGTCTCCTTTCAGCTGAAAGCTTTAATAAATGTTGGTAATACTTAATAACTTGAATCTCTCTGAATGATTATTGTGTCTTTTCTCCATGTATCTCCAAACCAATGAGAGGAACAGGTGAGTAGGCTGAAAAGTCTGAGTTGTTGTGTTGATTTTCCTCAACAATTTTGGTGCCGAAACCCTGGTTACTGGAGAAGGACGCTTGGTAACCAGAGAATTGGACATCAACACGGTTGTTCAGTGCGGTTCCACAGGCCGGCAAACAGGTAAGAGGAACTATATTTATCCTCTCTGTGGCAATGTGTGTTGCAATGCGTGATCATGTTGTAAAATGTTTTTGTCAGTAGAGATTTAGTGTAAAAGTTTTTTTTTTTTTTGGAAGTAATATATCGGTTGTAAGCTTGTGCAAGGATTTGAAATACAAGTTGTGATTAAAAGAGGCAAGTCGGGGGCCTGGCCAGGGGTCTGGGACCCCTGTGTGAGTCAACGAAGTCTGGAACTTCTGTCAGTCGGGAATGGTGCCCCAAACTTCTTCCCAGACGCGGGGGAAGGTAGCCAGGTTGGATTGAGTTTTCCTGTGGAGCATGACTGCCCACAAATAAGAACAAGAGTTGACCACACATGTGTGAGAACTGTCAGAGATACTTAAATGGTAATGACAGTTTCCAATGATTACTGAAGTGTATTTTTTTGAACTGTCAGAGAAACTTAAATGGTGATGACAGTTTCCGATGATTATTGAAGAAAGGTGTATTTTTTGTGAGAAACAAACTGAAAGCTGACCAAAACGAGATTGGATGAGAAAGAGTGACTGAGTGAAAGAGCTGCGCAGCAAGTGTGTGTGTGTGTGTGTTTGAGGAGAAGCTCTTTGCAGTGTGATTTTGGTGGTTTAATTTCTTTGCCGCCGAGCGAGCTTGAGTTTTCTCACCACTGAGCGAGAAAACAAGTTATTTTGTGTAAAACATAACGTTATACAGACAAAACATGACAAAATGAATGGTGAATTTGACGCAGACATTGACGCTTCAGGGACCCTGGCTCCCTCTTGAAACTCAGATCGACAAACAAGTAACATACCTGATGGACCATGACGACTTGACAAAGACAAAATCAGAAAAAATAAAAAGAGAAGATGACTCAGGCAGTAATAAAACAGGAAGCCCCACTGAGTCCATACAATTCTTTAGGACGATTTTTTACTAAAACAACTGCGAACGCTGAGACAGGAAGTAACAAACAATATGCAGAAAGAACAAGAAGCAGAGAAACAGTTGAGAAAGTGTGAAAAATTAATTGTGTCATGGCAAAGGATTAAACACACTCTAGAGCAGGCAACACCAGAAGTGAGGGGTAGAGCAGCCACATAGCAAGTGAAGTTGTCTCTGCCCCTGTATCTGGGGCCGGAACAGACAGCCTCAAAGGGAGTTACCTCCTTTAACAGGGAGGAAACCCCCCCTAGGGGGCTGTACCCATCCATCAAACTAACACAGGGGGTGCTGGTTTTAGAAAATATCAACACCAATCCTTTTAGACAAGCAGCAGCACCATCATGTGGACTGCTGGAGGAACAGCCTGAAAAGCCTGACCTGTTCAGCACCTCCATGGCTCAAAACAAAGGTTTTTGCACCTCTTCCACTCATAAACAAAGAGGAACAGGGGGTTGCAATCAGTCCAGCCTAAATTACAGCATGGGCTCAGGAAAGAACGAAGAGGCGAATAAAATAGAAGAACATATAAAATAAACTAGAAAAAAATGGTGGCTCACAGCAAAGAAATGATTGAACAATGTGAGTGCAGAATGGAGAGATTATAGCATGAGCTATAGAATACACAAGGAAAGCAACCTGTCAGAGTATCAATGACCGCTAGAGGACATTTGATACCCGAACAGGGAGAGCAGGAGAATTTCCTATTGATAACAGAGAAGGAAATAGATCACGAAATTGACAAACTAAGAACCACATCAGGCCATTTACGAGAAGTTGACTGCTCACAAACAGCCCATCCCTCTGGTGGAACCCACATAATGACAACAAAAGGATTAGATAAAAAACTTGATGAGGCTGAGTACATGTTTCCGTTACTACAATCATCCTGGGGTCGCCAAAAATAAGTGCCCTTCCCAGTGGGAGACAGAGATGCTCTGGTTGACAAACTCCCAAGCATCTCTGCAGGAGGCAGAATGTGGCTTTCCGAACTAAGTGACATCACTAGTGGAATGTCCCTGGCCCTAGGAGACTTTAGAGCAATCCTGGAACAGTGTGTGACGCCCCTGGTGGCCAGAGAATTAGAAACAGTAGCACGCACCAGTAAACTGGACAACGAGGTCCCACTGAGTCGAGTAATAACAGAGTTAGGACGTGCAATCAGACACCAGTACCCATTATCCACTCCCACAGCTATCCCCAAGTTTGAGCGGGAACTTCAAGTTCATCCCAAAGTTTATAAAACCCTGGCTGCTAAAAAGTGGATGAGACACACAACAGTAAATCCTAAAGGAACACCCTCTAATTTAACTGAATTATTTAGAGAGGCAGTCCTGAAGAAAGTGTCCACATCTGTGGCAGAACTGATGAGACAGAATCCAGATCTCCCTGGGTGCGATTACGTTGAGTGGGAAAGAAATCTAATAGACCACCTGCAAACAATACGAGAAGAACAAAAAAAGAAAATTAATGAGAAAGCTGAATTAGATAATCAATTGCTTTTGCTATTGACCACACTATTCTCCTTGAAAAATTAAACAAATATGGTATAAGAGGACCAGCATTACACTGGGTATCTAGCTATTTAAAAGATAGGAAACAGTTTGTACAAATAAATGGTGTAAAATCTGACCTGTGCAATATCACTTGTGGAGTTTCTCAAGGCTCTGTACTTGGACCAAAGTTATTTATTTTATATGTGAATGACTTAGTGAATGTATCAGGACTCCTCAAATGTGTCCTTTTTGCAGATGACACCACATTTTTTTGTTTGGGTAAAGATGTGAAACGGATGTTGGAATTGATGAAGACAGAATTTGATAAAATACAAACTTGGTTTAAACTTAATAAATTATCATTAAATTTAGATAAAACTAAATACATGATATTTAGTAACAAAAAGAGAACTGTTGATGATCCATTTAAAATTGAGGGTGTTGAGATTTGTAGAGTTAATGAGATGAAATTTTTGGGTGTAATCATTGATGAACAGCTAACATGGAAGAATCACATAAATTCTGTAAGAACAAAAATATCTAAATCTATTGCAGTACTATACAAAGTCAGGGAATTATTAAATGATAAAGCTCTGTACATATTGTATAACACAATCATTGTTCCACATTTAATCTATTGCATTGATGTTTGGGGGAAAGCGTGTAAAACATTTACAAAACCTATTTTTATTTTACAGAAAAGAGCTGTAAGAATTATCACCAGAAAGCATTACAGTCACCCATCAAGCACATTATTTTATCAACTGAAGTTATTGAAGTTCCATGATTTGGTAGATTATAGTATTTTATCAGTTATGTATAGGGCTCAAAATAACACATTACCATTAAATATCCAAAGAAATTTTGTTAAAAGGCAAAGTTGTTATAATCTTAAGGGGATAGAGATATTTGTCAAACCAAAGTCAGAACTAGTCTGAAGGGAAGGTCTACCTCAATCCAAGGAGTTGGATTGTGGAATGGTCTAGAGAGTGATGTGAAAAATGCCAAGTCAATGTGTACATTTAAGAAAAAGATCAAAACTGAATTGTTAAAAAAGTATATATGAAGTAGCTTAGTGTGTGTTTTGTATTAGAATTAGAAAAATTAGAAAGTTATTCATTTTGTTCTGTTACTTGAAAATTATTATGATTGAAATAATTGTTTGAAAAAAGGGGCAGATATAATAAGATTTTTTCTTCTTTCTGCTGCCTTTCATTTTAAATCTTTTGTATCTTTTTTTTATATTGTTATGGAATTGTTTTGTACTTTTTTAAAATGAATAAACTTTATACCATACCATACCATACCAAATTATAGCTGTAGGGAGCTAGACAAAAAGCAACAAAGAAGAAGGAGAGGACAGAGAATGTGATGGTTGCAGCGGATCCACAGCCGACGCCTTCTCCTGCTGGGGCACACTATACTAATAAATATCCTGGAGGAGTAGCCCCTCCTCCTTCTCTTTTTCCCTATCCTGCAAACCCTCTCCCTCCTCCTATTTTTTATCAAAATTAACACAAGTCTGCTGGCTTTGGTCGCGGCGAGGTGTGACGTGCTGGTGGTGGTGGCCGAGGACGGAGAGGCATAGGGCGGGGACAAGGGGGAAGACGTGGATATGGAGGAGCCGCTCCTGACATCTGCTACAACTGTGGAAGACCAGGCCATTGGTCCAGAGATTGCCGACCTCCACCACAAGGATGAGCACCACCCAGTGGACAACCAGGTATGCTGCCACACAACACAGCAGCAATACCCACTCTGAACACAGGAGGGCAGTATCTGTAGTGGGAAGACTTTCCCACTACTGGTACTTACTGACACATCCCTGAGAACCAACAGGGTAGCATGGGCACAGCAGACCCTATGCTCCCGGTGAGAGTGGGAGGACAAGGAATGAACTTCTTGGTGGACACAGGAGCCACCTACTCTACAATCACCACAGCTCCTGTCAACTACCTATCCACAAGACTGTGTCATTAATGGGGTTCTCGGGGACAGAGCAACATCTGCCCTTGACTGTACCACTGCCATTTCAGATGGGAACACAAAAATTACAACATCCATTTGTCTGTTCACCTGCAACACCAGTCAACTTGATGGGAAGAGACTAACTGATAAAGATGGGGGCAACTTTACTCTGTGGGGCACAAGGGGTGAGAGTTCAATTCCCAGATGGCTCCTATTTGCGATATGTTGAACTGTGCACAGATGGACAGTACTTGATATAACCAGTGGCTCCTGAACATGCTGATATCTACTGAGGCCGCATGACTGCTGAAGGGTCTAGTCCACTGCTGAAGCTGTTCCAACAATGGAAGCCTTGAATCCTGAGTCTACGCACCTATGTCTCTCCTCCCGACCCCCAGCATGTCACGCTCTTCTATGACAGGAGCCACGCAGACTGGTATCAAGAGAAGTTTACAGCTCAACTGGAGGGTAAGATTTGGACAATTCACACACAAAATATTTATATGGCCCCGGCTGGGGTGGCAGCAACGGTGGAGTTAACTCATGAACAATTACTGTGGTATCAAATGAGTGATGAAGCTGTGCCTCACATATCTCTCTCTCTCTCCATGTCGAGCACGAAGCAAAGGAGCTGGGAGGAATGGTTAAACGTTCCCTGGCAGTTACGGACTGGGTTCCCACCTCAGTACCAGGTCTGTGCTTTTCAAATTCTTGTGACACATACAGAATCTCCTCTCACACAGAAGAACAGGTGATGCTAGAACACGAGTTGTTGGCTCGTGACCACGAGAGAGAGAAGACTGATCATCATTCTGCTGCAGCAATGTTGGCCTCCATACCTGAAGGATTATGGGCCATCTCCCCCATGGACATGGGGAAGACACAGTGCAGCCCAATCACCTTTCAGGTAAACACAGATACACCCATTTGGGTCCCACAATACCCACATAAACAACAAGCAGAAGAAGGAATTGCAGACACAATTCAGGGATTGATTGCTGCAGGAGTTTTAGAACTCTCACGGTCTGAGTGGAACACACCCATCTTGCCCGTAGAGAAAAAAGGATCCGATAAGTATCGAATGGCACATGATCTGCGTGCTATTAATGTGATATTGAGAACACCTACAGTACCTGTACCTAACCCTTATGTGTCTATTTCATCCCTAGACCCCAATGGTACACCTGTATTGACTTGGCTAACGCCTTCTTCTGTGTACCTCTAGCAGAAATTTGTAGAAATCTATTTTCTTTTACCTACAAAGGACAACAGTGGCATTGTACACGACTCCCCCAGGGTTTTGCTCTATCTCCAGGTATTTTCAATCAGGTTTTTGCAGTCTTGTCCTCTTCCTAGAGATACAACACTGATCCAATACGTGGACGACCTGTTACTTGCCACGCCCACGCCTGACACCTGCATAGATGCAACTAGGTTGGTGTTGGAACATCTACACAAAAATGGCTTTAAGGTTAGTAAAAATAAATTATAGATTGGCAGAAAACAGGTCTCCTTCCTGGGATAAATAATCTCTGCAGGAACCACTAGCATGTCCAAAACTCATAAACAGAGTATCTTGACACACCCCAAACCGACACATGTAAAAGACATGCTTTCCTTTTTGGACCTAACAGTGTACAGCAGAGGGTATATTCCTGAATACACAGATTTTATACAACCCATGAGGGATTTGGTCAAAGAGGAAGGCGTGAAAAACTTGAACAACATTTTGATATGGACATAGGAAACTGAAGAAGCCTTCATAAAATTCAAACAACACATGTCATCTGCAGCAGAACTGACATTACCTGATTACAACCTACCCTTCTTTTTAGATGTTTCTGTAACAAAACTAGCCATAAATGGGGTTTTGTTTCAGAAAAAAGGGGGTGAAAGAAAGGTACTACAATACTTATCGACAATGATGGATAATATGGAAAACTGGCACCCCCCATTCACACAACACGCAGCAGGGATTGCAAAATTAATTAAAAAAACAGCACACATTGTTATGGGACACTCCCTAGTGGTATTAACCACACATAGTGTAGTGGCTTATGTAAATTCTCAGTGCTTTACTATGACCGCTTTAAAACAACACAGGTTATCTAAAATACTAGAAGCCCCCAACATTACCTTCACATATGAAGGAATAAACATGGTGGACTGCATCTCCGAAGGAGAACTGCACCAGTGTGAAAAGCTTGTGACCACACTGGAAAAAGTAAGACCGGACCTGCAAGCTGACTAACTAATTTTTCTCTCAAATTTAAGCTTTGTCCAGTTGATTTAAATGCCTGTATATAAATTGTTGTTTGTTTGTCAATGACATGTGAAGGATCTAACGTGGCTGAAGGTTTGAAGCCCCGTGTAAAAATTGTGATGGCATTTTTATTGACGTTAAAATCTTTACAAGAAGCATGTTCAGTCCGAAAGATGTTCCGGGTGTAATTGCCCGTCGCTGTTTACTAGAAAAACGTTAAAACTTGGACGTCTGGAAAGCGTCAAGAGGTGTGGTCATGTGACAGTTCGAAGAAAACTCTACTGGGTTTTTGGGTGCCTGTGGGGAGTTTTTTTGCTAAACTCCTTGAAAGAAGTTGATGACCTTGGGTTTCTGTTTATTATAGCCTCCTTAGGTCTGTAGTTGAAAACAGACTGGTCAGCAATACATCCCCGAGCAACTTTCTTTTTTTTTTCTCTCATGCTCGAGGCTGTGCTTCTGACATGGCAGAATCCTTAAAATAAACACCTATATTTGGATGATTCCTAGAAAGAATCTAGAAGAAGAATACCTACAGATGACCATATGGAGCTGTTATGGTTAAAGACAGGGTTTGATAGCTTTTTAAAATAGGCAGTGATGGAAATGTGTTTTTATAAGTTGAGGAACAAACAAGAACCTTAGTTAAGAAGGTATAGGGAAATATAACATCATAAGATTCAACTTGTCTGCTGGTCTCCTTAGATAGAGAACTTTACTAATTGGCTTTTAGGTATGTGAATTTTTCTGTAAAGTGCCCTGAGACAACTTTGTTGTGATTTGGCGCTATATATATAAACTGAATTGAATTGAATAAATGCCATGTCTATTTGTTGCATGAATGATGTTGGAGTGTGAGTGAGTGTCTGCTGTATGAATGATAGTGTGTTTGTTAATGTATAACTTATATGGGTTACTTTACAGATGTATAAGATTAAAAACTGATAACTTTAGCAGCCATCTAGTACAAGATCACTTAATGACAGGAAATGTACACAGACTTATAAAACCAAAGGCGGAGGGGGAAAAAAATCATCACATTTATATTAACATACATTTATTTAAATAACTTTTCAAGACCAACAGGTACAGTTCAAACTGGCAGCCCAGACAGAAAACAGAAATCTCCACACTCAAGTTGATAAAAAAAAAGGGGGGGAATCCCTGCAGTGTTCTGGTCCTGATCTTACTTCTTCCGGTATTATGTGCAGATTTTTGCATATCCAACTATGGGGGCATGGAGCTGAATTACACCTTGGGCAAGGCAACCACCTTCCAGTTCGACCTGTGCAGTGTCATATCGTGTGGAGAACACCAGGCCAGCTGGAGAGGGTATGATAGGACCTACCTCTCTGATGGCCATACAAAACCGCATGGCACTGGACATGGTATTAGCTGAAAAGAGGGGAGCCGGTGCTATGATTGGAGAAAAATGTTGTACTTTCATCCCTAACAACACTGCCCCAGACGCGTCGGTGACCAGAGCACTGGAGAGACTGAGAAGACAGAGTAAGACCATGCACGAACACTCAGGCATTGAGAACCCCTTAGAAGAATGGTTTTCAAACATGTTTGGTAAATGGAAAACATTAGTAATCTCTCTGTTAGTGTCTGTGGCTACATTTTTAGGGATCATGGTGGTCTGTGGCTGTTGCTGTGTGCCCTGCTGTCGTTCACTGGCGGTCAGATTCATCACCTCTACAATCAAGAAAGGTGGCAGTGAGCGCCCTCCTGCTTACCAAATGTACAACCAGGGACGAGCCATGGAACTATCCTTAGTGGCCATCGCACCGCTACTGGAAGATGCTGACTGCTCCCGCCAGCTTTAAAGTTGCATGTTTTGCTAAAATGTTACATTGTTTGTTTACCAAGAAAGATGAGGGAAAGTTTCTTTTCCTGTACAGGTGGGGTCTGGGTCAGAAATGACCACCGTCACAGAGGCGTGAGGTGATGTCCTGCTTTCCTCCTTAAAATGAACAGCTGCCTCAGGGGGGTTTCCAGGACATGCAGAGCTACACCTATTCTGTGTGTGTCCCACCTGATGACGAGATCACCAAGTAAACTGGAACGGCAGAAGAAAATAATAAAACAACTCCATAAAAGGACTTCCAGGAAATGAAGACATCAGTTTGAACTAGTTTAGACAAATAACTTAAGAATGTGTGACACATCTGTGGGTGGAGCTTTTGTGTTTAAATACAGGAAATGCTGAAGCTCCAGTCAGACGTGTCTTGGGTTTTTGCTGCGTCTCTGTTTGTTTGGGGTAAGAGCGTCTCCTTTCAGCTGAACGCTTTAATTAATGTTGGTAATACTTTTTAATTTGAATCTCTCTGACTGATTATTGTGTCTTTTCTCCATGTATCTGAACCAATGAGAGGAACAGGTGAATAGGCTGAAAAGTCTCAGTTGTTGTGTTAATTTTCTTCGACAGGGCTCATGGAGGAACAGAAAACTATAGTTTGCTTTTTTCTTTAGCCACTCCTGTGTTTCTCTAGCTGTATGTTGAGGGTCATTCTCCTGCTGAAGGACCCATAGCCTGTGACTTAGGCCAACTTTCTGGCACCAGGTAGGATGTTTTGCTCTTGGATGCCTTGATGGTCTTGAGACTGCACAGATTCAATGTTCCCCATGTGCCCCATGCCCTGAATTCTCTCCATGTTTGGTGTGTAAAAATAATTATAAACAAAAAGGATAATGTCAATTTCAATTATGGTCTCAGATGAAGTTGTAAGTCGGTGATCTAACTTTCAATAAATAATGTACAGATTTCATGTTGTTTTATTGGTCCAAGGAATTTAGTAAGTTGCATTTCAAATAGCTGGAAAATGCATTGTTTTGAGTAGATTTTTTTTTTCTTCAAAATTTTTTCAAGTGCATGTCCAAAGCCCCCCCCCCCCCCCCCAGGATTACTTCATGTTGCTAATGCTGGCAAATACATAGACACCTTATTCTTGGGGGCTCTACTGTATAAATGATTATGGGTACAACTTTTTCATTCAACCTTTATTTAGACAGGTAAATCCCATTGAGCCTCGAGGACTCATTTACAAGAGACCTGATACAACTTCCTCTCAGACAGGAAGTAGCAGTAAGCATTGGTTAATCATGATAGAGGAACACGGACCACGGTTTATTTGAAAGTCTAACAAAGCTAAGTAATGTCCTATGGACAGATTAAAAATATTGTTGAAACGTTTTGTCTTTTTTCCAAAAGACTTCTTCAATCTAAGGAGCTGCAACAAACCCAGTCTTGTACAAACCGGATTCCAAAAAAGTTGGGACACTAAACAAATTGTGAATAAAAACTGAATGCAATGATGTGGAGATGGAAAATGTCAATATTTTATTCGTAATATAGATGACAGATCAAAAGTTTAATCTGAGTAAATGTAACATTTTAAAGGAAAAATATGTTGATTCATAATATCACAGTGTCAACAAATCCCCAAAAAGTTGGGACAAGTAACAATAAGTTGCTGGAAAAAGGAAATTGAGCATATAACAAACAGCTGGAAGACCAATTAACACTAATTATGTCAAATTGACAAAATGATTGGATATAAAAAGAGCTTCTCAGAGTGTCAGTGTCTCTCAGAAGCCAAGATTCAATCTTATACATCTGTAAAGTAACCAATATTAGTTATACTTTAACAAACACACACTATCATTCATGCAGCAGACACTCACACTCCAACATCATTCATGCAACAAAAATACATGGCATTTATTAATTTTGATTCAGTTTATTTACAAACCGGATTCCAAAAAAGTTGGGACACTAAACAAATCCTGAATAAAAACTGAATGCAATGATGTGGAGATGGCAAATGTCAATATTTTATTCGTAAATAACATAGATGACAGATCAAAAGTTTAATCTGAGTAAATGTAACATTTTAAAGGAAAAATATGTTGATTCAAAATATCACAGTGTCAACAAATCCCCAAAAAGTTGGGACAAGTAGCAATAAGTGGCTGGAAAAAGGAAATAGAGCATATAACGAACAGCTGGAAGACCAATTAAGACTAATTAGGTCAATTGACAACAACCAGTGCGTCTGTGAAGACTGACACGTGTGATGTAGGTCTGCTGACGGGGGCTCCCTCCGACAAAAACCAGGGGTTTTCCCAGTGTCGGATGTCTGCTCTCACGGAGGGAGGAACAGTGATCATCCATCTCTTTTTGCCTCACCAGATCCATGCGTTGACGACATCGTATTTAACAGCTTTATGATGGAAAATATATGTTATTACTCTGCCCGGTCTTACGTGGCGGAGCTGGACTCTTAGAGAGACGATTCTTGTCTGTTTTGATAAACGAGTAAATGAGTTTAGCCCCACTCCCAGATAACAATCGTCTGAGCCAATTTTATGGCAAAGCCCAGAATTAGCAGGTGTGACGTCAACATCTGAGCCTGAGCCGACATGTGAAGCCGTCTGCCCACGATCGCCTTGTTGAAAAACTGACAGGTCCACATAGGTCTCGTTCCTCCGGTCCGTTGAACCAGGAAGTAATGTGAGTAACAACCTGCGTTTTCCTCTCCGTCGGGAACCCCTGGACTTCTGCCTATAGGGATGAGACCTGGTCTGGTGACAGGACGGTCTCTAAAAACTCCTCAGAACGGAGGGGGCCGGGCTGCAAGTTGCAACATGTAACCCCTGCTATCAGCTTTGGCCATCCATGTCTGGCGAGCAAGCTTGCAGCCATTCTGCATAACGTCCATGGAGTGGGCGCGCGTTTAGGTGGCGTGTCATGTTTTAACGGATGTCAGTCAATCCATCGCCTCAACCGCTGTCATGAGCCGCGGGAGTGTGTTCCGCGTGACCCACAGGCGAAGCTTCCTCGAAGTGACGGAGCTGCTGTCAGGTCATCCGAGCTGACAGACTGGCTAAAAAGACATTTTCATCATAAAATGATGTTTATTCC
This sequence comes from Nematolebias whitei, assembly GCF_014905685.2. Classification (NCBI taxonomy): domain Eukaryota; kingdom Metazoa; phylum Chordata; class Actinopteri; order Cyprinodontiformes; family Rivulidae; genus Nematolebias; species Nematolebias whitei. Next base: position 41,075,266 of record NC_056505.1, on the reverse strand, counting down.
CACATTCGTGTCATCTTCACACACATCCCGCAAACCATCATTGAGACATCTCCTCCTGAGCTCTGTGGTTTGTTGTCCTAGGGCGGCACCTGTTGGCGATTGTAACGCTAATTAAGGCTAGGCGCCTGACTATGGCCAGTATAGTTATAGGCAATCCGAAAGGTTCGGCTGAGGAGCTCCTGTGTGTGAATAAAATACCGTCAGACAGAAAGTAAAGTTAACTTATTGTATTTAAGGTTGTATATTTATGTATATTTAGTTAGATATCTTATAATAATTTCCAATAAACATAAGCAATAAACACAACAAAGAAAAAACACAAAACAATAGCAGGAAAGGATAAATAAACCCCGATGACACCCAAGAGGTTTTTTTTCTATTTTCTTTAAGCCCGTTCTGGAGTCTAGAGTGATTATTGTCCATCAATCAATACTCCACAGTTTTAAATCCATGATCCAGGGCAATATGTCCAGAAAAATAGTTGGTGTGGTTCAGTCCTACCGCGAAGCTGCGGTGATTTGGTAGCTCGCCATCCTGGGTGGGAACAGGGGGGTAAAAAAAAAACCTGACCTAGACGAGGTCATAAATAAAACAAAAATTAGCATTCACATTTGAACAGGGTTAAACTGTTAAAAAAATAATTAAACATTCATAAAAGAACAAATAGCTATATTCCATCAAGCATTTCTCAGGAAACATTTGAATTAATTTCAAATTAAAGATTACATTACTGTTACAGTACAGTTACAGATCAAAGTTAAAGTGCACTTTCAAGTAGTATCTAAGTTTAATTGACATCAGAGTCAATTAAACTTAATTGACTTCAATATTTTTTCAATAAACAATTAATTGTTTTTCTTTTTTTTTCTTTAGTTTTGTTGCGCAACTCCACAGGAATTAACCAGTTCCAGACTTCCATCGGCCGTCACCAAAATCTAGAAAAAGTAACTAAAACTATCCTAAAAGGACAAATTTACAAAAATCAAAGGGCTTATTTAATACTTTGAGGGTATGTCTTCTAAAGGGCAGCACGGTGGCGCAACTGGTAGAGCTGCTGCCTCTCAGCGAGCAGGTCCTTGGTTCAAACCCCGGTCCAGGGGCCTTTCTGGGTGGAGTTTGCATGTTCTCTCCGTGCATGCGTGGGTTTTCTCCGGGTACTCCGGTTTCCTCCCACAGTCCAAAAACATGCATGTTAGGCTGATTGGTAACTCTAAATTGTCCCTAGGTGTGAGTGAGAGAGTGAATGGTTGTTTGTCTCGTTTGTCTCTATGTGGCCCTGTGATGGACTTGCGACCCGTCCAGGGTGTACCCCGCCCCTCGCACAGTGATTGCTGGACATGGGCACCAGCGACCCCCGTGACCCAAAATGGAATAAGCGGGTAAAGAAAATGGATGGATGGATGGATGGGTATGTCTTCTATTCGGCCACAAAAGTAACAAAAAGAGAATGATCTTTTAGTTAATAAGACCATTTTTGAGTCACAAAATACATAGATTGAGTGGGCGTGTCGCCACCGCATTTCTATTATATTAAAAAAACAAAGTTATGTAAAATGAACGACTCACCGTCGAGTGGTTGCCAGTTAACACCCAATTTAAGCTCTCGGTCGTGTTAATTTGGCTCGATCCAGTCGTATTCTCCCGTGTGTTTGGAAGACGCCAAGCTCACGCAGCCAGCCACAGTGACAGCAGCAATAGCAGTGGAGGGGGTCCGAGTTCATCTCTCACCCGGAACTTATAGTGTGGCATCAGTTTGACCCGCCAAAATAAAATACGGGTTAATTATCTTGTGCAGGTTACACGATCTCCGGGAAAAGCTGAACTTCCGGATGCCAGGGATGTCTGACGGGCGGGGCTGGCATAGCAGAGCAGGGAGGTGTTGTGTAGCCGTGGAACATCTTGAAAATGATCCCTCGTTCATGAGGGCCCTCCAACAAAAAAGCTTTCTGCAGCTCCTCCGAGAGGGAGGTGGAGTGATGGGCCAGGTGAACCTCTGGGAAACCTCGTCCTCCGGCTGCGATGCGAGACCGGCAGACAACATAGAGGCGCACCGGTTGAGGATGACGTCAGCTGCCTTGCAGATGGAGCGTATGTCTCCTCCCGCCTCTTGAACGTTGTACGCCAACAGCGTAACGTGCTGTTCTCTGTGGCCGCCTGGAACGCACGCTGGTCAGCTTGGTTGGAGAGCGGCGTCACCATCTGGTTATGCTTATTTGGAGGCGCAGGACACTGGTCCAAACTGGACATCTTTGCTCCGAAAAAGCCTCCATCAAGGCTCAGCTCCCGGGGGGCACTGAGGGAATTTCCGCTCGGTGAAAACCCCTCTGCTCTGGTGATGGGCGCGGATGTGGGAACTGGCGCCCTATTCTACCAGGAACCGGCTGCGGCCTCGTCCCAGTAGGACGTCCTGCTGGGAAACCCGAGGCCAGATGGGATCAGGACGGCGAGCCGGAATGGAGCCCAGAAAACCTTCCCGCTAGATCATCCGAACTGGCGGGGAAGGCGAGGCATGGAAAAAAGTCCCTTCATCTCAGCCGCCTCCTGGATTATGCCGGGCAGCTCCAGAGGAGGGCACCGGCGGCAGGGAGCAGTGTGGTCGCCAATGCGAAACAAGGTGAGGGGGTGCGCATTCGCTCAGCCCCCCTCTACCGACACTACGCTCTCCAGGAGGGAAAGAGCAGTGGGGGGGCTGTTGCTGACGTCGCCTGTCCCAGAGGAAACATCCGATTCGCTCCGAGAGTCGGTGATAAGAGGAAAATTACAAGATGGCGTCGTCCAACGTATAGCGACCTGCCACTGAGAAATATTCCTAAGCGCTTACCTTGAAACAAGACTGCTTGTCTGTTTCTCCTCGGGGAGGAGAGCTCACCGGGACGACAGGAGGTTGACGTGGCAGGCCACAGGCAGTCTTAACAAAGGTTGGTCAGCTAGACAACGTTCCTTCTTCGTTCTTCTGACAGTGCTATTAGCTTGCTGAAGAAAAATGGGAGCCGATTACCCGCTCTTAACGTAATTTATACAGACCGGGTGGGGCCCACACAGCAGGTGGGCGTGGACTAAATTTTTCAGTGTAATGCTTCGCATGACGGGATAAAACCCACTAAGCGACAGCCTTAAAGGGCGAAGCCTATATGAAATGGAACGTTGGTTACGTACTGTAACCCCAGATTCTATGAGTATAAGCGTAGCCCTTTAAGGCCTTCGCTTTAGTGGGTTTATCCCGTTATGCAGAGCATAAGCACTGAAAAAAATTAGTCCACGCCCACCTGCTGTGTGGGCCCCACCCGGTCCGTATAAATTACGTTAAGAGCGGGAAATCGGCTCCCAAAATAGCTTTTTTCTTCAGCCATTTAGGAGCCAGTGAGGCCCGACGCTTAAAGGGCTACGCTTATACTCATAGAATCTGGGGTTACAGTACGTAACCAACGTTCTATGTCGTATAAGCTTCGCCCTTTAAGGCCTTCGCTTTAGTGGGTAAAGGGCGAAGCCGATGTGGTCCTCGCCTCACTGGGTCCATTCGAACACAGTAAGAAGCGGAAGCTTGCCCAAAAAACGTCTTGTCACTCAGCTCCCCGTGTGCATAACTACGCATCGCGTAGTTATGTGCCATGCACAGACGCATGTTGTGTAGCTATGCGTTCTGACAAAGCATGAATACCCCGGAAAACTTTCAACGGGAAGAAGAAGTTGAAAAGAGGGGGGGGGGGGGCATGAACCAACTGGTTCATGGCTGAACAGTATAACAGATTAATGTCCATAAATTGATTATTAATCAATTGAACTGATTGGTAACAATAATCATGAACTGATTAGTGACAATAGAACCAAAATCACAGACACGACTTGTGACTGAAAACAACATCTCACACTGTAATGCATGCAGACAGAAGTGAGCTTAAACAGAGTTCCATGAGAACAATAATATTCATTCTGTTAGAGCACTAAGGACAGAATGTGTCATGGAACGAGCCGTTACATCACGTAGGTAAAAGCGAATAAATGAGCAGGGTGTTGACCATGCAGCCGCAGTGCAAATGTCCTGCATTGACATACCATTATGCAGAGCAGTCGAAGATGCGATACCCCTGGTGGAGTGTGCTTAGAGGTTGACAGGAGGCTCTAGATCTGATGCTCTGTAGGCTTCAGAAAAGGCCTCACACAGCCAGAGTGACAAGCGCTGGATGGATAACGGCGACCTGCTGAAGCATCTCTATAATGCACAAACAATTGTTGAGTTTGAAACGCATTGCAGCTGTGTGCGTTATGTAACACGTCAACGCCCGCACCGGGCAGAGAAGATGAAAAGATGCTTCTTCTTCTGATCTGTGGGGGGGAAAAGACCCCTCCAACGATATCACTCTTGATTTAAAAGAGCTCGTGATGTTTTAGGCATAAAAGCTGGGTTGGTCTTAAATCAGCTGAGCTGCCCGTCAGCCTAATTCTAAGGCATGACGAAGCAACAGAGAGGGCAGATAATTACTTACCCTCTTAGCGGGTGTTAAAACCAGCAGCAGGGCTGTTTAAAGAGACAAGAATTTAAATGAAACCTGATCCAGAAGCTCAATTGGAGCTTTGATCAGGGCTCGCAGGACCAGCGTTAAATCCCACTGTGGAGCAAGTGGACATGAAGCAGGCCTGTGTCTCTGAACATCTTTTAGAAAAACGCTTCATCAGCGGGTGATTAAAAGCTGTTCTGTCTCCGAAACCTTCGTGGCAGGAATAGATGACTGCAACTGTACGTTAAAGCGTACTGAAAACCAACTCCCTATCCATCAGCTGTTGTAGAAAAACAACGCGCCGCCTAAAAAGCATGAGGTGGCCTCTAAACCTTCTCTGTACACCAGCGCTGAAAAGCCGTCCCCTTTGATGTGTACAGAACTGTGGTAGATGCAGCACGTGAATCTGAATTGTGCACACTATCTCCTGAGGGAGACCCATCCTCTAAGTGGGACCGCTCAGCGGTCAGACCCACAGGTGTTGACCTATTTCTGGGTAACTCTTGGTCGCTCCTCCTGCCTGAAGGAGAGCATCCTCCCTCCACGACAGTTCCACGGCGACCCGACAACAGACGTTGCAGGCCTGGGAACCATGGTGCGTTCACACGCCGGGAGCCACCAGGAGAGCTGTCAATCCCTCCTCCTGAACTCGGTTCAGGAACCGTAAAAAACAGAGGAGGTGGGGGAAAAGAAACGCGTATAAAAGCGTTTTGGGCCACCGGCTGTGAGCAAATGCGTCCCCCCCCCAGCGATGGATCGTCTCGCGGGCTCAGGAAAAACCATAGTTGACACTGAGCGTTCTTCTCGCGTCGCAAACAGGTCCACAGCTGCTTGCCAACTTCTGCTGCGTCTGAAAACATCAGGTCTGGATGGAGGGTCCGGTCCACGTGACGTGGGCCGCCCCTGGACGTCACATCTGCCCCTCCGTTTAGAACACCGGATATGTAAACCGCTCTAATAAAGAGCAGGTTTTGATGAACCCAACTCAGTAGCTTTCGCACAATGTGTAACATCTGAGCTGAACGCACACCCTTGATGGTTATGTACGCAGCAGTCATCATGTTGTCTGTGTGAATCAACACGTGTTGATTCTGTAGCACGGGAGCAAAGTGTTGAATCACATTCAGTACTGTGCGACAATCCAAAACATTGATGTGGGCTGATGTGTAGTGGGGCCACAGCGCCCCTACTGCTTGAGATAGGCATGTCCCCCCCCCCCCCAGCCTGACAGCAACGTGTCCGTGAAGACTGACCCGTGACGTGGGTCTGCTGAGGGGAACTCCCTCTGACAGAAAACAAGGTGTTTCCCCAGAGTCGGAGGTCTGCTTCCACAGAGGAAGGGACAATAATCATCCGTCGTTTGTTTTACTGGATCCACATGCAGACGTGCAGAACCACCTCTGGAGGCGTCTCATGTGAAACAAACCAGCGGAACCACTGTGTGAGTGACATCATTTCAACAGCTTCATGACGGAGACAGCTGTTATCACTTGCCAGATCTTACATGGCTGAGTTGACTTTTTTTAAAAATGTCGAATCTAGTTTGTGATAAACGAGTTTTCATGGTGGTTGAATTTAATTCCACTCCCAGAAACAAATGTCTGGGCCGGAAAAATCGAGCTTCTTCCCAATTTATGGCGAAGCCCAGATTTAACAGGTGTGATGTCAACACCTGATCCTGCATCAGCGCCTCCTGTCTGAATTGACAGGAGCAGCAGATCATCCAGGTAAAACAAAAACTCTCGTCTCTGTGTTAGGATGATCGGTATGCGTTCTCTGGATGTTAAACAACAGATCCAAGAACGGTCTCACCCCTCCGATCCGTGAGTAAAAACCTTGTGTTTTCTCTCCCTTGGGGAACTCTGTAGATTACTTTTATCAGAAACACTTGGATTTCTGCATTTAGGGATGAGATTTAGTCTGATGATGACGGGGCCATTTTTTATAACTCCTCTGAATGGAGGGGTTCGGGTTGCAAACTGTAACTTGTATCATTTGCATAAAAAACCTTGTCCATCCATCTGAAAAACGGCGAGCATGTTTTAGCCACTCTACGTAACGTTCGTAGGGTGAACGTGCGTTAAGTGATGTGTCATGTTTTGTACGGCTGTCAGCCGTCCGCCCCTCAACCGCCGTCATGCGTCACGGGAATGTTTTCTGTGTGATCCCGGGCGAGACTTGTGCTGAGGCGAAGCGTGTGACAGCTGATGACGCGGTGGGGCTGCGCGTTTGACGTCGCTGTGCGAACGTTGAAAAGGCGGAGGGCGTGACTTCATTTACGCCGTGCTGTTGGAGTGAAGGCTGCTAGCCCCGCGGGAGCACCCGTTGTCTCTGGAGGGACGCGCGCCGCTCTCGCTGGAGGGGCGCGCGCTGGAGGGAGGCGGGACTCATTACCGGGTTCTTCAGCTGCTTCACGTTTAGCTGCGTTGAGCTGCCGAAAGCTGAGACGCGGTGGTGACGGCTTCCCGCGTTGATTCGTCGAGACGGGTGTCGTTTCTTGTGAGAGAGAAGGGCCCCCACCCGAACCAGCCTGCGGACCACATTTATACCGATGTGAGCTGGTTAGCGCCGGCAGCTGTGTGTGTGCACCAGCATCAACGTAGCGCCGTTGGATGGAGGCTGATTCATCTTAGTGATCGACTCGTCATGTCAGAGCGGCGGTGAGTTAAAATCCTGTTTAAGGACACCGGCTCATGTGGAGGCTGTTCCATCCCACGAGTGCGAGTTGACACCGCTTGAGTGAGGATCGTGCAGTTCTAGTTGGTAATGAGTTATTTTCGCTTACCGTTGTGCCGTGATTGACTCGTCATGTCTAGAGCGACGGTGAGTTTAAAAACCTTTAATTAAGGACACCGGCTCATGTGTGGAGGCTGTTCTGTGATCGACTCGTCATGTCTTAGAGCGACGGTGAGTTTAAAAACCTTTATTTAAGGACACCGGCTCGTGTGTGGGGCTGTTTCATCCCACGAGTGCGAGTTGACATCGCTTGGGTGAAAAACGTGCAGCCCGGGATTATAACGAGTTATTTTCACTTACCATCGTGCCCTGTAAGCGACTAATAATGTCTTGGAGCGGCGGTGAGTTTAAAAAGCCTTATAAAGGACACCGGCTCTTATGTGTGCGGCCGCTGTGAGCTCATCCGGGCTTACAGACTGGCTAAAAAACAGACACTTGATCATTAATGATGATTTATTTCAACCTTCGTGTCACTTTACACACACCCTCCGGAGACCGTCATTTTGAGAGCTTTCTCTCTCATGAGCTCTGCGATTGTTTGCCCAGAGCGCTGTCTTGCAGGCGAACTCTGGGGAAACGCTGAGCTGCAGGCTGCCGGAGTGAAGAGGGCTGGATTCTGACGGGCGGGGCTGGTGGTGGAACTCAGCGAGAGCCGCGGCCGTGGAAAGTCGAAGCTTGCTCGCGACGGTCCCTCCAGCGGGGACGGGGTGGGCCGCGCGGCTTGATGAGGTGGCGCACAGCTTCTGGCACCTCCTCCGACTGTTTCACTTCGCCAGCATGGTTTGAAGCTGCTCTGAACAGCGCGTCCGCGATGGCTTCATCAGGTCTTGTGCAGATTCTCCGGCAGCGAGGGGAGTAACGAAGCCAGGTGGGTCGTTGGGTCATCGTCCTCCGCGCTGCAGTCCTCGACAGGCAAACCGTGGGAGAGGCACACATGTTGAGCTGGCGTCAGCTGCCTGACAGAGGGAGTTCTTTGTCTCTAAGGCAGGTCTGCGGCCTTCAATCCCTTGGACATGCTATATGCTAGCAGCGCACGTTGTTGCTAACTGCGGCTGCCTGAAAACACATTGGTGGGCTCGATTTGAGAGCGTGTTCGCCGTCTGGTTCGTGTTCCTCCGGAGGGACGGGACGCTGCTCCGACCTGGGCAGCTTCGCTCCGGAAGCTTCCGCGAGGCTTGGCTCCAGGAGGGGTTACCGAGGAATAGCCCCGCTCGGTGAATCCCTCAACTCTGGTGATGGGAGCGGACTGGGGACCGACTCCTCTAATCTACCAGGAAAGAACCATCTGCGGCCTCGCCCGTGGAACGTCCTGTTGGAACGCGAGGCCGTATGGATCAAGACGGTGAGCCACAGTGGAGCCCAGTGAAAAACAACCTTCCCGCCGATCATCCGAACTGGCGGGAAAAGGCGAGGGACGTAGAAAAAAGGGGTCCCTTCATGTCAGCCTCCTCCCGGGTTCCGCCGGGCAACCCCTGAGGGCGCTGTCGGCCGGGAGCGGTGTGATCGCCGATGCGAAACGAGGTGGGATGGGGTGAGCATTCACTCAGCCCCCCTCCACCTACACTACGCTCCCCGGGAGGGAATGAGCAGCGGGGGCTGCAGCTGAGCACGCCTTGCCCCGGAGGAACCATCCGGTTCGCCCCGAGGGTCGGCGATAAGAGGAAAAAACACAAGATGGCGTTGTCCAGCGTGTAGTGACCTGTCACTGGGAAATGTTCCACGACGCTTACCTTGGAATAAGACTGCTGTCATCTTCTCCTCGGGGAGGAGAACTCACCGGACGACCGGAGGTCGACTGCCGGGCCCAGCATCCTTCACAAGGTTGGTCATTTACACAATTTATCTTCTTTGTTCTTCTGACAGTGCTATATTAGCTCGCTGAAGAAAAAATGGGAGCCGATTTCCCGCTCTTAACGTAATTTATACGGACCGGGTGGGGCCCACACAGCAGGTGGGCGTGGACTAATCTTTTTCAGTGCTTATGCTCTGCATAACGGGATAAACCCACTAAAGCGAAGGCCTTAAAGGGCGAAGCTTATACGACATAGAACTGGTCTCCTCTGTCCCCAAACGTCTGTTGAGTGTTGTAAGAAGAAGGGGGGATGCCACACAGTGGTAAAAATGAACTTGTCCCAACTTTTTTGGGATTTGTTGATGCCATGAAATTTGGAAATAACAGATTTTTCTCTTAAAATGATACTTTCTCTCAGTTTAAACTTTTGATCTGTGATTTGTGTTTTATTCTGAATAAAATATTAGATGTTAGCACCTACACATCATTGCATTCAGTTTTTATTCACAATTTGTTTAGTGTCCCAACTTTTTTGGAATCTGGTTTGTAAATAGCACCTTTTCATAGTGGATCAACCAGTTTGTTGGAGACAGACATGATTAAGGAGGACCATCAGCCTAACAACCGATCGTTAGCACCTTGATGGCCGCTTGCTATTCACAGATGGCTGAGTGATACTAGCAATAACAGCATTGTAAGCGGGGGACAACGACACGGAGGCCTCTGCCCTGTTTAATGGTGATTGTGTTCTCTTCACAAAGATGGCCTCATTTACTCCTCTCTTAAGCCATTCTCTATCAAGGATGTGAACATCTTCATTCTTGAAAGAGTGACCTCTGGCCAGACGATGCTGCTCTTTATTCAAAAGTAATTTGCATTCAGTTTAGCAGATAACTCTGTTTTTGTTTTGTTGATATTTATGTAAAATCATGAAGTTTACTAAAATAGCCGTGCTGAGTTCAGGTACCTGTTGTGTTCACGGATGCAGGATCCACCACCAGCTGCTTTAAAAGTTGATGTCCGTGGGTCCTCTCACAGAAAATTTTGAATAACAGAGATGCCATTTCCTGCATTTTGGTGTATTTTAACGGGTTGTTGTATATCAACATTTACCTACATTTGTACTTAATAAAATTACTATTTTGGAGAAGAACAGCAGGTTGTGTGTGAATTATAGCACATCCGATTCTGTCAGGTGTCCTAAACCCCCCGTCCTCCCTCCCCTCACTTCATGTTCTGAGCTGAACTCTTCTCCACTCTTGCTCCAGACTTGTGGCACCGTTTGAAGCACCTGAAGGTTTCAGGTCTCTGTTGTTCAACTAAGGACAATCCATTCATCCCTCCATCCATCCATTTTTTATTAAAGTACTTTGTAAATTGGACTGTGTTTTTGACATTTTGATCGCTGTTGTTATTTTTGACAAATTAGAGCCATTGTTTTGAAACGTGACTTAAAATGTGAATAACAATCAAACATTTCTCTCTTTGTATTCTTTTTTTTTTTTTTTTACAGTAAGTTTTTTTTATTTATTATGTTTGAAATGTAGCAGGAGTTCAGACATCTGCTGATGTGTGCGCGCTAAAGCTGTTTGGATGGAGATGTTTCTGTGCGTAACGTGCACTGTCCACAGGGCATTTATTTATTCTGTTGAATAAATGATTGTTTTTGTTTCGGGGGTCTGAGAGGAGGCGAGAGGGGGTATTTTTCAGTGTGCGGCCCTGCTGAGGAGGGACAATATTTGGAGAGGAGGAGGAGACAAGGACTCCAAGCAGAATCTCTGTGCGTAAGACCATCTGTCCCTCCGTCCTCAACCCCCAGCCCTGAGGCTCATCTCCTGCTCCTCGAAGGAGCGTGTAGTTGGTTCGCCTCACGTGCTGCAGCTAGGAACATCCACTCCACAGCAAGGCTGGATTAACCATATGGGCAACTGCCCAGGGGCCCATGATCTCTAAGGGGCCCAAGGCAGTGAGGGCACAAGGAAAATATCTGGTTATCTCCTGCTATACAGGTCCTTCTCAAAAAATTAGCATATTGTGATAAAGGTTATTATTTTCCGTAATGTAATGATAAAAATGAAACTTTCATATATTTCCTATTCATTGCACACCAACTGAAATATTTCAGGTCTTTAATTGTTTTAATACTGATGATTATGGCATACAGCTCATGAAAACCCAAAATGCCTGTCTCAAAAAAATAGCATATCATGAAAATGTTCTCTAAACAAGCTATTAACCTAACCATCTGAATCAACGACGTAACTCTAAACACCTGCAAAAGACTCCTGAGACTTTTAAAAACTCCCATCCTTGTTCATTACTCAAAACCGCAATCATGGGTAAGACTGCCGACCTGACTGCTGTCCAGAAGGCCATCATTGACACTCTCAAGCAAGAGGGTAAGACACAGAAAGAAATTGCTGAACGAATAGGCTGTTCCCAGAGTGCTGTATCAAGGCACCTCAGTGGGAAGTCTGTGGGAAGGGGAAAGTGTGGCAGAAAACGCTGCACAACGAGAAGAGGTGACCGGACCCTGAGGAGGATTGTGGAGAAGGGACGATTCCAGACCTTGGGGGACTGGCGGAAGCAGTGGACTGAGTCTGGAGTAGAAACATCCAGAGCCACCGTGCACAGGCGTGTGCAGGAAATGGGCTACAGGTGCCGCATTCCCCAGGTCAAGCCACTTTTGAACCAGAAACAGCGGCAGAAGCGCCTGACCTGGGCTACAGAGAAGCAGCACTGGACTGTTGCTCAGTGGTCCAAAGTACTTTTTGCAGATGAAAGCAAATTTTGCATGTCATTCGGAAATCAAGGTGCCAGTCTGGAGGAAGACTGGGGAGAAGGAAATGCCAAAGTGCCAGAAGTCCAGTGTGAAGCACCCACAGTCAGTGATGGTCTGGGGTGCCATGTCAGCTGCTGGTGTTGGTCCACTGTGTTTTATCAAGGGCAGGGTCAATGCAGCTAGCTATCAGGAGATTTTGGAGCACTTCATGCTTCCATCTGCTGAAAAGCTTTATGGAGATGAAGATTTAATTTTTCAGCACGACCTGGCACCTGCTCACAGTGCCAAAACCACTGGTAAATGGTTTACTGACCATGGTATTACTGTGCTCAATTGGCCTGTCAACTCTCCTGACCTGAACCCCATAGAGAACCTGTGGGATATTGTGAAGAGAAAGTTGAGAGACGCAAGACCCAACACTCTGGATGAGCTTAAGGCCGCTATCGAAGCATCCTGGGCCTCCATAACACCTCAGCAGTGCCACAGGCTGATTGCCTCCATGCCACGCCGCATTGAAGCAGTCATTCATGCAAAAGGATTCCTGACCAAGTATTGAGTGCATAACTGAACATGATTATTTGAAGGTTGGCGTTTTTTGTATTAAAAACACTTGTCTTTCATTGGTGGGATGAAATATGCTAATTTTTTGGGACAGGCATTTTGGGTTTTCATGAGCTGTATGCCATAATCATCAGTATTAAAACAATTAACGACCTGAAATATTTCAGTTGGTGTGCAATGAATCTGAAATATATGAAAGTTTCATTTTTATCATTACATTATGGAAAATAATGACCTTTATCACAATATGCTAATTTTTTTAGAAGGACCTGTACTTGGAGCTCTGTGCTGCACAGAGCAAGTAGGTCTCTCTGCAGACAAAATCAGAAAGGCGTATCTGGGGGCAAGGCCGGATTAACCATATGGGCAACTGCCCAGGGGCCCATGATCTCTAAGGTGCCTAGGGCAGTGAGGGCACAAGCAAAATATCTGGTTATCTCCTGCTTTACTTGGAGCTCTGCGCTGCATTTGGGCAGCCCCGCCTCCTCCCAGCGCGGCTGCTGCAGCTCTCGTATTTTTATTTTTTTTTCAATCGGATCCTCTACGGCGCGACCTGTCAATCAACTCAGAAGGCGTGTCAGTAACTGACCAATCGACAACCTCAGTTTGTCCCGAAGGTAAACGCCCCTTACCTGCTGACAAGCTCATCAGGTTTTTTTTCTTGAGAAACATTGTTTTAATTCAAGCAATAAGTCTGTATCTGTTGTAAATCGTAAATGGTAAATGGACTGTACTTATATAGCGCCTTTCTATCTGATCAAGATACTCGAAGTGCTTTACACTACAATCTTTGTCCTCATTTACCCACTCATACACTCTACATCTCTACAAAGCTAATTGAACAAATCATTCTAATGAGACTAATCAGTGCTTTAGATCACATTCATACACTGATGGGACACACATCAGAGGCTATGAGGGGTTCAGTGTCTTGCCCAGGGACACTTCGGCATGTGACTGCTGGTGGATTCGAACCCCCAACTCTCGCACTGGAGGACGACTGCTCTAACCACTGTTGTGAGATGATTTTAGCAGTTTTGCAGATTTTTAATCTACTTAATGAAGAATAGTATGACTTAAAACCGTTCATCAAACAGGAAGGAAAGCTTATTATCGCTCCTCTTACTACAGTGAATGTGGTACTTTGCTATAAGTACGACTATATTTATGGCATCAGAGAAAGCTGAACTTAAGTTATCCACATAAAGTAAAGTGGCATCAGTATGAAAAGAAGGAATGTTAAGTTTGAGATTAATCCAGTTTCTGATGTCTGACCAAAGACTTTGTATTGACATAAAAAATAAAAAAAACTTGCTCGAGGGATTCATCTTCTGATTTACAAAGGGCACACAAATCAACATCAAATTTAAATATTATTTGCAGAAACATGGCTACAGGATATATCTTATTTATTATTTTAAAATGATTCTCCTTCACTTTAGGAGATTTAGGCCATTTGACAAATTTAGAATGAGCAGAAATCATTCTGGTTTTATGATTTATATTGGGAGGGTTCTTGAAGGAATCTTTGTTATACTCAGTAAATCCTTTGTCACAAACATTCATTGATAATCTTATTTAATTTGAAGTCAACTAAGTTACAGATATTTAATTTTAATTTGGGCATCAAATCATCACCTTTGAATATATATTATTTTTAATTATTGAATCAGCTGTTGGTCAGGTTACTTCTTGTTGTGCCATTAGCTCTAAAATAGTTACTGAATCAAGCATTTACTTCCATCCATCCACGGGGGTAGCAGCCTAAGTAGGGAGGCCCAGACTTCCATCTTCCCAGCCACTTGGACCAGCTCCTCCAGGGGAATCCCAAGGCGTGCCAAGTGTTTGCTTCGTAAGTAAAACTAAATATTAAACAACCGTTAAAATACACCAGAATGCAGGAAATGGCAACTACTTTATTCAAAAATTTCTGGGGGAGGACCCCCAGACCTCCCCATCAGTGTGTGTCCCCCACACACACATTATAAATGCTTCTGACACCAGTGGCTAACACGTTACTAAACAAGTACTCATATGGTGTCATGTGGTGTTCAAAGTGCGTTCAACTTAATTCAGTCTTGATGGTTTATGTCAATGAGCATTTGGAGTTTTATAAATAAGAGTACAGTTGATAGTTAGAATTTTAAGTATATTTAGTGTATATTATGGTAATCTATTCTGTATTTTGCCAGATTATGGTGATTCTGGGGTCGTGATGATGGGGCCCTTGAAGATTGTTGCCCAGGGTACAGCAAAGTGTTAATCTGGCCCTCTCTGGGGGGCCACATCTGATTGGACGAGGCATATCCGGGGGGCCACATCTGATTGGACGATAGAAAAATAAAGGCTGAACGATAAAAAGCCGTTTGCGTTAACCACAGACACATTATGTCTAAAAACAAGGCGTTATTGGCAGATTGTGTTAACCACAGGCATATTA
>NC_056505.1:41037978-41040459 GCF_014905685.2 Nematolebias whitei | reverse complement strand
TGAGAGACGAAACGTTTCTACATTTTTTTGTTGATTTGCTTTGTTTTTTTGTTTTTTTGAATGTCCAGAGGACCAGATTTAACTTTTTTAGATGATATGAAAGAAGTGTGTCCATGGTGCGTGTCCTAGGATGAGTGATTGTCTTGTTATCATTGTCAATCTAACTGTAAGGATGGTACCATTTGCTGGCTCTGTTTGTGTCTGTGTTTCCCTAGTGTCTCCTATTCAGTTTAATTGGTGCCACCCTTGTCTCGTCACAGCTGTTTGTAATCACGTCTCGTCTTTTCCTTGTATTTAAGCCGTCTGTTCTGTCTTGTTCCTCGTCGGGTCGTATTCGTTGGGTATCCTGTGTTCTCCTGCGTCTCCTGAGTCTTTTCCTGAGCTTTCTGAGTCCCTTGTGAGTTTTCCCGAGTCTTCTAGTTTATGCAAGTGTTGCTGCCACGTCAGCTTTTTATTTTGTCATTTTATTCATCATTAAAGTATTTGGTTTTTTAATCTGCTGAGTTGAGTCCTGTCTGCACTACTGGGTTCGTTCCTGTCCACCAAACCCTGACATTACGACGCGACCACATATCAGAACCCAGCGGGCAGGGCTCTCTCGGCAGCTTACCTTTTTCTTTTTCTCCTCCGAGCCTCCTGAAGATGAGCAAGTCCACAATCCGGTGCGGCAGGTTCTGGACTAGGCCCATCCGCTCACAAGGACGTTATGACCAGGAGGTGGAAATCCTGTCCTCACCACTCCTGGTTTGGACAGAGCTCGGTACCGGGGAAGCCATCAGACCACTGTTTCTGAGTCCGCCTCGCCTGGCTACTCGGGATGGACGTCGGGGGAGGACGAAGAGATCGAGGAGGAGTTCGGTTTTGTTCCGGTCCCTCGACTCGCCCGTCGTCGCCGGGGAGGTAGGAAGCGGTCCCGGGGGCAGCCCGCGGCGACCGGGTCGGTCTCGTCGGCTGAGCAGAATTTTAGAGTTGGTTCTGGTGTTTCTGTGGGAGCCTGGTCCGCCGCCTCACCTCTCAGGTTTCCGGAGGGGGCGAGATCCGACGTCCCGCGGGAGCTCCGGTCCACTCCTGTTCGGTTCGGCGAGTCCGGTCCACTTGACGTCACAGGGGCGGATTCCGTGGCCTCACCCTCCAGGTTCCTGGTGGGGGCGGAGTCCGGCCTCTCACCGTCACACCGCGCCGCGGCTGTCCAACCCAGTCTGACCGAACCTCCTGAGCAAACTCCCAGTGACTCTGTGGGGGCGTGTTTCGCCACCCCACCTCCCAGGTTTCCGGTGGGGCCGATACCTGACACCACACCCTCACATAGAGACATTTGTCCATCAGTCACATATTCACCCCATGAATTATCCCAAATAAACCACACTCTGCAAAGCCTCTTTTGTTCTGCTAAAAATAACCCGGACTGTCTAGATACTGTGCTCATCCTTGCCGAAAAATTTCTATTATCCCAACCCGATTTAATTCAGCATCCTGAATATCAGCAGCTTCTTGCTGGACTCAGAACTTTGAAAATAGAACATGATTCTGTCTCAGTACCAGTTCTGTTTCCAGGTTCAGATCCGGAACCTCCTGTCGCTGGCTCTGCCCAAGAGTCAGACACTCCAGCTGCAGAACAAGTCCCTGGCTCCTAGTTACAGAGTCAATATCCGAGGGAGGCACTGAATCCAAGGAGGAGCCCCGGCCCGATCATGGACCACACCATCGCCACCACGGCAAGGGTCAACAGCAAAGAGCTTCCAGGAACTCAGCCCTTGCTCCAGCACCTGACTCAGCACCAGCATCAGAAGACCCTGCCTCTGTAGACCCACCGTCCACGCTGCACGCAGCCCCCAAGGTGGATCCCACGCTGCACGCAGCCCCCAAGGTGGATCCCACGCTGCACGCAGCCCCCAAGGTGGATCCATCTGCTGAGCTTCTCGCTCCTTCTTCGCCCGCTGAGGTCCTCGCTCCTGCTCCGCCTGCTGAGGTCCTCACTCCTGCTCCGCTCGGTGAGGTCTTCGCTGAGGTCCTCGCTGAGGTCCTCGCTGCTGCTCCGTCCGCTGAGGTCCTCACTTCGTCCGCTGAGGTCTTCACTCCTTCCGAAGACTCAGCCGACACTTCAGTGGTCTCAACGTCCACTGAGGGCCCCAGGTCCACCGACGTCGCTACGTCCACCGAGGGCCCCAGGTCCGCTAAAATCACTACGTCCACCGAGGGTCCCAGGTTCGCCGACATCGCTACGTCCACCGAGGGTCCCAGGTTCGCCGATGTCGCTACGTCCACCGAGGGTCCCACGTCAGCTGACGTCGCTACGTCCACCGAGGGTCCCAGGTTCGCCGACGTCGCTACGTCCACCGAGGGTGCCACGTCCGCTGACATCGCTACGTCCACCGAGGGTCCCACGCCTCCAGAGGGTCCCACGCCCACCGAGGATCCTACGCCCACCGAGGGCTCAGTTCCTGCCACCGCCGCAGAGGAGTCAGTTCCTGCCGCCGCCGC
>NC_056505.1:41020239-41037968 GCF_014905685.2 Nematolebias whitei | reverse complement strand
GTTCCTGCCACCGCCGCAGAGGAGTCAGTTCCTGCCGCCGCCGCAGAAGAGTCAGTTCCTGCCACCACCGCAGAAGAGTCAGTTCCTGCCGCCGCCGCAGAAGAGTCAGTTCTTGCCGCAGAAGTCAGTTCCTGCCGCCGCCGCAGAAGAATCAGTTCCTGCCACCGCCGCAGAAGAGTCAGTTCCTGCCGCCGCCACAGAGCCACAGACCTCTCCGTCGTCTGCTGCTGAGCCACAGGCCTCTCCATCGTCTGCTGCAGAGCCACAGGCTTCTCCATCGTCTGCTGCAGAGCCACAGGCCTCTCCGACAGCAGCAGCAACTCTCCAGGCCTCTCCGACTGCAGCAGCAACTCCCGGGGTCCCCTCGTCGCCTGCTGCCAACTCCAAGGTCCCCTCGTCGCCTGCTGCCGACTCCGGGGTCCCCTCGTCGCCTGCAGCCAACTCTCAGGTCCCCTCGTCGCCTGCTGCCAACTCTCAGGTCCCCTCGTCGCCTGCTGCCAACTCTCAGGTCCCCTCGTCGCCTACTGCCAACTCTCAGGTCCCCTCGTCGCCTGCTGCCAACTCTCAGGCTCCCACGCCGCACGCTGCAGCTCTCCAGGCTCCCACGCCGCACGCTGCAGCTCTCCAGGTTCCCACGCCGTCCGCTGCAGCTCCCCGGGACTCCATGATGCAAGCTGCAGCTCCCCAGGTTCCCATGTCATCTGCGGCTCCCTCCAAGTCTCTAGAGGGGTCGGCGCCCTCCAAGTCTCTAGAGGGGTCGGCGCCCTCCAAATCTCTAGAGGGGTCGGCGCCCTCCAAGTCTCCAGAGGGGTCGGCCCCCTCCAAGTCTCCAGAGGGGTCGGCGCCCTCCAACTCTCCAGAGGGGTCGGCGTCCTCCAAGTCTCCAGAGGGGTCGGCGCTCTCCAAGTCTCCAGAGGGGTCGGCATTCTCCAAGTCTCCAGAGGGGTCTGCGCCCTCCAAGTCTCCAGAGGGGTCTGCGTCCTCCAAGTCTCCAGAGGGGTCGGCACCCTCCAAGTCTCCAGAGGGGTCGGTGCCCTCCAAGTCTCCAGAGGGGTTGCCTCCATGGCCCTCCATGTCAGCTGATGCAGCTCCCCAGGACTCTATGACGCATGCTGCGTCTCCCCAGGACTCTATGGCGCATGCTGTGTCCAAGGTTTCTTCGCCACCAGACGCGGCCTCCTCGTCGTCTACGCCGCCTGACACGGCCTCCTCGTCGTCTACGCCGCCTGACGTGGCCTCCTCATCGTCTACGCCGCCTGACGTGGCCTCCTCATCGTCTACACCGCCTGACGCGGCCTCCTCGTCCTCATCGCCGCCTGACGCGGCCTCCTCGTCCTCATCGCCGCCAGACGCGGCCTCCTCGTCCTCCTCGTCCTCATCGCCGCCAGACGCGGCCTCCTCATCCTCATTGCCGCCTGCCGCGGCTTCCTCGTCCTCATCGCCGCCTGCCGCGGCCTCCTCGTCGTCATCGCCACCTGCCGCGGCCTCCAAGTCGTCATCGCCGCCTGCCGCGGCCTCCAAGTCATCATCGCCGCCTGCCGTGGCCTCCAAGTCGTCATCGCCACCTGCCGCGGCCTCCAAGTCGTCATCGCCGCCTGCCGCGGCCTCCAAGATCCTAGGTGTTGGACGGCCTCCCGGCCGCCCCCCTGAACGTGGGTCCCGTGATGGACGGCCTCCCGGCCGCCCTCCTGAACGTGGGTCCCATGATGGACGGCCTCCCGGCCGCCTTCCTGAACGTGGGTCCCGTGATGGACGGCCTCCCGGCCGCCCTCCTGAACGTGGGTCCCGTGATGGACGGCCTCCCGGCCGCCCTCCTGAACAATGACTCTAGGGACGGTCTCTTGACCGTTCAGATCTTTTGTGTTTTTCCTGCTTGTGTTTTGCCTTAGTTTTTGTCAGGTCCTTCTGTTCTTCCTTGTGTTTCCTCTGGCCCTCCACCCTTGCAGTGCCGCCCTCCACCCGCCCAAGTCCTTCGGGAGGGGGGTTTTTTGGGGACGCCTGGAGGCGTCCTTGAGGGGGGGTACTGTAAGGATGGTACCATTTGCTGGCTCTGTTTGTGTCTGTGTTTCCCTAGTGTCTCCTCTTCAGTTTAATTGGTGCCACCCTTGTCTCGTCACAGCTGTTTGTAATCACGTCTTGTCTTGTCCTTGTATTTAAGCCGTCTGTTCTGTCTTGTTCCTCGTCGGGTCGTATTCGTTGGGTATCCTGTGTTCTCCTGCGTCTCCTGAGTCTTTTCCTGAGTTTCCTGAGTCCCTTGTGAGTTTTCCCGAGTCTTCTAGTTTATGTAAGTGTTGCTGCCACGTCAGCTGTTTATTTTGTCATTTTATTCATCATTAAAGTATTTAGTTTTTTAATCTGTCGAGTTGAGTCCTGTCTGCACTACTGGGTTCGTTCCTGTCCACCAAACCCTGACACTAACAAACTATGAGATAAATTTTAAGTTGATCTTGGACTAAATTATGACTTTTGAACTAGTCTTACTCATAGCTTTATGCAGGTGGTGTGTTTGGTGGTACCAGGGGCCCCCACCAGACTGCCATACAGCTTAGCTAGAAACTGTAATATCAACAGCCGCCTAGTACAAGGTCACTTCATAACAGCAAATATACGCAGACTCATAAAACACAAGGCGGAAAAAAACATCAAACATCAGGCAGAATATTGGTAAGTGACCTTTTTATATTAACATAAATTCATTTAAATAACTTTTGAAGACCAACAGGTACAGTTCAAACTGGGAGCCCAGACAGAAAACAAAAATCTCCACACTCAAGTTGATGTGAGTATATGAACACACAAAGACCTTCTCTCTGAAGATAATGTGACAGGTCAAAGATGTTTTTCACTTACTACAGAAACATGTGTGTGGATCATAGTGTTGTTGTGTCTGGAGCAGAGACAGACTGAAGATTTTCACCCAGATAAGCAGGATGACTACCAGTGTCGTCTGACCTTGTTTTTTATTTTATTTTCTTGCAAGATTTTGAATTATTACAGGTGAACGTAAATTAAATCAATGAGGGAACTGAAACACGTCTGTAAAATTAAACCAACCAGGGTAAAAGTGTTTGGGGAATATTGTGATAAATATATTAGTAGATTAGAAACAGTTATAATGACATATTTCTATAATCAATCAACCTTTATTTATACAGGTAAATCCCATTGAGCCTCGAGGACTCATTTACAAGAGAGACCTGATTTCAACAAAGAAAGATGACAACAATGGACAACAGCAACACCAATAAACAGTTATAAAAAAGCATACTACAGTTTTTTTTTTTTTTTTAACAAATAGGATGGCTAAAAGGAAAAGGTAACAAAACAAAAAAACAGCTAGATTCCAAGACAAATGTAGAAAACTAACAACAGGAACATGTCAGC
Source organism: Nematolebias whitei (assembly GCF_014905685.2). Lineage (NCBI taxonomy): Eukaryota > Metazoa > Chordata > Actinopteri > Cyprinodontiformes > Rivulidae > Nematolebias > Nematolebias whitei. The sequence goes on along the minus strand of NC_056505.1, from coordinate 41,034,584 downwards.
ATTGGACCCTGCCAGGTGTCCAACAGATTCTTAAAGACACTTAGAGAGGTCAAGGTCGAGAGCTTCAAATCTTTTTGTAAGATATTCCAGGAAACAGGAGCGGAATAGGAGAAGGCCCTTTTGCCTAGTTCAGTCCTCATTGAGGGAACACTGCAGGTGATAATGTCCTGAGAGCGCACTCCGTAGCTGCACTCACGCAGAGACATGTAGGAGGAGATGTATGAAGGCAACAGACCAAGAAGTGATTTAAAGATGAAAATATACCAGTGAGAGAGTCTGCGTGAAGTTAATGATGTCCAGTTAACCAGTGAATACAGTGTGCAGTGGTGGGTACGATATTCACAGCCAGTTATGAATCTTAGTGCACCATGATAGACAGCATCCAACATCTGCAGGGTTATTGTCGGAGCGTTCATGTAAATAATATCACCATAATCAATTGAGGGAAGGAAAGTCACAGATACAAGGCGTTTTATAAAAGTTGTGTCCTTGGCAAAGAACACTTTGTATATATTTGTTATTTAACAAAAGTATTAAACTTTAAAGATGCAGCACGGTGACGCAACTGGTAGAGCTGCTGCCTCTCAGCGAGCAGGTCCCTGGTTCAAAACCCGGTCCAGGGGCCTTTCTGGGTGGAGTTTGCATGTTCTCTCCGTGCATGCGTGGGTTTTCTCCGGGTACTCCGGTTTCCTCCCACAGACCAAAAACATGCATGTCAGGCTGATTGGTAACTCTAAATTGTCCGTAGGTGTGAGTGAGAAAGTGAATGGTTGTCTGTCTCTATGTGGCCCTGTGATGGACTTGCGACCCATCCAGGGTGTACCCCGCCCCTCGCACAGTGATTGCTGGACATGGGCACCAGCGACCCCCGTGACCCAAAATGGAACAAGCGGGTAAAGAAAATGGATGGATGGATGGATTAAACTTAAAAGACAAACAGTGATAAATCTAAGGTGTAGACTGAAAAACATTAAATAAGAATACGCTAGTGGTATAAAACAATTCTTATGAGAGTATCCTGATGCATGCTCAATAATCCAGGTAGAAAAATCCAAAAAAGTTCAATCTGGTCCTCTGGACATTCAAAAAAACAAAACAAAACAACAACAAAAATGTAGAAACGTTTCGTCTCTCATCCGTGAGACTTCCTCAGTCTGAGGTGCTGTATTCAGCTCAGTCTCTTAAATAGCACCTTCTCAGAGTGGATCAACCAGTTTTGCTGCTGACAACCAAAACCAGCTGATCACGTGCTCAAGAAGGACCATCAGCCTAACAATGGATCATTAGCACACTGATGGCTGTTTACTATTCACAGAGGGCTGAGTGATACTAGCAATCACAGCATTGTAAGAGGGGGACAATTGAACACGTAGGCCTCCACCCCTGTTTAACGATGGACGGTTTCTTTTCACAAAGATGGCCTCCTTTACTCCGCTCTCAAACCATCGTTCCTCTCTATCCAGGATGTGCACATCTTCATCCCTGAAAGAGTGACCGCTGGCCTGGAGATGAGTGTAGACCGCAGAGTCCTGGCCTGATGATGTTGATCTTCTGTGCTGGGCCATCCTTTTGGCCAGTGGCTGTTTTGTGTCCCCGATGTAAGACTGATCACAGCCCTCCTGACTCTGAACAGCATACACAACATTACTCTGTTTGTGCCGGGGGACTGGATCTTTGGGATGAATCAGTCTTTGCCGTAATGTATTTTGGGGTTTAAAAGCCACTGGGACGTTATGTATAGAAAATAAACGTCTCAGTTTCTCTGATACTCCTTCAACATATGGAATGACCACTGGTCTGGGTCTGGGTTCCTCCTTTTCACCTGTTGGCTGACTGGAGTCCTGTTTGGGTTTCTTCTCTGCTTTTAGGAAGGCCCAGTTAGGATATCCACATTGCTCTAGAGCCTGTCTTGTGTGGGATTTCTCCTTCTGCCTGGCTCCTGAGCTAGTGGCGACGCTGTCTGCTCTGTGATACAGAGTCCTGATGACTCCTAACTTGTGCTCCAAAGGGTGATGGGAGTCAAACTGCAAATACTGATTTGTGTGGGTCTGTTTGCGGTACACCTCAGTTTGCAAATGTCCTCTATCAGAGACTGAGACCTCACAGTCCAAGAAAGCCAACTTGCCATTGTTTTCATCTTCTCGTGTGAACTTGATGTATTTATCCACAGAGTTGATGTGGTCAGTAAAATGTTGGACTTCCTGAGATTTAATTTTAACCCAGGTGTCGTCAACATACCTGAACTAATGACTTGGTGGTGTCCCTGAAAAGGACGTCAAGTCTCTCTTTTCTACCTCCTCCATGTACAGGTTGGCAACAATAGGAGAAACTGGAGACCCCATAGCACACCCATGTTTCTGCCTATAATATTGCTCCCCATATGTGAAGTAGGTTGACTGCAGGCACAGTTTCAAGAGTTGACACAGTTGTTCTGTGGAAAGCGTGGTCCTGCTGCTCAGAGTGGTGTCTGATTTTAATTTTAAACTGACCACCTCTACTGCATCATCAACAGGAATGCACGTAAAGAGTGATGTGACATCAAAAGAGACCATTGTTTCATCAGTCTCCATGATGACATCCCTCACCTTATCCACAAAGTCTATGGTGTTCTGTATGTGGTGTTCTGAGCTGCCAACTAAAGGGATGAGTATAGACGCCAGATATTTGGAAACATTGTAAGTGACAGAGTTAATCATGCTAACGATTGGTCTTAAAGGTACACCTTGTTTGTGGATTTTAGGTAAACCATACAGACTAGGTGTGGCCTCCCCTGGGTACAGTCTGTTGTACAGAAAATGGTGAATAGCCTTGTCCTGCTCCAAAATTTTCAGGCAATCTATCAATTTCTTCTTGTAACCACTTCCTGGATCTCTTTTCAGAGGTTCATAAGTGTTTAAGTCACTAAGGAGTGTCATAACTTTCGCATGATAGTCTTTCTGGTTCAAAATCACTGTGCACCTTCCTTTGTCTGCTGGGAGAATGATGATGTTTTTGTCCTTGCTAAGAGTGGTGAGTGCGTCCCTCTCCTCTCTACTGATGTTGGAAGGTGGTGGTTTTTCCTTTTTTCAGAGGCAGGTTTTGGTTGGAGGCCGAGTTCACTACAGTCCCCCCTTTGGAAATCATTGCCTGTCCATGGGTATGAATTCCAACATCGACTTACGCGTCCGAATGTCTTTGAGCTTGATATAATCCAGCAAGAGGAAAACAAAAGTCAAAGAAGGTAATCCCACAACGGTTTAGGTAATTCAACAAGGTTGTTAGTAATTCCATAATGTTGTTGGTAATCCCATTGAGTTGTTAGTAATTCCATTGCAGCAATGCTTTAACCCCTTGGAAACAAAGTCTGTAATCCATTGAAAAAGTCATATAATCCACAACGATAAATCCACAACGATTGGAGGTGTTGATTGATCAGCATACAGAGGGGTTCCCTCGATTGAACTGCAGAGGTGACCACTGGATGGAGATTGGAGGCCTACGTTGGAGCTGTAGGTCCCTTCAGCGAAGGTTGCTGCTGGTTGTTCCCAGTGGGTGCCATTCTGGTTCTATGTGTTATGCATTTATATGGTTTTAGTTGGGCTTATGAGTTGGATTTTACATAAGACCTTAACTTATATGCACCTGGTGTGTAAGCTATCATGGTTTAGATCAGCTAAAGTTACCAGTTTAAAGGGTGGGTCATGCTGAAAAATTTATATATATAGGGATTTATACCTGTAGAAGGGCATACCAAACTATTTTCCCATTCCTAACTTGGTTTAAGTTAGATTTACATGGCAAAATATAGTTTGGTTCAAATGTCTGTTGTCCTTTTAGACGAACGATGAGGTTTGGGTTTTTAGTTTTTACCTAAATGTTTTTGGAGTCTATGGCGAGACTCAACTGAAGGATTAGCTAGCCCCCCCCCGAATAGGATTGTTTGAGTAGGTTCAGCTTGAGCGACGTGAGACCAATGTAGGTTATGGTACTTAAGGTAGCATTAATCTACATTGACTCCGCAAAGTTTGAATTTTAACAAATTAACTGCATGTTGGCACAGTTAAAGTCCTCTTAGTCTCTAACTAAAGTACACACAAAATTCATTCTTGCTGGGGGTGTTCAGAAACAATACCAAAAACCAATTAAACGATGTCTCAACATCGACAAAAATAGTGACTAAGCAACCAGAAAAACAATGTTTCAACATTGACAAAAGTAGTGATTAAGCAACTAGAAAACGACGTTTCAGTGCGTCACTCACTCTGAATGTCAGATTTGATCACGTTATCGCGTCTGGTAACATTACCCTAACTAACGTCACCCCCCTGTGGTCATGGGGGACCACGAACACGGGTGAGGACGTCGCTCCATGAGCAAAAGTTAGGATGCCCTTGAGTAGTTTTAGCTGTTTGCGCAGCTGAAAGAGGGCTTTAAGGTCTGGATTGGAATCCAGGTTGGCTTCGGACGGAGTGTTTTTTTCTGGGTCAGTCAAGTACAACATCATCGAGTTTATTGCAGGATCCAACTTCTGAAGTTGGATGATGTCTGGGTCAGTCAGCACGGGTTGTACAGAGACTGTGTTGTCAGCCGGCTTGGCTGTAGCCTGTGCACGTGTGACTGCCATCACCTCGGCTGTAGGTTGTACTGACAGAGTTGCGAGCAGCCCGGCGGGGTCAGAGGGCCACTGAGGGCTGTCCACGGCTCCGTCCTTGATAGCTGGTTTATCTGTCCCCGGCGACAGTACAGCATCTTTGGCGTGAGATTCTTGGATCTCTACACCTTTAACTACCAATGGTAGGTAGTATCCGGTGGGCTCTGACCGTCTCAGCTCGCAGAGGAGGCTTACTTGTTCGGTCAGAGTTGGGTTCACCGGTTGGGTGTTTTCGGTTCCACATGCTTTTGAAGGATAACTTACCGGGACTGTGTTCTCTGCTGAGAGGGTATAGTGGTGGTATAGTGTCATCTCGCCAACCTGCATGTGAACCATAGCTATAGCTGTTAGGGTTGTCCTCGTCTCTGCGAGGCCCTGCAGCCCTATAGCACATTCTATTAAAGGTATGTCCCAGTGAACACCATTAGTGGCAGTCCTGAGCTCCTCGAACAGTTTGGCTGACATAATAGTTATGTCGGCTCCACCATCCAGTAGGGCTTCATGTGTGACGACCTCTTCAAGTGTGATCGACAGGTAAGCTTTCTTAGCGACCCCCTTTCTGATCAGGTTACACAGGAACCTTGTAGGTTTTGGCCGATGTTTCTTCTCATGTCTACCTTCACCTGTGTAATCCCGGTTTATCCGAACCGTTGGTGCAGTTGCTGCTGCTCCTGGGAGTTTGGCTTTTGACGGGCGTCCGTCATTGATGTATAAGATCACCCGCTCACCATGTGTTGAGGGGCTGTGTTTGTAACAACAAGGTCCTGGTGGCTGTCCATGACAGCGGCAACGTTGTTGTTTGTGTCACCCTGTTTTGACTGAACCGTTAGCACAACTGTTGCTGTTTCTGAGGTTTCAGTTTGTGACGGGTCACCATCGGTGACGTGTGATTGTAACCCCCCTTTTTCAGGTGAGGGCGTGTCAGAGTTTACAACAACAGCGTCATGGTGACTGTCTGTGACAGCAGTAACGGTGTTGTCTGTGTGCTCTGACTTATCAGCAATGATATTACCAAACAACGCGTTAGGTTGTTTGTCCGCGGCAACACCTTCCAACAAGTCCAACAACTGACGCACCCTGTCAGTCTCGTCCGAGCTCAGAGGTCTGGGGCTCTCTTTCTGGACCTGCTGTTGTTTCTTTTTCGTGTCAGGCTGTTCAGGCCGACGTGGTGGGGAAGCAGTTCCCCCCCTCTGGGGTTCCCAGTGGGATCCCTGTTTGTATGGGCCACTTTTGGTGCCATACTTTTTACCCTTAGGGCGTTCGCCCCCCTTCTGGTACATGCGTTCATCCTCTGGTTTTTTGGGAAACCATTTAGGATCCCTTCTGGCCCAGGGGGCATTCACCTGTTGTGGTTTGGCTGCTGGGAAACCTCGTTTCCTCTCGCCTTTCTTGGGAGGGGGAGCCGAAGCTCTCGTCCCTTCCAATTCTAATGACTGGGAAGGAATCCTCTCACCTGGGAACACCTCAATGGGTGTTTTGGCCTGTGAACGGGCTTCAAAGACATTCACAGCACAACTTTTTATCTCACTGATGAATTTCTTTTTGAAATTAGCCATCATTTGCACTTACATTCTTATGTCAGGGTGGAGATTTTTGCTGAAAACAAACTTAAACATTTCCTCCTCCATGCCGGAATCGTTCCTGTAACCAAAATAAGCCTGCAAAATCCTGGAATAATATGCCCTTGGGTGCTCATTCTTACCTTGCATGACCTTGTCAGCGGCTGGATAACCGCCAGGTCCCACGCAAGGGGAATACTCTTTCATAAGAGCAGCACATGACAGGCGGTAATCCTTTCTTGTGGCATCAGGTTGATTCTCTATGAAGGAAAACACCGGCCTGGATGAAGTGAGCCTGATCAAATCTACTTTATCCTCAACTGTAGCATTGGGATAGCTTCTTAATTGGAAGTCAAGGTCGTTCAGATAGGCCTTATTGGCAGTTGAACCCAACGACCCTGGGTCAAAGCGTTGGACATATTTTGCAATTTTGTGCAAATTCGAAATCCATAGCAAAGGCTGTATTATCGGTATCGTAGGAACCAAAATGGCATGTGGAGGTGTGTCGCTAGACTCACTTGGAGGTGACGGAAGGGGATTAAGAGCAGGAGGTACAGCAAAATCCTTCTGAGGTGGTGGTGGGTGACCTGGACTCTGACCTTGTTCGTCTTTGAGTTCCAGACAACCTTGCCCCACGTCAGAAATCTCATTTGTTGCTGTGGCTAGTTTCGCCTCACAGGCTTTTAAGCGTTCATGTGATGTATGACATTCACTTTGTAAACGCACACCTTGTTAGACTAACGCCGCCTTTTCCAATCTGTAATCGTCCAGATCTTTTGATGTAAGTGGCAACTTTCGTTGTAGAACATCATTATCTGAACACAGTGCCTGGTACTTAATCTCTCTTTCACGTAGCTTCTCCTCATATGAGTCAGCTTGTAATGACAGATGAGCTTGTGAGAGCTCTCTCTCACGTTGTAATTCATTTTCCCAGGTCTCCTGATCAAATTTAGACTGTGCCTCAAGTTTTAGGTACTCTACACGTGCTGCCACGTGGACCTCTGTCTCGTGCATTAACTTTTATCAAGGGCTTCAGCCTTGTTTGCCTCAACATAAAATTTAGCCTTCAGTAAGAGTGCCAATCTAGCCAGCTGGTCATAGCTTGACTTTGTTATTGCTGCAGAGGTCACACTTTCTGCAACATCCTTCAACTCGTTCAATTACTCTTTTGAGTTCATGCTGTCCACCTGTTCACCATATGGATGTAAGGATTCTGTTAGCAGCGTTAACGCTCTCTCCAACCAGTCCTTCCCCTCACATGGATCAACATTTGTTTCTGTCACATCTGCCATGGTAATCCACTGTTCAGCACTTATCTGGTTAAACAGTTGCCAACTTAGAGTGTTTAACAGGTAAATATATTTTTTAAAGTGAGCAGTGAGATTCACACACTATTTTAGCTCTGTGTTCAATCAAAAGTACTGTTAAAAGCAAACTCTTCAAATGAATGGGCACCTATTTGTAGGTTTTACCCCAATGCATGAATATTCTAAGTAAATGTCTCCTTCTGGCAGTATTACTTAATGAGCTTAAATCTAACAGATACAAGAACCAGGCTCTTCAGTGTCAATTTCACTTGGGTGCACTTAAAATTATTAAACCTGCAATTTTTCTAAGTCTGACATCAACTTTAGTTTTCAAACGCTTTCGTAAGCAGTTTAAATTTACCAGAATTCGCCATTTAAACAGTACGCAGAAACCAGGCTGGATTAACAAAAAAAAATAATTTAAATGAAAAGCAAGTGATCAGCTTTCTTTCAGGAAAACTGTTATACTCCTTCTAAAAAAGTTAAATCTGGTCCTCTGGACATTCAAAAAAACAAAACAAAGCAAAACAACAAAAAAATGTAGAAACGTTTCGTCTCTCATCCGAGAGACTTCCTCAGTCTGAGGTGCTATATTCAGCTCAGTCTCTTAAATAGCACCTTCTCAGAGTGGATCAACCAGTTTTGCTGCTGACAACCAAAACCAGCTGATCACATGCTCAAGAAGGACCATCAGCCTAACGATGGCTCATTAGCACACTGATGGCTGTTTACTATTCACAGAGGGCTGAGTGATACTAGCAATCACAGTATTGTAAGAGAGGGACAATTGAACACGTAGGCCTCCACCCCTGTTTAACGATGGACGATTTCTTTTCACAAAGATGGCCTCCTTTACTCCTCTCTCAAACCATCGTACCTCTCTATCCAGGATGTGCACATCTTCATCCCTGAAAGAGTGTCCGCTGGCCTGGAGATGAGTGTAGACCGCAGAGTTCTGGCCTGATGATGTTGATCTTCTGTGCTGGGCCATCCTTTTGGCCAGTGGCTGTTTTGTTTCCCTGATGTAAGACTGATCACAGCCCTCCTGACACTGAACAGCATACACAACATTACTTTGTTTGTGCCGGGGGACTGGATCTTTGGGATGAACCAGTCTTTGCCGTAATGTATTTTGGGGTTTAAAAGCCTCTGGGACGTTATGTTTAGAAAATAAACGTCTCAGTTTCTCTGATACTCCCTCAACATATGGAATGACCACTGGTCTGGGTCTGGCTTCCTCCTTTTCACCTGTTGGCTGACTGGAGTCCTGTTTGGGTTTCTTCTCTGCTTTCAGGAAGGCCCAGTTAGGATATCCACATTGCTCTAGAGCCTGTCTTGTGTGGGATTTCTCCTTCTGCCTGGCTCCTGAGCTAGTGGGGACGCTGTCTGCTCTGTGATACAGAGTCCTGATGACTCCTAACTTGTGCTCCAAAGGGTGATGGGAGTCAAACTGCAAATACTGATCTGTGTGGGTGGGTTTGCGGTACACTTCAGTTTGCAAATGTCCTCTATCAGAGACTGAGACCTCACAGTCCAAGAAAGCCAACTTGCCATTTTTTACATCTTCTCGTGTGAACTTGATGTATTTATCCACAGAGTTGATGTGGTCAGTAAAATGTTGGACTTCCTGAGATTTAATTTTAACCCAGGTGTCATCAACATACCTGAACCAATGACTTGGTGGTGTCCCTGAAAAGGACGTCAAGGCTCTCTTTTCTACCTCCTCCATGTACAGGTTGGCAACAATAGCAGAAACTGGAGACCCCATAGCACACCCATGTTTCTGCCTATAATATTGCTCCCCATATGTGAAGTAGGTTGACTGCAGGCACAGTTTCAAGAGTTTACACAGTTGTTCTGTGGAAAGCATGGTCCTGCTGCTCAGAGTGGTGTCTGATTTTAATTTTAAACTGACCACCTCTGCTGCATCATCAACAGGAATGCACGTAAAGAGTGATATGACATCAAAAGAGACCATTGTTTCATCAGTCTCCATGATGACATCCCTCACCTTATCCACAAAGTCTATGGTGTTCTGTATGTGGTGTTCTGAGCTGCCAACAAAAGGGATGAGTACAGACGCCAGATAATTGGAAACATTGTAAGTGACAGAGTTAATCATGCTAACAATTGGTCTTAAAGGTACACCTTGTTTGTGGATTTTAGGTAAACCATACAGACTAGGTGTGGCCTCCCAAGGGTACAGTCTGTGGTACAGAAAACGGTCAATAGCCTTGTCCTGCTCCAAAATTTTCAGGCAATCTATCAATTTCTTTTTGTAACCACTTCCTGGATCTCTTTTCAGAGGTTCATAAGTGTTTAAGTCACTAAGGAGTGTCATAACTTTCTCATGATAGTCTTTCTGGTTCAAAATCACTGTGTACCTTCCTTTGTCTGCTGGGAGAATGATGATGTTTTTGTCCTTGCTAAGAGAGGTGAGTGCGTCCCTCTCCTCTCTACTGATGTTGGAAGGTTGTGGTTTGGCATTGCTGAGGCAGGCTGAAACTTTTTTTTCTTTTTTTTTTTTTTTGTTATGGCCTCCCTTCTCCCTTTACAGCCATCCTCTCCACACCATTATTATGAAACATTTATTCTAGTGATTATCTAGTGTAGTTTTTTTTAATAGGATAGAAAGAAAGAAAAGACAAAGTATGACTCCAAAATATAAGAAATATACACAAAGAGAGCACACCGCAAATCACCCGGCCACTGTCTGTTCACCTGCAAAGAACATGACAAAACACAGCAACAAAATACATATGTATAAAGAACTTAAAATATTCATGGCTTTGCAGTAAGTTTCCATAAATATATATACCCATACCTACGCCTATATAATACATATATACACATGAATATACATTCGTATACATATCTATATATCTACATATAAAGCCTACATAAGCATCCCTGCATCTATTTGTGTGTGGTTGTGTGCATGCATAAGTGTATAAGACTTCTCTAATAGAACATTTAATAGTAACTGTAGCAGGCTGAAACTGGTTGATTCACTCTGAGAAGGTGCTATTTAAGAGACTGAGCTGAACACAGCACCTCAGACTGAGGAAGTCTCTCGGATGAGAGACGAAACGTTTCTACATTTTTTTGTTGTTTTGCTTTGTTTTGATTTTTTTGAATGTCCAGAGGACCAGATTTAACTTTTTTAGATTTTTCTACCTGGATTATTGAGCATGCATCAGGATATTTTGAACCACTTTGGCCAGGATTGCCTCAAACTAGTTAGAGAGTTTGAGAAAACAGCCAGGAAGAGGGCAGACTACAGGAACCATTTGCGATTTAACCTCAGATGTCGACAAAGTGGCATCAATCCCAAGAGCCTGGAACTAAAATCTTCGGTCAGCGGGCACGGGGCAAGCAAGATCCTTCAGAAGGCACAAACCCAGCTGCTGAATGAACGGGTGAGACAGACCAATTTTACTATTGAGGCCTTGAAGGCCAAGGAAGAGCGCATTAAACAAAAACTAACAACATGCCTAGATCAGACCACACTTCAGCAAGTGATGGACTGTACAGATCAGGCACGCTTAGCACAGCATGTCAAGTCCAAAACTCGACAACAAAACAAGTTTAACGTACTAATAGCTCATCAACACCATCACTATTCCAATAACAACACATTCAGTGCAGGACAACACTCCAGTAGTCAATTACATGCCAGGGAGACAGAAAAGTGGGTGAAGAATTTATCTGACAGATGGCTCACCCAGCCGGAGACAGAGATTCTTGCCAGGGGACTGAACTTTGCGGTTGCACCAAGTAGAATTCCTCTGGTGGAGATGATCACAGCTACTGAGTCAGCCATCCGCAACAACAAAATTAAAGAGGCTGAAGCAGAACAGCTCAGAATCAACGTTTCAGCCTGCCTCAGCAATGCCAAACCACAACCTTCCAACATCAGTAGAGAGGAGAGGGACGCACTCACCTCTCTTAGCAAGGACAAAAACATCATCATTCTCCCAGCAGACAAAGGAAGGTGCACAGTGATTTTGAACCAGAAAGACTATCATGAGAAAGTTATGACACTCTTTAGTGACTTAAACACTTATGAACCTCTGAAAAGAGATCCAGGAAGTGGTTACAAGAAGAAATTGATAGATTGCCTGAAAATTTTGGAGCAGGACAAGGCTATTGACAATTTTCTGTACCACAGACTGTACCCAGGGGAGGCCACACCTAGTCTGTATGGTTTACCTAAAATCCACAAACAAGGTGTACCTTTAAGACCAATTGTTAGCATGATTAACTCTGTCACTTACAATGTTTCCAAATATCTGGCGTCTGTACTCATCCCTTTAGTTGGCAGCTCAGAACACCACATACAGAACACAATGGACTTTGTGGATAAGGTGAGGGATGTCATCATGGAGACTGATGAAACAATGGTCTCTTTTGATGTCACATCACTCTTTACGTGCATTCCTGTTGATGATGCAGTAGAGGTGGTCAGTTTAAAATTAAAATCAGACACCACTCTGAGCAGCAGGACCACGCTTTCCACAGAACAACTGTGTCAACTCTTGAAACTGTGCCTGCAGTCAACCTACTTCACATATGGGGAGCATGGGTGTGCTATGGGGTCTCCAGTTTCTCCTATTTTTGCCAACCTGTACATGGAGGAGGTAGAAAAGAGAGCCTTGACATCCTTTTCAGGGACACCACCAAGTCATTGGTTCAGGTATGTTGACGACACCTGGTTGATGACACCTGGGTTAAAATTAAATCTCAGGAAGTCCAACATTTTACTGACCACATCAACTCTGTGGATAAATACATCAAGTTCACACGAGAAGATGTAAAAAATGGCAAGTTGGCTTTCTTGGACTGTGAGGTCTCAGTCTCTGATAGAGGACATTTGCAAACTGAGATGTACCGCAAACCCACCCACACAGACCAGTATTTGCAGTTTGACTCCCATCACCCTTTGGAGCACAAGTTAGGAGTCATCAGGACTCTGTATCACAGAGCAGACAGCGTCCCCACTAGCTCAGGAGCCAGGCAGAAGGAGAAATCCCACACAAGACAGGCTCTAGAGCAATGTGGATATCCTAACTGGGCCTTCCTGAAAGCAGAGAAAAAACCCAAACAGGACTCCAGTCAGCCAACAGGTGAAAAGGAGGAACCCAGACGCAGACCAGTGGTCATTCCACATGTTGAGGGAGTATCAGAGAAACTGAGACGTTTATTTTCTAAATATAACATCCCAGTGGCTTTTAAACCCCAAAATACATTACGGCAAAGACTGGTTCATCCCAAAGATCCAGTCCCCCGGCACAAACGGAGTAATGTTGTGTATGCTCCAAAAATGTTCAATCTGGTCCTGTGGACATTCAAAAAAACAAAAAACAAAACAAAGCAAAAAAATATAGAAACGTTTCGTCTCTCATCTGAGACTTCCTCAGTCTGAGGTGCTGTATTCAGCCCAGTCTCTTAAATAGCACCTTCTCAGAGTGGATCAACCAGTTTTGCTGCTGTCAACCAAAACCAGCTGATCACATGCTCAAGAAGGACCATCAGCCTAACAATGGATCATTAGCACACTGATGGCTGTTTACTATTCACAGAGGGCTGAGTGATACTAGCAATCACAGCATTTTAAGAGGGTGACAATTGAACACGTAGGCCTCCACCCCTGTTTAACGATGGACGATTTCTTTTCACAAAGATGGCCTCCTTTACTCCTCTCTCAAACCATCGTTCCTCTCTATCCAGGATGTGAACACCTTCCTGAAAGCAGAGAAGAAACCCAAACAGGACTCCAGTCAGCCAGTAGAAAATTTTGAACAGAGCAATATGTCAGGTAGCTTTCTAGCTAAACAGCTCAAAATAAATAAGGAAAAAACAACTATAGTTGGTGTTAAAGACTCGACTGGGAATACAGTTTATGACCCTGAAAGAATTAACAGCATTTTCAGAGATTTTTATAAAGACTTGTATTCGCCCCAGATAAACCCATCAAATAATGAAATTAATGAATTCTTGGATAAAATAACACTTCCTAAACTATCAGATAGTCAAACAATGGAGCTGGATTCACCACTGACACCAGTGGAACTCCAGGAAGCCCTCAAAAGCATGTCCAATAAAAAGGCTCCAAGTCCAGATGGATTCCCAGCAGAATTCTATAAAGAATTCTGGAATATCCTGGCTCCACTATTTCACAAAATGCTACAAGAAACTGAGAAAAATAACAGTCTTCCAAAAAATATAAATTCTGCCAACATTAGTCTCATGTTAAAACCAGGCAAAGACCCTGTAGTACCTACCAGTTATCGTCCCATATCTCTTATCAACGTTGATCTTAAAATAATTTGTAAAGCCCTCTCAAAAAGATTAGAAAAGGTAACTCCTCTAATAATACATCCAGACCAAACTGGTTTTATAAAAGGGAGACATTCAGCCACAAATTCACGCAGATTATTTAATTTAATAGATTATTCTTACAGTAAAAACATTGAAACGGCAATATTCTCTCTAGATGCAGAAAAAGCCTTAAATAGAGTTAACTGGAAATTTTTATTTGCAGCCTTACATAAATTTGGTTTTGGAAATTATTTCATAAATTGGTTACAAATATTATACAGTTCTCCTTCAGCATGCATTAGGACAAATAATCAAATATCTTCTAGTTTTGCTCTGCAAAGGGGAACCAGGCAGGGATGTCCACTCTCCCCCTCACTGTTTGCTATTTTCATCAAACCACTAGCCGCAGCAATCAGGCAAACTACAGATATTAAAGGCATAAAATGCAAGAACAGAGAGCACAAAATCAGTCTATATGCTGATGATGTGCTGCTCTTCCTCTGGCATTCACAAACCTCCATCTCTCAG
>NC_056505.1:41018551-41019839 GCF_014905685.2 Nematolebias whitei | reverse complement strand
GGGAGGAAACCGGAGTACCCGGAGAAAACCCACGCATGCACGGAGAGAACATGCAAACTCCACCCAGAAAGGCCCCTGGACCGGGGTTTGAACCAAGGACCTGCTCGCTGCGAGGCAGCAACTCTACCAGTTGTGCCACCGTGCTGCCCAACAAATTAAATCTATAACCAAAAATAAATTTAAACTTAATAACACTAGGATTGAAATGTCAACAAGTGTATTAGAATTCCTTAATCTTAACCCTCCCAAATTACTATCTAAGGTTTATCAGAAACTCAGTAAAATAGATGAATCTATATCTCTTCCCTTTGTAAAATGGGAGACAGACTTGTCAGTTAATTTTGACCAAAACTTTTGGTCGCAGATCTGTCTGAGAACTTTTAAGAAGATTAAAAACTCGAATTTACAACTAATACAATACAAAATCCTTCATAGAGTACACTATACAGGTCAACGGATGTTCAAGATGGGTTTCGCTTCATCTAATATTTGCTTACAGTGTACAGACAATATTCCTGACAATTACATCCATGCATTTTGGTTCTGTCCACCTGTTCAGAGGTTTTGGTGCCGGACATGTGAAGACTTATCAAAGTGTCTGAGATGTAATATTCCACTCTCTCCGTCAGTTTGCTTATTGGGCCACTTAGATGATGTCACCTTGGAGACAAAATCAAGTCATATTATTCTCACTGCCTTATGTATAGCAAAAAAAAACTATACTCATGAATTGGAAAAATAAAAATACACTTAGTATTAAACAGTATAAAGACCTTCTGTTGGATTACATCAGTCTTGAGACAGCCTGTACCCCCACATCGGACTATTCTCTCTGGACTTCTTCAATTGGTGGGTGGTCCCCTTTGATTCTGTCCCGTGGGGCATGGTGGTCGGTGTGGGTGGGGTGTCGGGGCTGGGGACATGGGGGGGCGGGGGGTCATGGGCCTGGATCGGTGGCGCCCGACTGGGGAGGTGGCTCTGGTGGTTCTGGGTGATGGCCTGTGCTGGCTGCATGCGGGCTTCTGGGCAGTCTGTACCGGCGGACATGGGTTACTGGCCTGGTGACCTGGCTGTCCCTGGGTGGGTTTGGGTTGGATGCGGGCACGGGTTTTGGGGTGGTATCGCTCCTGGGTGGGGTTCCCGGCTTGGTCCGGGGGTCTCGGGCCTTGGCGGGTATGCTGCCGGGGTCTTGGGCCGGCGGGTGCGCCGGCGCCCGGCCCTGGCCTTTGGGCCTTCGGTGCGTTGGTGGGCTTTGGGGCCTGTGCCGTGGAGGGGTGGGACTGTTGAT